>NC_134103.1:91101494-91412089 GCF_000715075.1 Nicotiana tabacum
CAAACGATTCTACAAAAATGCCATCTCCTGCATACCGACCTCCGAACGGCTCGAAACTAGCCAAAAGAAACTCAAATACATCAATTAATGCCAAAGGAAACAAACTCAATCGATAAAGGTCGAATCTTTAATCAAAAGCCCAAAATCAACCCAAAAGTACAACCCGGTCCCGCGCCTCAAAACTTGACGAAACTTATAAAATACGATAACCCATTCAATTATGAATCCATCCATACTAGTTTTACCTAAATCCGACTCCGAATCGATGTTCAAAACTCAAAAAACTCACATTATGAATCTTTAGACAAACCCTCCCAATTTTCTCTTTAAAATCCACAATCCAATTACCAAAAAGGAAGATAGATTCATGAAATATAATCAAAACCGAGTGTAGAACACTTACCCCAATCCTTGTGATGAAAATTGCTTCAAAAGTCGCCTCAATCCGAGTCCCACATCTCAAAATATGATAGTAGAACCCAAATCCTCGATATATAGTTTCTGCCCAACAAATTCCGCATTTGCGGACAAGTGGTCGCATCTACGACCTTCGCTTTTGCGGAAAAAAGGCTCGTATTTGCGAGACAGCCTCGACCCTCCAGTGGTCGCTTCTGCGATGCTCATAACTGCATATGCAGTCGCACTTCTGCGTAAATTCCTTTGCATTTGCGGACTCCTACCCATCAGTGCATTCCCACTTCCGCGTGCTTGGGCTCGCTTCTACGGCCATCGCACCTGCGCAAAACCAGCCGCAGGTGCGGAACACCAAAACCATCAGCTTAGCAAAAATTCTATATGCGACGAAATGATTCGAATCTTGTCAGAAACTCACCCGAGCCCCTCGCACTACTAAAAATTCGGCAAAAACCGACCAAGGTCGACCGACCAAGGTCGACCGACCAACTTTGGTCGGTCATAAAACCGACCAAAAAACCGACCAAAGTTGGTTGGTTTTTCAAAAAAAAAATTTAAATTTTATTTTTACGAAATCGGCCAACTTTGGTCGGTTTTCCTTGGCGCAAAAATGCGGAAAACTATTTTTGAGTCCCGCAAAATTTATGTTTCAAGAAACCGACCAACTTTGGTCGGTTTTTCAATTAAAATAAATAAAAATTAATATTTAAAAAACCGACCAAAATTGGTCGGTTAATTCGGCCGGTCATTTAAAAAAATCGACCAACTTTGGTCGGTAATTTTACTTTTTAATAAAACCGACCAACTTTGGTCGATTATTTTCGTGCGAAAATACAATTAAAGAGTATAAATCAAATAAAAGACAATCTTAAAACAAAATGTACCAATGGTCTAGTGGTAGAATAGTATCCTGTCACAGTACAGACCCCGGTTCGATTCCCAGATCCTGCCACAATACAGACCTCGGTTCGATTCCCAGATGGTAAATCTTTTTATTACATAATTAAAATACCGACCAACTTTGGTCGGAAAAAACCGACCACCTTTGGTCGGTTTTGTTTGCAATATATTTTTTTTTGAATTTAATTGACCGACCAAAGTTGGTCAGTAATTTCCGACCAACTTTGGTCGGTATGCCTTTCCGACCACAAAAATACCATCCACACGTAAATGGTTGCGTTTTGGTCGATATTTGGCCATTACCGACCAACGTTGGTCGGTTTTTTTGGTCGATTTTTACCGAATTTCTAGCCACTCAGGACCCCGAACAAATATACCAATAAGTCCCATAACATAATATGGACCTACTCGAGGCCTCAAATCACACATAACAACATCGAAACGACGAATCTCACCTCGAATCGAACTTAATGAGCCTTGAACTTTTTCAACTTCCAAAACTTGTACCGAAACATATCAAATCAACGTGAAATGAACCCAAATTTTACACACAAGTCCCAAATAACATAACGAAGATATTCCAATTCTCACAACCAAAATTCGAATCCGATATCATCAAAGTCAACTCTCGGTCAAACTTATGAACTTTCCAAAACTTTAAATTTCAAACTTTCGCCAATTAGCGTCGAATCCTTCTAGAAAAATCCAAATACAACTCCGGGCATACGCCCAAGTCCAAAATCACCATCCGAACCTAACAGAGCCCTCAAACCTTTGTTCCGAGGTTAAATTCATAAAAGTCAAACTTGGACAACTCTTCCAACTTAAATCTTAAATCATGAAATTCATTCTTCCAAATCGATTCTGAATAACATGAAAACCAAAACTGACGATTCACATAAGTCATAATACATCACATGGAGCTAATCATTCCCTCAAATTACCAAGTGAAGTGAAAATACTTGAAACAACTGGTCGGATCGTTACATCCGATATTTATCGATTGGGTTTGTTTTTTTTGGCATTATTTGATGTATTTGAGTTGCTTTTGGCTAGTTTCGAGCCATTCGGAGGTCGGTACGCACAAGATGGCATTTTTGGAACATCACTTGGCTTGATGTTGTGCATATTTCGATATGTGTTGATATTACTTTACCCATATTTTAACCGCTTTTTGATTCTATTTGATCTTTAAAATGCCCAACATGGTTTAATTATTGGTTTTATGACTAATTGAGTTGTGTGTGATGATTTAGGGTGTTTGGAGTGCAAAAATATGAAGAAAATGTGCTCTAGCTAGAGGAAGAGGGGTTGGATGCGTCGCATCCAATCTAGAAAAAAATCATATTTCGTGCACCCTTAGCAGTGAAGTCGGCCCATAGCATCCGCCTTAGCATCCGCACCTGGGCAAAGCTGAGATGGAGGAACAACCACCCTAGCATGCGAAGCTGAGAAGTGGAGGACGAGGTGGATGCGACGCATCCACCCTAGCATCAATCCCTGAAGCTGATTTGGATTAGAAATAGGAGAACTTTGGCCCACGACTTTTGTACACAATATATAAGCCAAAAACGCCTCTTTTAGGTCATCGAACATATTGGGAAGGGGAAAAAGGCCACGACAAAGCTGTGGAGGCCGGAATTCATCAAGTTCCATCTTTCTCCCACCAAACTTAGTAATTTTTATGTTTCTTTGTATGATTTGAAGTTTGGCTACCATGTCTATATGGAGCTAAACTTCACATTCCACGGTTGTGGTTCTTTCATGACTATTGTTATTCGGATATTGATTTTGACTTCTTGATTTATCATATTAGTTTATTTATTCAATCTTGCACTTAATTATTTAATTACTTGATCACCAATTGAATATTATCTACGAATCTAGAATTGAACTCGAAAGTGAGAATTCTATATTGCATATAGTATTGAGTAGGGCAAGTTCTTGAACTCGGGCATCGGGGAACGGATTCGTGGTTAGGATAGACATATACCTAATTGCCTTGCTTGATTGATTTACAGGAATTATACATGCGTTCTTGTTGATTCTAACTCCATAGACATATAGGCGTTAGGTTAGCTTGAATAGGTGAGTAAGAACTCGACCGATTCTTATGAGCAATATTAAACCTGTCAACCAATAAGCTAGATAAATTAGTCGGTTAAATCAATTTAAGAATACAATATGATTGCTAGATAGCCCATAACCCTAGATCGTTTTTATTACATTGATATCATAAAAAATCTGCTCTTTCTCTGTTCAAAGTTTATTATTTATATTTTTTTATTTAATTAGTTTAGAATAAAATATTTTTAGGTTTAATTCTTGTTTAGATAATTAGGATAGTCTAATTTAGTTAATAGTTAATCATAAGTCCTCGTGGGTTCGACATCCGACTTTTAGTCACTTTATTACTTGACGACCGCGTATACTTGCGTGAGTGTGTTTGGTCGCAACAAATTTTTGGCGCCGTTGCCGGGGACTTAGAAATTAACTATTTTTCTACATTAGGCTTTTACTTTTATCTTTACAAGTTTTTTTTCCTTCTCTTTTTGTAAATATTTTATTTTTATAACTATTTGATTTTTCTCTTAGTGTGTTTCTAGTTCTTTCACCATGACATCTGGGGATGAAATATATGGAGGTAAGGTTATTGATGAAGACTCTTGGTTGACGGAAGACTTATATGGCCCGTCATTTTGGGCTTGTCATGACCTGAACTCTTGGAAAGCTGAATTTGAATATGGGAGTAAGGGTTGG
This sequence comes from Nicotiana tabacum, assembly GCF_000715075.1. NCBI lineage: Eukaryota > Viridiplantae > Streptophyta > Magnoliopsida > Solanales > Solanaceae > Nicotiana > Nicotiana tabacum. The sequence continues at coordinate 91,105,569 of NC_134103.1, forward strand.
TATTGGGACGAATATTCTCGATTAAGGGAATATGCGGAACGACGTTGTCTTCTGACAACGTTGGTGAATGATTGGTCTAAGGAGAGAGATGATCTTGCACATAAAATTGATAATTTTGGCTTAGCTGTGCATAACTTGGATGCAAATTTGAATGAAAAGGTTGATGCGTGTAATGGCCAACAATTTAATGATGAGTTGTGTGAAGCTGAAAAAAATCTTCTAGACCAAATTGAGGAGCTAAAACGAGAATACCAATCATTAGACCATATTTTTTTGAGGATGAGAATGTTGAGAAGAGTGATCTAGAGACATATATATATATATATATGTGTGTGTGTGTGTGTGTGTGTGTGTGTGTGTGTGGGGGGGGGGAGATCGAGCTGTACGTCGCAGCAGGAATTGTACAATACCGAGTGACTGAGTGTGCTGAGTATTGAGCATGATGAGTGAGAATACGGGACAGTGAGATTGAGTACTCTCAGAGTGTTAGTACATGAGTTCATCATTGAGATGCATGGCATTTGACATGCGTACATGAGATACATGCATAGAGATGCATTCCCTTCGGCTACCCAGCTTAGGTGACATTCATGATTTCACCTGTATATTGACATGTAGGCATATAGATGTATTTTCCTCATGCTATCTGAAAATGAAACATCTTATTTATTGTTGAAAAGTTTTTGGGAAAATCACTGTTTGCAAACTTATTCATATACTTTTGAGGTTTTCGGTGAAAGGTGTGAGATCTACTATTATACTTGAAAAACATGTATATTTTTCGTAAATGTGAACCAGCAGAATTATTTCTTATACCATCTTTATCATATTGTTATGAACTGTTGCTGATTATTGGAGTTGGACCCTCACCCGTCCCAGCTCGTCACTATTTTCAACCTAAGGTTAGGTTTGTTACTTATTGAGTACATGAGGTCCGTTGTACTCATATTACACTTCTGCACCTTGCATGCATATATTGGGTGTTGATGTTGCTGTACACAACGGGAGTTGGATTGAAAGATGTACCTGCGTTCCGGTCATAGCTGCCTCTTGATCTTGGTAGCTTTAGAATTTTAATCTGTTCCTGTATAGTTCAAACAGATGATATACTTTATTTCATACCAGTTTTGTAAATTCTAAATCATAGAAACTCATGATTTGTACTACCAGTCCTTGAAAAATATTTTGTATAAAAGTTCAGTTGTATTATCATTTCTTCTCTTAATAAATATCATTTGAACTGGTTTATTGTTAACTGGCTTACCTAGCGAGTTGGATTAGGTGCCATCACGACGGTTTGAATTTTGGGTCGTGGCACTAGCCTATCCAATTTGTTCATCAACCTATCCACTACACCATCAATTTTAGCATTCACTTCTTCCCTCATTCTTGCAAATTTTTTCTCCATGGAAACAAACTTTTCAGCCAATAATTCCCTAATTTCCCTCATTCCTCCTCGAAAAATAGGAGGTTGTCTCCTATTTCTCAAAAGAAGCTCTTCTTCTCCTTCTATTTTGTATGGGCCTTTAGTTTTTGCAAGTTTCGTCCATACTTTTTTGTCGATCTTTTTATTAGAAGGACTCAAAGTTTTGGGATTTGGAATAACACCAGCTTCCTTGATCAATCTAGTTATGGTTGATGGAAACCATAAAGTCCCCACAGTGGGATCAAATCTACAGAACTTCATATGGATATTGATGATGTTAACCACATTCAGAGGCATTTTGGAACAAATTGTAAATAGCAAAGCTAATCTGTTCAAGTATATATCAGTTCCATAGGTATTTGGAATCATTCTGCTACTTAAAAAGGTAAGAAGAGGTCTAGTTTTGTACTTAATATTTTGCCCTATTAAACATACCTTAGCTACATTTGTATCATACCCCCAAGTAGCTCCAGCTCATCTAGATAAGGATCGTTAATAAATTCTAAGGTTTGACTGTCATTCTCTTGTATGAGATGATACAAACGATTGATAGCTTGTGGAGAACAATCAACTCTCAATCCTCTAACAGTAGAAAATTGATCATTTTCATTCAAGTTTCTGTAAAATTCTCTCACTTGGTCCAAGCAAAACTTTCCTGGTGGCTTAGAAAATTTCACGTCCATTGATAGAATTCTAGCACTTGAGACACATATTAATCCTCCTCCCCATCTTGAGGATCAAAAAATATTCCTTTCTCATGAATGGGGTTTATTTCAAGATTTTCTTGAATCCATGACTCTACATCCTTAGATGTATCTATTCTTGGAGGAGTAGTACTGTTGGGAGGCATTTTAGTAAGACAAACTAAGTTTAGAGTTGAGGAGAAAGAAGAGAGAACAGGGGAAAACAAGAGGAAGCCTGAGATAGAATATTCCAGTTAAGAGTTAACAAATTCCGGCAATGGTAAGTTTCATAAACTGGTCCCTCCTTTAAATTATTCAGATTTCAGCCTAGGGACTGTTGCATCAGTAAATTAGATGATTTGAAAAAAAATTTACAGAGAACTAACCGTTGCGACATTAAGTTCTTCTGCTGCGCCTTTGGCTTGTTGGCTCACTGATGGACCTTTTTTTTGCCTATTTACTACTGCAACATTGATTGCTTTTGGTGCATTGAATGACCTGACAAATGTAAGTATTGAAATCAGAAATAAGTGCAGCAACTTTACGTGGGTAAGTAACACATATATGGAAAGGAAAACTTGATTCTAAAAAAGACACGTAGTGTATAATAGCTTCATAACTAGAATAATTATAAGTAGTATAACATTATGTATATCTCATATTCCAGCAAGATATAATTACTAATGATATTAATATAGTATAATATATATTAAAATTATGTACATATTTGCATCACTACTATATAGACTTTTATATTAACTCTACGAATTGTTTTCTTTTTTTAATTTTATTTTTCGTTTTTAAATAACTAATTCATATGGCGAAACTCTATAGACGTGAATATCTTGCAACCCAGCAAAACAAGTGATTCCCAAATGAATAATTACAAAAGGTAGATTAGGTAATTAAAAATTTAACTAGTATATGAATATATGCACAAATAGATATATGTAATCGTAGAAGCTATCATTGTGTGTGTGTGTGTGTGTGTGTGTGTGTGTATATATATATATATATATATATATATATATATATATATATATATATATATATATATATATATATATATATATATATTTACTTGCTTGAAAAGAAATTAGTTCTGAGTTTAATGTCGCCAGCTCGACTTATTTTTGTTGCTTTCTCATTGTATCACTGTAATGGATGGATGTCTCTCGTACTGTCCTCCAATGTATAACTTCAACCTGTGTCCATTAACTTTGAATTTGTCTCCACCATTGACATGTTGAATTTCAAAAGCTCCAAATTATGTCACGCCGGTTATTGCTTATGGACCTGTCCACCTTGATCTGAACTTACCTGGAAAAAATGCTTTAGGCGACTATTATACAAAAGAACTTTGTCCCCTACTTTGAATTCCTTGTACCTGATTAACTTATCATGCCATTTTTTTTACTTTCTCTATGTATAAATAAGCATTTTCATATGAGCTTAATCGAAATTCATTCAGCTCATTGACCTACAACAAACGTTGCTGACCAGCTTTTATTGGTTCCATGTTCAGTACTTTAATTGACCAAAAAGCTTTATATTCGAGTTAGACTGGTAGATGACATGCTTTTTCAAAAACAAGCTTATATGGTGATGCATGTAACGACCCAATCGGTCATTTCAAGCATTTGCAATTCGCTAGGTAGTTTGAGAGCATAAGTTGCTCTGTATGATGTATTATCGTCGGTTTTGACTTTCAGGTTATTCGAAATCGATTTGGAAGAACAGATTTTATGCTTTAGGCTTTTAGTTGGAAGAGTTGACCAAGTTGGACTTTTGTGAATTTAACCCCGGTGATTGATTCCGTTTCATCCGGATGGTAATTTTGGACTTGGGCATATGTCCGGATTTGCATTTGGATAGTTCTCGAAAGATTCGGCGCTAATTGGCGAAAGTTAAAAATTTGAAGAATTGAAAAGTTCATAAGTTTGACCGGAAGTTGACTTCAATGGTATCGGATTCAGATTTTGGTTGCAAAAATTGGAATATCTTTGTTATGTCATTTGGGACTTGTGTGCTAAATTGAGTTTATTCTAGGTTGATTTGATATGGTTCGGCACGAGTTTTGGAAGTTGAAAGTTCAAAGTTCATTTAAGTCGATTGGAGGTGCGATTCATCCTTTCGATGTTGTTATGTATGATTTGAGGCCTCGAGTAGGTCTGTGTTACATCATGGGACTTGTTGGCATATTTAGACAGGGTCCCGAGTGGCCCGAGTGAGTTCGGACGAGGTTCAGATCATTTTCGTTTCATTTGCATTGTTGAAGGTATGCTCGTTCTGGTGCTTCCGCATCTGCGGAAGAATGGACGCAGATGCGAGTCCGCAGATGCAGAAAATTGGTCGCAGAAGCAAGGGAGAGCTTGGTGAGGAATATCAAAAGTGGAAATAGGGGCGCATTTGCGGCCCCGCAGAAGCGATGGTCTTGGGCGCAGAATCGAGATGGAGTGCAAAAACGCATTTGGCTTTGCACCTACGGTTGTGCAAAAGCGGATAGAGATCCGCATGTGCGAGGGGTCGGCTGGCTTGTGGAGTCCACAAAAGCGGAGCCGTGTCGCAGAAGCGACGCCGAAGAAGCGGCTCTTGTGTCCGCAGAAGCGGAAATGACTGGGCAGAAGCTTTAAATCGAGGGTTTGGTAGTTTTATACATATTTGGAGTTATTGACCTCTGATTTAGGCGATTCTTGGAGCAATTTTTACCATGTGACTTGGGGTAATCATTATGGACTCACTTATAATTAAATTTCATGATTTTGTCTTCATTTTTGGTCAATGGATTATGGATTTTAAAGAGAAATTTGGGGGGTTTTGTCCAAAGTTTCATAGAATGAATTTTTGAGTTTTGAACATAGATTCGGAGTCGGATTTGGGTGAAACTAGTATGGTTGGACTCGTAATTGAATGCGTTGTCGGATTTTGTAAGTTTTACTAGGTTCCAAGGTGCGGGCCCGAGTTTGGTTCTTTGGGTCGATTTTGAGCTTTTGATTAAAGATTTGACCCTTATCATTTGGAATTGTTTCCTTATGCATTATTTGATGTATTTGAGTTGCTTTTGGCTAGTTTCAAGCCGTTCGGAGGTCGTTACACGTGGGATAGCATTTCATAGCATCGTTTGGCTTGCTCGGTATTGGATTTGTCTTGTTCGAGGTAAGTAACACTTCTAAACTTGGTGGTGAGGGTATGTAACCCCGAATTATGTGTTATGTGTTTGGTGTTGAGGTCTCACATGTTAGGTGACAGGCGTGTGGGCATGCACCGTATTAATTGTGACTCCGTTATTTCTATGGTACTGTGTAGTTACCTAATCTTATCTATAACTATGAAATCTCTACGTACTAGAGCTATCGAGCTGTGATCCATGTTTGAAACTATGTCTAGGCTTCATGCTTATTCTCTTGGGTCCCACTGAGGTCATTTCTGCTGTTGAGTTATTTGCTTACATTACCATTTTATACTTAGTCATATTCATTCATTTTATATCATATCTTAGTCTCTATTGCTATATATTGACACATTATATCATTATTTTTGGGCTAGTTTCATGGCATTGTGAGCCCGAGAGACTGGAGAGATTGATAACTGAGTGAGGCAGATGGCCTGATTGTGAGCGATATTATGGAATCGGGCTGCACGTCGCAACATGTTATTTTGATTTATGCCTGGATCTGGCTTATTATAGCGCTTGGGCTAAAGGAGCCCCTCCGAAGTTTGTACACACCCCCAGTGAGCGCATGTGATTATATTGAAAGATGGATCTTCCCTGGGTATGGATCTTGCCCGAAGTATTTATATTTGGGGATGGATCTTCCCCGAGCTGGATTGACCTTATACAGTACTGAGTGACCGACTGTCAGTTGATATATATATATATATATATATATATATATATATATATATATATATATATATATATATATATATATATATATGGGATGGATCTTCCCTGGGCTGGATTGGCCATATACAATACTAAGTGACTGAGCGTGTCGAGTGATTGGCCATGATAAGTGGAAAGTTTGAGACAGTGAGATTGAGTATTCTGAGAGTGTGAGTACACGAGTTTATCCCTGAGATACATTGCATTGACACACATACTTGATATACATGCATAGAGATGCATTTCTTTCTGCCAATCCGGTTTTTAGTATCATTCATGATTTCACCTGCATATTGACATGTGGGCATAAAGATGTATTTTTCTTATGCCATTTGATAATGAAAAATCTTATCTGTTGTTGAAACGTTTTTGGGAAAAATCACAATTTTCGAACTTACTCATAAATTTGGTAATTGCGGTAAAGGATTTGCATTTTCACTGATATATTTGAAAAGCAGGCCTATTTTCCGGAACTATGAACGATATGAGCATTTTATCTCTAAGCTACTTCTTTTATTACTTCCATTATGTTGTTAAGAACTATTATTGGCTATGGGTGTTGGACCCCGACCTGTGTTCCAGCTCGTCACTACTTTAAACCTAAGGTTATGTTTGCTACTTATTGAGTACATGGGGTCGGTTGTACTCATACTACACTTCTGCACCTTGCGTGTAGATGTTGGATGATGATGTTGTTGTGATCGACGGGAGCTGGATTTGAAGACATACCTGCGTTCCGGTCGTAGCTGCCTCTTGTTCATGGTGGCCTTAAATTTATAAAAATCCGTTAATGTACATTTCGAACAGATGATGTATTTATTTATTTATTTTATACCAGCTTTGTAAATTCTAATCTTAGAAGCTCATGATTTGTACTACCAGACCTTAAGGAATGTATAAGATTCAGATATTTTCTTTCACTTAATTGTCTTATTAATTCTCATTAGAATTGGATAGTTGTTAATTGGCTTACCTAGCGAGTTGGATTAGGTGCCATCACGACTAGTTGGATTTTGGGTAGTGACAATATGGTATCAGAGCTCTAGGTTTATAGGTTCTACGAGTCATGAGCATGTAGCAGAGTCTTGCGGACCCGCATGATGACGTTCACACCTATATTCGAGAGGCTACAAAGAATTTAGGATAAATTTCCCATCTTTCTTTCCTTATCGTGTAGAATTGATTCAGCTTGAAACATAATTCTTTAAATTCCTTCCACACATTCGTGTGCGCATGTGAGCGCTTGGTATCAGCTGTGCATTGTCGGCTTATGATTCCATGGATGAGGTGCGAGATGTGATTTTGGTGTGCTGATGATAGGCCAGTCTGGAGGACTTGAAGCCGAGTTTTGTCTGTAGTTCGAGTACGGGGATTTTGGTTGTGTGAGCACATGCTTTTGGACTTATATGTCTGATAGTGTCCCTATGAGTGAAATTTATGGCTTGATAAGTGGCCGGATGGCTATATGATGAGTATGATGTGACTGCGAGTTGTGTTCAGATGGGTTGATTGTGACGAGAAGCATTTTCTTGGGATGTAAAAAGGACTATTGGGTGCCTGATTTCTGTCTTGATGTGATGTATAGCTCGAGTTATGAGTGTGTTGAAAGATTTTCATGTTGTTTAATTGTGGAACCAATTAGATTTTCATGTCTTATTGATGAGTTCAGACTCAAGAAGGTTAAGTGATGGCATAGTAGTTGTGGTTGTGAAAGGTTATAGAGAAATGCCAGTTTGAAGCTAAGCAGGTGGGTTATAACCTACGAGGTAATCTACGGATGTGCGAACCTTATGATGTTGTGTGGAGAGCTTCCTTCTTCTAGCGGATTATATGTGTTGAGATTTGAATTTGAACTTGGTTGAGAAAGTTGACCTGATAGTCCTATGGATGTATGCGAGCTTAGTAGATGATTTGAGGTACCATATGGTTTGTGCTATGTGAGCTTATGAAAGATTTAGTCAAATCTCCCTGCAGTATTATGTCAGTAATAGAGTATGGGCATTATGAGTTTTTGAGTGTTTTTATCTATGGCTTCGAGCGAAGTGGGGGGGGGGGGGGGTTATTGCTATCGATGATTTGATTGCATGGTTACGTGTTGTATTGATTTTGGTCTGAGGCATACTTGTGGATCGGTAATAACTTGCAGAGGTTGAGATCGAGGATGACTCGAGTAAAGAAATTTCTAGATACGGGGTATATTACACTTTATGGGTATATGAGAATCATGGGATGGTTGAGTTGTTATTCGTGAAAGATGTAATGCGCGAGGAGTAAGAAATTGCTCGGTTGCTTAAAGGTGTGGATTACTTCTTTGGGTATTATTGTGCTAATGGTGCATAGGACGTTTGGCCCATTTGGGAAATGCAATTGAGATTTGAGCAGAATGGATGACTCTCGAGGAGGATCTAAGGAGTCAAGAATTATATATAGTAATTGAGAATTTTTCGGACTTGTATATAGATAGAATCTGAGATTTGCATCGGATGGTGTCGGGACTCGCAGTATTTCTATGTCATTATGGAGCTTACATTTCGGTATTAGGAGGGTGAAGGTAATGACATTAGACTCACAGAAGATCTCTTCAGAATGAGTACCTCGTTTGTGGTAATTTTGGGGTATTTAAGAGGGAATTCATCGACTTATGAGCCTTAGAGCAGTGTGGTTCTATGCTAGGATTCGTGGGGTGAGTTTTGGTTAAGGATCATGGTGTTCTAGAAAGGAAGAGTATTAACTTGAAGGCAATTCAGAAGAAACTCGAAGGAAACAGGACAACTTGGCAATGGGTTCGATTAATATGGTAATGGTATACTCGGTCCTTTTGGTTCTTACGATGTGGTGCATCTCTACATATGATTGGTTGCAATACTCTAGGGTTGGGAAACCTGAGTGGCTTGGTTGAGTTAGAGAGGTTCAGTTTTGATGGCTTGGTTATGTGTTAATGGGTTTCGAAGAGTTCTCGATTGTTTCTACCATAGTTTGAGATCTCCCGGTGTGAGAAGCATGTTGCGTATTGTGATTTTCTCCTGGATGGAATAAAACATAAGGTTTTTAGCTGATCGGGTATGTGTTCTGCTGGTGACTCAGAGATTGATTATGAGATTCTCGTGCTTTTCATATAATCGCATGATAGATGCGGAGTGTTGTGTAGGATTGAGATTTGCATGTGCAAGGTCATGGTTCAGTTTTGAAGGGAAGGTTCATTCATGAATTCTTAGACAACATGGACTGTTTCGTATGCCTAGGTGAATGCTATTACTACTTGGTATTGCATGAGGAGAGTGCATATTTAGAAGGCGCACTGAGTTTTGACTTACAGATGCTTCGTGGGTATTGCGGTACTCGCCTGGCTGATGTTTAGATTTTGCTATGTGGTATGGAAGAATTATTGATGTATTTCTTGGGGGGATGATTATGCATGAGAGATGTGTTAGTCATTCGGGCGGTGGAGTTGGGATTAAATATAGTGACTCGTGTGTTATACGGATTTAGAGACCGAAGAAGATTGTTTCGTGGTTGTGGACTGTGAAGATGTGGCCAAGGTTAGCTAGATGGTGATACATGTTATGGTTATATCATTGAGGACTTTGGAGGGCTATTTATCTATTTGTGGATGAGTAATGTTGATTCGGGGCCTATTGGTAGGCCTAATGAGGATGTGTATCCTACATCAGGTCGGATTTGTTGACTAAACACGGTTAGTGTTGAGGGGTGAGTCAGTCGTTTAGAGTTGAGCTTGTTCGTGTTCTGATATGTTCTATGAGTTACTCTTCTATGCTACGAGGGGTTGTGATCCAATGGTTATATGTACACATGATGCGGTTCTATTTGGGCCTTATAGTAGAATTTGAACGAAATGGGTATTAGGGTGTTGAATGACTGATTGCGCATTTGGTGATGTTCTTTCCGGTCTGTGGTATTGTGTTATTTGTTCCTCCATGGTTATGGTCATGCACTTTGGGTACTGGATGTCGAATTGTGCGTGGTCGTTGATTTTGAGCTTTTTGGTTGGAGGTATTTCATATGGACCAGTGTTTGGATGGGGTCACACATTGAAGCTAGGGTATGTCGGGATATGATCCTTTGTGATTGATTCGTGTGATTTGGTTCTACGGTGTGTGATTGGTACTTAGCATCGTGTTGTGGTGGTACTTGTTGAGCTTGCGGGATGGTTCTCTCATTTGAGTCATTTTCTATGATTGAGTACCCTTGAATTGTTACGTATTGGTGTACAGATTGCACGGTTTGTGGCTTAAGGTTGTATTGGTGTGGCATGTCAGTAGGGCGGCTGTATTTGATAAAATGAGGTCGTCGGACCTAGAATGGGTGCTATAGGATTTCATTACAGTATGTTTGGAAGGATAATGTCATTGATCGGCTTAGAAATTGGCTATAGTCCTTGTCGAAGGAGAGGGAGCTCCATGACTTGTTGATCTGATAAGTGATTATTAGTTTCTGCTTGTTTCTTTCATCATTGCAGTGTATGGAGGTTTTAGAACGAGGTATTGTTTGATATGAGGTTCATTACCGTTATTGGGTGTGTTTTGAGCAGCTGTTGTGGTAAAAGTTATTGTTGTACGCATCTGAGTCATCTGGTACATCATGTGATTACATCTTGGGTTATGATTATAGCTCGATACAGCTTGTTCACACTTATACAGTGTGTAGGTGCGAGATTCAGAGCTCATAAGAAATTTCGGATATTGGAAATTGGATTCTATTGTTTACGGGCTAAGGTTGAAGTAATGATCTTCAATATGTTGTGTTGTTGGGCCTATATAGAATGGTGTCACGACCCAAAATCCACTATAGTCATGATGGCGCCTAACACCGCCATCAGGTAAGCGAACGATGATTGATCCACTTAATTACTCATTTTTATTCCTTTTGAAATCATAATTTCCATTAATTAAATAGCATGAAATAGAATTTACAGGGTGAAACAATGATAATTACGTGAACTACCATACTAAACATCCAGTAGGAACCCCCAAAATCCGGTGTCACAAGTGCATGAGCATCAACTAGGAAATATGAAAAAAATACAACATTTGTCTAGAATACAAATTAGACAGGAGAATGTGAATAACTCTGATGGAGACTCTGTGTGCTGCGGACTCGTAACATGGGATACAGCTCACCTAAATCCCCGCAATAGCCGTGCCTCTGCGCCCACAAGACCACTAGAAATATATGTATCTGCACAAAATGTGCAGCAAGTGTGGCATGAGTACGTAAAATAACGTGTACTCAGTAACTATCTAGTCTAACTTCGAAAAAGTAGTGAAGAGGGGTCGATTTTGACACTTATTATGGGCTAACGATAAAATACCAAAATTATAATTAAGCATGGATTATGTAAATACAGCTAAAACCTCAATAACAAGAAATAAATAAATAATTCTTTCACTGATAGTAAATCCCAAATTAATTTCCATCATTTAACAAATTAATCTCTCAAGTCAATGAAACAATATCAATTATAATTGGACTCCAAGAATTATTACGCACGAATTATGCTGAGGTCGCACGACCCGATCCAACATACAAATATATAAATTGTGCACTGCCAAGGGTCGAACAACACGACCATAGATGCATGTATATGCTACCGAGACGTTCGGTCCGCTCCACGAGAAGAGAAAATACTTTATAAACAACTGATTCAAGATTATTAAGAGGCTAATATTCAAAGAAATACCAATTCTCATTAACAGTCAAGTGACCCGTCCAAAACTCAAGTAAATGAGGTTTAACCTTTTACAATTCCTTTATCAAGTTCCAATATGATTTAAGCAATTAAATTAAAGTATAACATGATTTGGGTCCTAGACTACCCGGACATAAGCATAATTAGTATTTATGTACGGACTCTCGTCACCTCGTGCGTACGTAACCCCCACAAATAGAAGCACCTATTAAATCAATTCACCAATGGGGTTAATTCCCTCTTACAAGGTAAGAAAAGAGACTTACCTCGCTCCGAAGTTCCATAACCGGCTCCAAAGCTTTTGTAACAACTCAAACCGGTGCCCGTCGCTCCAAAACTAGTAAATAAATGTGAAATTCCATGAACATATACTCTAATACTCATAATAAATCAATTTATGACAATTTCCAACTCCGCTCGGAAAATTGATAAAGTCACCCTCGGGCCCACGTGCCCGGATTCCAAAAATTCCGAAGATAATCATTATCCATAACAGTACGAACTCAAATATATGATTTATTCGCAATTCCATGCCTAATTTCGTGGTCAAAATAATAAAATGAATTTCTAGGTTTTTCTTCAAAATCCCAAATTTCTAAATATTTTCATGTCTAAATCCGTATATAAATCTTGTATTTAACTCACAACTAGTAGAAATCACTTACTTCATGATTGACGATGAAAATGGTGCTCCAAAATCGCTCCTAGGTTGGCTCCCATGGAGGAAATGAGATAAAAATGGCCAAATTCCCGTCTTTAAAAGACACTGCCCAGTCCGACCTTCTTCGCGAACGCGACACTGCCCTCGCGTTCGTGAAGCTTAGCAAACTCAGGACCAAAGTTTCTTCTTCACGAACTCGGCAAGCCCCACGCGTTCGCGAAGAACAACCTGCTTCAACTCCCCATCTACTCTACGCGAACATGACCACTGCCCAACGTTTCGCGAACGCGACCCTCATATCGCGAACGCGAAGAACAAAAAGGCCCCAGTCCAAATTCCTTCTTGGCGAACGCGTCTCACCCTCCGTGTTCGCGAAGGACAAACCAACACCAGCAAACCAGCAACAACAAATCATCCACACTTGGCCCGAAACCATTCCGAAACACACCCGAGGCCCCTGGGACACCATCCAATCACACCAACCATTTCCAAAACATAACACGGACCTGCTTGAGGCTTCAAAGCATACCAAATAACATCAAAACTACATATTGTGCATCGATTCAAGCCTAATGAACTATTGAACTTCTAACTTCCATATCCGATGCCGAAACCTATCAAATCACGTCCGATTGACCTCATATTTTGCACACAAGTCACATTTGACATTACACACCTACTCCAACTTTCGGAATTGGAATCCGAACATGATATCAAAATGTCCACTCCCGGTCAAACTTCCCAAAAACCTTCAAATTTCCAACTTACGCCAAATGACCCCGAAATGACCTACAGACCTCCAAATCCACATCCGGATGCACCCCTAAGACCAGAAATCACCACACGGAGCTATTCCCAGGCTCGGAATTCCAAAAAGACATCGATAACATCAAAATACACTTCAACCCAAATTTATAAAATTCATCCAATATGCTAACTTTCCATAATAAGCACCGAAATGCTCCTGGGTCACCCAAAACTTGATCCGGACATACGCCCAAGTCCGAAATTATCATACGAACCTATTGGAACTTTCAAATCCCGATTCCGAGGTCGTTTACTCAAAAGTCAAACCTTAGATAACTCTTCCAACTTAAAGCTTCCGAAATGAGAATTGTCTTTCCAAATCAACTCCAAACTTCCCAAAATTCAATTCCGACCACACGTACAAGTCATGATACCTGAAGTGAAGCTACCCAATGCCTCAAACCGCCAAACGACGTGCTAGAGCTCAAAATGACCGGTCGAGTCGTTATATTCTCCCCCACTTAAACATACGTTCGTCCACGAACGTGCTAAGAACTGCTCCAGAGTTTTCCAAAATCACTGTTCAACACCTCGTGCACCTACCCGTGCCACCACAACCCTGTTGAGCACATTAGCTCGAGCCAGTCTGAAGATCCTCCCTATTATTTAGTCAAATAAGCCTTAGAGCCAAATTCCAACATTAGAAATCCTCTACCAGGCATGCTTTCAACATACGAACACCGTATCAGTCACTACACCCTGTATCAAAACATGATTGTATACCCTTACTGAATTCGCACCATGCACCACATAATTCACATGACCATCATAACATCCTCTGACAACAATAGCCGAAATTCCACGAATCCGATGCCCACAACACACCTCATGACGCATATAAGTCATGTTCCAACTCTTGCAATGCTGCCACGACGGAAAGGAAGTGTTGAAATTCATAACCACCCGCCGAATCAACGAATCATTGAGTCTCTCCTCTTGACAAGAACCATTACCTCATTCTGAACTAAATAGCGATATGTACCCTTTAATATGCCTTATATAAATCCGATCACACTGATCCCAGGACCAATAATCTCGTCTCACCCAGTACAAGCTGCTTCGGTAATAAGCCACTGCAAACACTATCTAAGATTTCATATGATGCCATCAATGCGACTACAAGCTACAACTGGAATATGACACATAAGGAAGAACGAACTCTAGAAAAGAACTATCCAGCCCGTGTAACAAATAAAATGGCCATCAAATACTATGAGCCTTTCTCAGAGGTAAGAAACATGACACCCAAAATGAATATAAAGAATCGTGATTAACATCTCACTGTTGGGGCGTACAACCCAATCCAAACATGACGATGTTGCGGCATGCAAACCGATCCACATAACATACCCGTGGCAGCGTGCCACTCGATCCAAACAATATACCTGTGGCGGCGTGCCACCCGACCCGCACATGACAATCTAAGGAAAACACACATCAAGCCGTAACGCTTATACTCACGAAATGTCCGAATATCAACCACAAGCACGCCAAGTGCATAATACAAATCATGGGGAGACGGATAGCGCCGTACGCTACGAAACTCAAGCACAACTAAGGTGCAATATGTGACCTGCATCTCGAGAGCCATCCTGCTCACATAACACTACAGCTGCGCATGACCTAAACACATGTGCGAATAATCAAGTTGTCTCACAACCCACATGGCACAATAGAGTATTACATGAAATAACTGATGACGAAAATAACACCCAATGTTCGAAGACTCTTCCATAAGAAATGCTATGCTAAATGAACCCACCCGGCCTGGTGTAGAGCACACGTCCACATTTAGACCCATCAACGGACCTCAAGCCAATTCTGATCATACCATGCTGGGCAAATAACCTTTCAAGGACCCACAATGACCTATTCATGACACATAAGAACAACCGTCAAATTTGGAACAACTCATACGGTCCACAACACAAGGAATAGAATGCCTCGCAGGAATCAACTCTCTCATTTGCGATATTACCATAACCTCCATACTTGGTTTCAATCTATAACAATCAAGTGACTAACATGCCATAATTACACAAATCCCCCATGGGGTATACTCCCACGACCTTCCGCTCAGGTAGCAAAGTCCACACATCCATACCACCAACCGTTCAAATTCTGTAAAACGAATAAAAAACACAAAGCCTCTTCCACAGAACACCATTCTCAGGTGACAGTAAAGAAAATGCCAGCTTACTCTGAACATTTGAATTTCACCCCTGCTTATCCGAGCCAGTGACATTCTTGTAAGCACTGAACCGCAATCTTGATTCTCAACTTCCAATCCCCATGCCGCTCACTGCACCTATCATGCCGCTATATGAGATTATCAGAACTCATCATAACTCCTGAACTACTAGTAAAATAAACACTTCCTTGGCTAGAAAACTTTTCACTCAGCTCATTTCAGATGAACCAACACAACTTACAACTGAATTCTCAAATCGTAGAAAATACAAACCTCGAGTCGTGATCTAAACCGCCATAACTCTTCTGGAATCCATTTACACAATAAAGCCATTCGAATCAAATACCTCCCAAATCAACCAAGTTGTGGTGGCACTCAAGCCCAAGTGTATAACCACAAACTACATGTATAACTTCATGCTGAAGAAACTGATCGCTGCCACGATCATACTGATTCAACCATTAATAATCGAGCCAACTGCTTCCAATTAATTCTCGACATGCCTTAGAAATAATAATAATAGCTCCATTCAAACGTAACGAACCAAATCTGCACTCGTCCCAAGTGACCCCAATAACGAGACCACATCGTCTTATTACTCATAAATCATCTCATATTCTCCTTACGCGTACAATAGCATCTCCAACTGGTTCACCAATTCTGTAGGACCTTCCGTGAATCCGAAACTATTTCCTCCTTTCCTCTAATACTGCACTGCATACCCAATGATAACATAGAACATCCCACGTCCTTAGGCACTGCACTTAAATTCTTGAACACACTAGGACCACTATTGAGAGTCACCCATTCTGACTTGGTCCTGAAAATAAGTCAAACTCTAGTGCGTTGTTTGCGCAGGAACACCCTATCAAAGAAGCACCCGACTGAATTCTTTTCCCTTGTACATTACACCCACCAGAAGCAGAAACTCTGAATCTTCCCAAAACCTAAACATGAATCGATATGGCCAAGTATAGCACACATTCCTCAAATCCTTTGCTCGAATTACCACAAATGTTTTTCTTTCCTTAGTCATAATAACCACCAATACACTGATGACCTGAGACGGTACAAGCTGACAACCACGTGATCCAACCATAGACGGTAGGGCTCCCCCACTTAGCTTGAAGCTACAATTTCATAACCCTGGAACCCACCAAGATTCCGCCTTCCCAATTACCATGATCTCGCACAATCAACCCGCCAAATTTCTCGAAATCTTTTTGTTAAACATTTCATGAACATTCTGAATCACTAGCCACGTTCACATACTCGACCTCTTACCGGATAGCTAGTAGAATTCTTCGTAGAAGCTTCATCAACACCACACAACTGCTAACCTGCTCACGGGAGATAACCCACCTGTGAAAATTCCATGCCGACATCTTCCAACGACGCTGCACTGGGTACAATTACTACGAAATCAGTAAATCCTCCTGAGCCCGTGCTTATTCACTAGCTGTACAAGTCCGTTCACTCCCCATTGAAATCAACTAAAAGTGCGATAATATATTCCAATCTGAAGTCATGTTGCATTCCCCTACATATCAAGCAAACTCCTTTTTGTCATATCCAATCTTCCTCAGTATAGTAGCCACATTCCAAATTAAGACCGTAGACCTAGTCACTGTTCACCATGACTCCCAAATCACTCTAAACTTTTCTCAAGTCATGTGGCTATCCTACCACAGAATCCATCCACTACTCTTTCACTCCCACTTTGGCTAAACCATCTTCTTTAAGTAACTGCTCGACCTCTGATTTTCATATTTGACCTGCTAGTAATTCAACCACCGCGAGACACCTCCCGCCATGTACTTCCTCATTCTTCGCTACCCAAATGTTGCCTCAAATCAAATCCATAACTGTAGCATCGGAACCAGTGAATTGCTACCAACTCTAAACCTCCTAGAAGATCATCTTTCTTGAGCCATCAACATTTGAAACACCAATTCGATTCCGAATCGTTGCACACCGCTATCTCTAACAACCGCTTCCCCAGCGTCCTTTCACAATAACTTCCCAAAGGCGAATTGAAGAAGACCATAACACCGGCAAACTTAATACATTAAACAAGGACAATGACAACACATCATAGATGAAAATTCCACCACGCTTGAAAATACCAAGTCTCGTTACTCCATTAACCCAAACCTGAATATTCATAGTCCGATTGCCTTTCCTTTGCTGGAAATAAATATTAAACCTCTAAATCATGTGCTGAGAAATCCTCCTTTCAAGTCATTCACTGCCTCAACATATAAACAAATACCCTACCATTACACTAACATTGTGTGATAACAATATCTATGTAACACCCCCTAAATCTGAATTAGTTGTGGATGCATTAAATGAGTATTAATGAGACCTTTTAACATGTGAAGTCCTATCAGGATGAGTATGGGTGAAAACCATTATTTTGGAATCAAGACAGATAGTGAGGTGCATAAAATTTGATAGAATCGACTATGTTTATGGGAGGTCCGTCTTATAGCCTTAGACAGAGCAAGTCCATGAAAACTCACGGCCATTGACAGTGTAAGGCCATGAAAGCTCACAGCCATAGACAGTGCAAGGCCATAAAACCTCACGGCCATAGACAATACAAGGCAGTGTCTAGGGCATTAACCTCAGCGCCCTTGACAGTGCAAGGCACTGTAGTTTTGGCGCCTCTGATGGTGCCTTGCATAGTTATTTTGGCACATCTGACGATACCCAGTGCTGACGATGTTTATCCGAGCTACTTTTATTTCCTCCTCAATTTTTGGGACACGTACACTTATTTAAACCCTACCTCATTCCCTACAACCCCAAACACGTAAGTTTGCTCAAGAAAGGGAAGCTCTCAAGAACCCAACTTCCCCAAGGTCCCACCATCATCCAAGGTGAGTTTGAACTATGATTCTAAGTTAATTTCAATTCTCTAATACATTATTAACATTGGAAAATCTTTCAAATCATTAGATATTCGATCGAGGTATCGTTGTTGAGAAAAGAAACCCTAGAACTCGAATGCAAGAGGGTTGAACTTCAAAAAGGCAATGCGTCTACTCCTTAATTCATTTATAACTATGAATTGATGAGTTTTTGGGAGAATAGTAGATGGGTTTGATAAAGGGAATCAAATGAACTATGCCAGGGTTTTGGGTTGTTGACTTATGATTGTTGTAAATATTTGGTTGATGAGAAATGGTGTTAGTTACATCTATTTGGGATTGTAGAATCACCTAGAAGTAGTAGAATGAGAACTTAGTGAAGAAAATACCAATTACTAAGGGCTATGAGGCTTTACGCACATAAGGTATTTGATAAAATGCATATGTGACTAAAACATGAGCATTAGTGCAAATATTGGTTCCTCTTGATATTTATTGACGTAGATTATCGTTGAAAGATGCGACGGACATTGTGAAATGCTTAAAAGGACCAGAGTCAAGGTATGTGAGGCTAACTCTCTATGTTTGGGAATGTTAATGATTCTCCCTACCCTACGTTTCTTTTATGACGTTACTAATTACCTCAGAAATATATAGTTAAGCCTAGTTCCTTGAATAGTTTCAAAACTTCTATTCTCTAGCTTTATAACTCATTCATGACTATCATTATGAATGTTCTGAGCTTAGTGCGTAATCAATATAGACTTGGATTTGATGCCCATGAGTGTCAGTCTAGATTACTCAGCATGTCACAAATAGTTGATGTTTTAATTTTCATAATCTGTTCATGAATATATGTCTCAGTCTAGTCATATTCGGTAATCTACTATCATGTAACTCAGTGTGATTCAGTATTTCAGTATCATGTATTGCAGTATGATTCTCAGTTCCTTATTTTAAATCTCCTGAATGTTGAACACCTGTATTTGGGCCTGAGGCCGCAGTTAATGCTTTATGCATCTTTGTGCCTGAGGCTGCAGTTAATGCATTATGCATTTTTGGGCCTGAGGCCGCACTTTATGCTTTATGCATCTTTGGGTCTGAGGTCACAATTATGTATACGTATACTTGGGCTCGAGGCTGCAACTTGTGCGCATATATATTGGCCTGAGGCCGCAGTTTATTTATTCAGATAAACAGGTGGTTCATCATTCAGAAGAGGGAGTATTCATATACTTACTTTGTTCAGTTCAGGTATCAATTATCATTTCAGTTATCAGTTATCATTTATAATTTCAGTTTTAGTTTCAGCTGTTATCATATCAGTTATCAGTTCTTAGTTATTAGCTCAGTTTTAGTTTCATCATTTATAGTTCTTTCTTTTAGGTGCTTTACATACAAGTGCAATTCAAATGTACTGACATCCCTTTTGCCTGGGACCTGCATCTCACGATGCAGGTGATGATGTATAGGTTGATGATTCAGAACTCTAGGATTGTCGTACCAGCTATTTGGTGAGCCCAGTTCTTTTGGAACATTATCATTACCCTACAATCTTTCAGTATTTACACACAGACAGTGTTCTTAGTATTTCATTAGAGGCTTCATAGACTAGAGTAATAGTTAGACAGAGTCGCATGATATTCGTGTCAAGTAATGTTGGCTACAGTTATATTTCTGACTTATGTTAGTATTTCCGCATATTGATTTATATCATTCAGACTTTCAGCATATCAGCATGTGTTAGTTTATCTTCCGCATTCAGTATGTTATGATATCACCTGTTGATTTAGTCAGCCAGTTAGTTTGCTCGGTCACATGTAGTCAGGCACCGGGTGCCGTGTTACGTCCAGGCCTAGGTTCGGGGCATGACAAAGCTTGGTATAAGAGCACTAGGTTCAAGTGTCCTAGGGAGTCTATGAAGCCATGTCCAGTAGAGTTTCCTTTATATGTGTGTGCCGGCCACACATATAAATGGTTAACTACCAAGACATTCAGGATTATCTCATTTCTTTCTACTCTAGATCATGCCATGAAGCTTAGAGTCAATAGGTAACCTTCTCTTCCTATCGAATTCCAGACGTATCGAATGCCCAAGCAACTGGCAGGAAAAACCCAAGGTCCTAGATCGGATGATCGCCTATTGGGGTATAATTATGGAGTACAGGTTGGTAGCAAATTAGACTTAAGAGGATGTTGAAAGCGGGATACGATGGATAGTAGTACATATTAGAGCATAACCTTATCAAAAAGTACGAAAGCAGTTATCATGTTTTATGGTTATCAGTTTACCTCAGTTACCAATTGTATAGTCTTTTAGTTAGCAGGTGTATGGTTATTCAGTATGCGAATGTTCAGTTATTTAGTTACTAGATCTCCAATATTTAGTATATCTAAATTTTGGTGACTTCTGCGTACATAGTGAGGCCTATGGGTGATAAAACAAATTATAAGTAACACTGATTATAGCAAAATCTTCGCATGTTTTAGGTCCATATTAAGACTCAAGACTCGCCAAATGGTGCAAGAAGTGATTTATCAGATGATGATATACTCTGAAAGACATGTTTGTGTATGGTAGTGTATCCGTATGTGTTTTACCTTATAGAACAATTTCATTTTAATTCATGGGAATGGAGCCACAGGTTGGATGATGATAGTTTAGATGTCAGACCCCACAGTGTAATAGGTTAAGAATTTAATCGTAGCAGGCGTAGATTGATCATTATAGTTTTAGACACAAAAAAGCCTAAGGGAAAAATAAATAGGAGTTAGAAACGTTTGTTATTACCAAACATATGTCTTTCGTACGATTCATGAATACGACTAAGAAGACATGATGTACAAAATGAGAATCAAGAGAAGTCGATATTGAATTTCAGGGAATGATTTTAAGTTGTTCAGATTTATTCATATTAGAACTAGAAAGTACCACGTTAGTAATTTACTATAAGCAACATCTATTATTGTGAGATAAAGGATATGACATTCCCCCTTAGGTTATGTGACTAAGGTTTTATCCCGGATGTTTATAGTCTGATATGATTTTGAAGTGTATAGAAAGTTTGGTGTTAGATATTCCAATTTTGTTTAAGACAGATGAAATTTTCTTAAGTGTGACCTATGTACATAGTACAAAAGAAAGATAGTGTGCGACCATAGAATAGGGTCGGATGATAAGGGAAGTTAGGAATAACCTTATTCTTCACTTTAGTTATTCAAAGCAGAACAAGAAAACATGATTCTAGCAGGTGGTTATTAAAACAATAGTAAGTCTTGAGTAGATACAATGAATTAGCAATTTCAGCAGAGCTAGTAGAGGTACGATTTGATTTAATTAGTTAGGTTAATACTAGTGAGTGGGTAACAGTTTAAAACACCGAACGCGTGTTAGAACCCGTAGAGTTTAAGTTAAACCTGAAGTACAGTGGTGGTGGAAAAAAAATTAGTTAGGCAGTAAGAGATCAAACTACAGAAGAATAGCCTTTAAGAATTAACGAAAAAGGGTCTCCCCAAGATTGACAGTGTGAGCAGAGTTAAATCATTTAAGATTGTGTATGATAGTTGTGAATACATTAGCTTTCTGTTATGTAAGTAATTTAGTTTTTCCCATTAAGAAAGATTGCTTAGAAGTATGTTGGAAAATGAGTCATTATTGACGTGCAAAGAATTATAGAAGATAAGGAATGTTGTTCGGATCACAACAAAAGAGAATGATCCGCAAGTACAAGACCTTAACCTTTGGCCTAAATGAGAGTTGTAAAAATCATCAGTAAGTCCAGTTGGAGATTTGAAATCGGAAAATTTAGCATGGATACGAAAAATGATATAATTACCACCAGAAATGTGCCTAGTGTGTGTAAGAAACACGAAGTTAGTAGAATGTTCATGAGACTCTAATCTTCAGTGTACTGGTCAAAGACGTAGTTTACAACAATACTATAAGTATTTTCAGGAATTACCTTAAAAATATAATCAAGTATGGGAAGTATAGCTCATGATTGAGGCAGACAAGAGAACTCTAGTGAAAGACGTTCACTACTTAGTCAAGCTAGGAGTTCGACTTTCGGACTCCGAAGATAATGGAGTTGTTGTCCAGAACAGGAATTGTTCCTCCTTAGTAGCCAAAGTGAAGGAGAAACACTTTGATGATCCCTACTTGTTGTAGCTGAAAGAGGGGATTCACAAGCATAAGATGATGGCTTTTGAACAAGGGAGAGATGATGGTACTTTGAGGTACCAAGAAGGATTGTGTGTCCAGGCATAGATGGACTTAGAGAAGGAGGATCATGTTAGAAGCCCATAATTCTAGGTATTATATCAAACCCGATTCCCCAAAGATGTATCATGCTCATGGAGATTTATTAATGGAACGACATAAAAAGGAACGTCGCAGACTTTGTGGCCAAGTGTTCGAATTGTCAGCAAGTGAAAGTCGAGCAGCAGAAAACCAAGTGTTTATATCAGAATAAACATATCCTTTAGTGGAGATGGTAAATATGGACCTTATAATAGGATTATCTCGCTTATTTTGAAAGCATTATTTGTATGGGCGAAGGTGTAGATCGCCAATTGGTTGGTTCGAAGTTGGCGAAGTAGAGTTGTTGGGACCAAATTCGGTCTATCAGGCTGTCAAGAAAGTTAAGTTGATTCAAGAGATTTTGAAAATGGCTCATAGTCACCAAAAGTCCTATTCAGACGTACAACGTAGAGACCTAGAATTTCAAGTTAATGATTGGGAGTTACTGAGAGTTTTGCCTATGAAATGTCTTATAAGATTTGGGAAGAAAGGAAAGCTAAGTCCCAGATACATCGGGCCATATAGGATCCTATGAAGAAATGGGCAAGTAGCTTATGAGTTAGAGTTTCCACCAGAATTGGTGGTTGTACACCCAATATTTCACGTTTCATGTTATAACATTCAAGTTTCCAGCATTCAGATCTCATGTCACGACATTTATGTTTCCAGTATTCAGATCTTATGTTAGAACATTCATGTCAGTTCAGTACTCGGATACTCATGTCAGTCCAATACTCAGATATGCATGCCAGCTTATTACTCAGATATTGATGTCAATTCAGTGGTTAGATATTCACTTCAGTTCAGTACTCAAATATTCGTGCCAGTTCAGTATTCATATATCCATGTTAATTCAAAATTCATGTATCTATGATAGACCAGCATTCACGCATATGTTTTATGTTATGTGTCTTATGATGCCTTGCGAGACTTGTGCTATGCTCTGTTAGCTGGCAGGTATTTTGGAGAAATGTTGAGGGTAACTAACCTTCTCATTCAGACCTTATATTATAATCTCCAACTCTTTCAGTATTCGGTCAGTTTAGTAGCCATCCAGTTCAGTACATATTCAGTTCAGTATCTCAGCAGATCAGCAATCATGTATTCATTCAGCTTACTATGCATATGTTCATGATAGTTCAATGTTCACATATTTTCATCAGTCCCGTTTAAGGTCAAGAGTTTGCTGTAGTTACAATCAGGACAATCATTCGAGGTCGAATGATCCCAAGGGGGAGATAATGTAACACTTCCTAAATCTGAATTAGTTGTGGATGCATTAAATGAGTATTAATGTGACCTTTTAACATGTGAAGTCCTATCAGGATGAGTATGGGTGGAAATCGTTATTTTGGAATCAAGACCGATAGTGAGGTGCATAAAATTCGATAGAATCGACTAAGTTTATGGGAGGTCCGTCTTATAGCCTTAGATAGTGCAAGGCCATGAAAACTCACAGCCATAGACATTTAAGGCCATGAAAGCTCACGGCCATAGACAATGCAAGGCCATGAAAACTCACAGCCATAGACAATGCAAGGCACTGTCTAGGGCATTAACCTCAGCGCCCCTGACAGTGCAAAGCATTGTAGTTTCGGCGCCTCTGATGGTGCCTTGCATAGTTGTTTTGGTGCCTCTGACGATACCCCACGCCGACGATGTTTATCTGAGCTACTTTTATTTCCTCCTCAATTTTTGGGACGCGTACACTTATTTAAACCCTACTTCATTCCCTAAAACCCCAAACACAAAAGTTTGCTCAAGAAAGGGAAGCTCTCAAGAACCCAACTTCTCCAAGGTCCCACCATCATTCAAGGTGAGTTCTAACTATGGTTCTAAGTTAATTTCAATTCTCCAACACCTTATTAACATTGGAAAATCCTTCAAATCATTAGATATTCGATCGAGGTATCATTGTTGAGAAAAGAAACCCTAGAACTCGAATGCAAGAGGATTGAACTTCAAAAAGGTAATACGTCTACTCCTTAATTATTTATAACTATGACTTGATGAGTTTTTGGGAGAATAGTAGTTGGGTTTGATAAAGGGAATATATTGAACTATGCTAGGGTTTTGGGTTGTTGACTTATGATTGTTGTAAACATTTGGTTGATGAGAAATGGTGTTAGTTACTTCTATTTGGGATTGTAGAATCACCTAGAAGTAGTAGAATGAGAACATGGTGAAGATAATACCAATTACTAAGGGCTTTGAGGCTTTACGCCCATAAGGTGTTTGATAAAATGCATAAGTGACTAAAACATGCGCATTAGTGCTAATATTGGTTCCTCTTGATATTTATTGACGTAGATTATCGTTGAAAGAGTCGACGAACATTGTGATACGCTTAAAAGGACCAAAGTCAAGGTGTGTGAGGCTAACTCTCTATGTTTGGGAATGTTAATGATTCTCCCTACCCTACGTTTCTTTTACGACGTTAGTAATTGCCTTAGAAATATATAGTTAAGCCTAATTCCTTGAATAGTATCAGAACTTCTATTCTCTAGCTTCATAACGCATTCATGACTTTGATTATGAATGTTCTGAGCTCAGCGCATAATCAATATAGACTTGGGTTTGATGCCCATGCATGTCAGTCTAGATTACTCAGCATGTCATAAACAGTTGAAGTTTCAGTTTTCATAACCAGTTCATGAATACATGTCTCAGTCTAGTCCTATTCAGTTCTCCAGTATCATGTAACTTAGTGTGATTCAGTATTTCAGCATCATGTATTGCAGTATGATTCTCAGTTCCTGATTTTAAATTCTTGAATGTTGAACACCTGTATTTGGGCCTGAGGCTGCAGTCAATGCTATATACATCTTTGGGCCTGAGGCCGCGGTTAATGCTTTATGCATCTTTGGGATCGAGGCCGCAGTTTTTATGCTTTATGCATCTTTGGGCCTGAGGCCGCGGTTATGTATAGGTATACTTGGGCCCGAGGCCGCAACTTGTGCACATATATATTGGGCGTGAGGCCGCAGTTTATTTATTCAGATAAACAGGTGGTTTATCATTCAGAAGAGGGAGTATTCATATACTTAATTCCTTTGTTCAGTTCAGTTATTAGTTATCAGTTATCATTTCATTTATCAGTTTTCAGTTATCAATTGTAATTTCAGTTTCAGTTTCAGCTGTTATCATATCAGTTATCAGTTTTCATTTATTAGCTCAGTTTTAGTTTCATCATGTATAGTTCTTTCTTTCAGTTGCTTTACATACCAGTGCAATTCAAATGTACTGATGTCCCTTTTGCACGGGGCCTGCATCTCACGATGCAGGTGATGATTTATAGGTTGATGACTTAGAGCGCTAGGATTCTCGTACCAGCTATTTGGTGAGCCCCAGTTCTTTCAGGGCATTATCATTACCCTACAATCTTTCAGTATTTACAGACAGTCAGTGTTCATAGTATTTCATTAGAGGCTTCATAGGCTAGAGTAACAGTTAGACAGAGTCGCATGATTTTCATGTCAAGTAATGTTGGCTACAGATATATTTCAGACTTATGTTAGTATTTCCGCACATTAATTTATATCATTCATAGTTTAAGTATATCAGCATGTGTTAGTTTATCTTCTATATTCAGTATGTTATGATATCACTTGTTGATTTAGTTAGCCAGTTGGTTTGCTCAGTCACATGTAGTCAGGAACTGGGTGCCGTGTTACGTCTAGGGCTAGGTTCGAGCCGTGACAGTCCGAACATCATAGCAATCTGCGCGTAGCCTCGACCCCATCTAAAATACAGCTACTGAGCTGAATGGACAGAACATCATTCTGCTAGAATATGATAATAACTTGCTCGAATGCGTAGGGAGAAACATCCTGCTCCATGCCTGTAGTACCACCGCAACTCCTTGATGCCCAACTGACATGAGTGCCCAACACCGTACAAGAATGAATATGAAGGAAATAAAGGCATAAGTCTCGAAGGAATCAAATCGCACGATGAGAAATCAAGAAGGGAAGTGCTCCTAACAACCCTGTAGCCTCTCAAAGATAAGTACAGACGTCTCCGTACCAACTTGCAAGACTCTACTAGACTTTCTCATGACCCGTGAGACCCAAGTGAACCTAATGCTCTGATACCAAGCTGTCACGACCCAAAATCCACAATACGTCGTGATGGCGCCTAACGCCACCGTCAGGCAAGCCAACGATGATTGTTCCACTTAATTACTCATTTTTATTCCTTTTGAAATCATAATTTACATTAATTAAATAGCATGAAATAGAATTTACAGGGTGAAACAATGATAATTACGTAAACTACCATACTAAACATCCAGTAGGAACCCCCAAAACCCGGTGTCACAAGTGCATGAGCATCAACTGGGAAATATGAAAAAAATACAACATCTGTCTGGAATACAAATTAGACAGGAGAATGTAAATAACATTGATGGAGACTCTGTGTACTGCGGACTCGTAACATAGGATGCAGCTCACCTAAGTCCCCGCAATAGCCGCGCCTCTGTGCCCGCAAGACCACTAGACATATATGTACCTGCACAAAATGTGCAGCAAATATAGCATGAGT
Source organism: Nicotiana tabacum (assembly GCF_000715075.1). Taxonomy (NCBI): domain Eukaryota; kingdom Viridiplantae; phylum Streptophyta; class Magnoliopsida; order Solanales; family Solanaceae; genus Nicotiana; species Nicotiana tabacum. Next base: position 91,132,651 of record NC_134103.1, read on the forward strand.
ACGTAAAACAACGTGTACCCAGTAAGTATCTAGTCTAACTTCGAAGAAGTAGTGACGAGGTATCGACATCGACACTTACTATGGGCTAACGATACAATACCGAAATTATAATTAAGCATGGATTATGTAAATATAGATGAAAATCAATAACAAGAAATAAATAAACAATTCTTTCACTGATAGTAAATCCCAAATTAATTTCCATCATTTAACTAATTAATCTCTCAAGCCAATGAAACAATATCAATTATAATTGGACTCCAAGAATTATTACGCACGAGTTATGCCGAGGTCGTACGGCCCAATCCAACATACAAATATATAAACTGTGCACTGCCGAGGGTTGAACAATACGAACCATAGATGCATCTATCTTCTATCGAGGCGTTCGGCCCAAACCACCGATTCAAGATTATTAAGAGGCTAATATTCAAAGAAACACCAATTCTCATTAACGGTCAAGTGACCCATCCAAAACTCAAGTAAATAAAGCTTAACCTTTTACAATTCCTTTATCAAGTTCTAATATGATTTAAGCAATTAAATTAACAAGTAGGGTGCAAACATCGCAAGTATAACATGATTTGGGTCTTAGACAACCTGGTCGTAAGCATAATTAGTTGCTACATACGGACTCTCGTCACCTCATGCATACGCAGCCCCCACTAATAGAAGCACATATTAAATTAATTCACCCATGAGGTTAATTCCCTCTTACAAGGTTAGAAAAGAGACTTACCTTGCTCCGAAGTTCCATAACCGGCTCCAAAGCTTTTCTAACAACTCAAACCGGCGCCGGTCGCTCCAAAACTAGTAAATAAATGTGAAATTTCATGAACATATACTCTAATACTCGTAATAAATCAATTTATAACAATTTTTAACTCCGCTCGAAAAATTGATAAAGTCACCCTTGGGCCCACGTACCCGTATTTCAAAAATTTCCGAAGATAATCATTACCCATAACAGTACGGACTCAAATAAATGATTTATTTCCAATTACATGCCCTATTTTGTGGTCAAAATCCAAAATACTAATTTCTAAGGTTTTTTTCAAAATTCCAAATTTCTATAAATTTTCATATCTAAATCATGCAGACGGGTATAAGCTGTGGTATTCTAGAGTCATAAAGGGTAAGAATGGAGTGGGTATCTTGGTGGATAGGGAACTTAGAGAGTCAGTGATAGAGGTTAGGCGGGTAAATGATAGATTAATATCTATTAAGTTAGTGGTTGGAGGGTGCACCCTTAATATCGTTAGCGCGTATTCGCCGCAAGCGGGCTTGGATGAGGAGGTTAAAAGGCGTTTCTGGGAGGGGTTGGATGAGATGGTGCAGGGTATTCCGCCTACGAAGAAGTTATTTATTGGAGGGGATTTCAATGGTCATATTGGGTCGACTGCTGGTGGCTATGGAAAGGTGCATGGAGGCTTCGACTTTGGGGATAGAAACGGAGGAGGTACTTCACTATTCGATTTGGCTAAGGCATTTGAGCTGGTGATTGTGAACTCTAGCTTCCCTAAGAGGGAGGAGCATTTGGTCACTTTCCAAAGTGTGTTGGCGAAGACTCGGATTGATTATCTCCTTCTCAGGAGGTGTTATAACTGGTTGTGCAAGGATTGCAAGGTTTTCCCGGGTGAGTCGCTTGCGACGCAGCATAGGCTCTTGGTTATGGATGTTGGTATCATGATTAAGAGGAAGAAGAGGCCTGTACAAGGACGGCCGAGGATTAGGTGGGGAGCCTTGACTATAGATAAAGCTCAAGAGTTGGAGGGGATGTTGTCGGTTTTGGGAGCCTGGAGGAGTGGCGGGGATGCGAGTGCTATGTGGACGATGACGACAAACTGTATAAGGGAGGCGGTGAGAGAGGTGTTAGGGGTCTCTCTCTGGCAGCCACAAAGGCGAATGGTGGTGGAATGAAATGGTCCAAGGTAAAGTGGAAGCAAAGAAGGCGGCGTACCTGATATTAGTAGGCAGCACAAGCGAGGAAGAAAGGAGAGCGAACATGGAGAGGTATAAGGTAGCTAGGAAGGAGGCGAAGCTGGCGGTCACGGAGTCTAAGACTGCTGCTTTTGGTCATCTATAAGAGAAACTGGGGAACAAAGGTGGGAAAATAAGTTATTCTGGCTAACCAAGGAAAGAGAGAGGAAGGCTCGGGATCTGGACCAAGTGAGGTGCATCAAAGATGATGATGGTAGAGTTTTGATGGGAGAGGCTCATATTAAGCGGAGATGGCAGACATACTTTCATAAACTTCTGAACGAAGAGGGGGATCGAGATATTGTGCTAGGTGAATTGGGACATTCCGAGGGTCACCGAGACTTTGGGTACTATAGACGCATTAAGGTTGAGGAGGTAGTGGGGGTTATGCGTAAGATGAGTAGGGGCAGAGCTACCGAGCTAGATAAAATTTCGGTAGAATTCTTGAAGTATGTGGGTAGAGGAGACTTGGAGTGGCTGACAGGGCTATTTAATGTTATTTTCAGGACGAAGAGGATGCCAAATGAGTGGAGGTGGAATGCGGTGGTACCACTGTACAAGAACAAAGGTGATATCTAGAGTTGCAACAACTATAGGGGTATCAAGTTACTAAGCCATACTATGAAAGTGTGGGAGAAGATGGTGGAAGTGAGGCGGTTCATTCGACTATGGAAGCGATCCACCTTATTAGGAGGTTGGTGGAACACTACAAGGATAGAAAAAAGGATTTGCTCATGGTGTTTATTGACCTGGAGAAAGCATATGACAAGGTCCCTAGGGAAGTTCTTTGGAGATGCCTGGAGGAAAAAGGTGTGCCGGTTGCCAACGTTAGGGCGATTAAGGACATGTATGATGGAACTAAGACTCGGGTTAGGACTGTGGGAGGTGAATCGGAGCACTTCCCGGTTGTTATGGGTTTACACCAAGGATCTACGCTCAGCCCATTCTTATTTGCTCTGGTGATGGACGCACTGACACGACATATCCAAGGGGAGGTGCCATGGTGTATGTTGTTCACTGATGATATAGTTCTGATTGATGAGACGCGACACGACATTAACGAGAGGCTGGAGGTTTAGAGACATGCCCTTGAGCCTAAGGGTTTCAAGTTGAGCAGGACTAAGACAGAATACCTGGAGTGCAAATTCGGCATTGAGTCAAGAGAAGCGGGCTTGGATGTAAGGCTTGGATCACAGGTCATCCCCAGGAGAGGCAGTTTCAAGTACCTTGGGTCGGTTATTTAGGGGGATGGGGTCGACGAGGATGTCACACGCCGTATAGGGGTGGGGTGGATGAAATGGAGGCTAACATTTGGAGTCCTGTGTGACAAGAAAGTGCCACTGATACTTAAAGGTAAGTTTTATAGAGCGGTGGTCAGACTGGCCGTGTTGTATGGGGCAGAGTGTTGGCCAGTTAAGAACTCACATATCCAGAAGATGAAAGTAGCAGAGATGAGGATGTTGAGGTGGATGTGCGGGCACACCAGGATGGATAAGATTAGAAATGAAGATATTTGGGAGAAGGTGGGTGTGGCCCCTGTGGATGATAAGATGCAGGAAGCGAGGCTCAGATGGTTCGGGCACGTGCGTAGGAGAAGCCCATATGCCCCGGTCAGGAGGTATGACCGGTTGTCCTTGGTGGGTTTGAGAAGAGGGAGAGGGTAGCCTAAGAAGTATTGGGGACAAGTGATCAGGCGGGATATGGCGTGGCTTCAGATTTCAGTGGATATGGCCCTTGATAGGAAGGTGTGGAGGGCGAGCATTAGGGTGTTAGGATAGGAGGTAGCTGATAAGGTTCATCCATGGGGGAGGCTGGTCTGATAAGGTTGGGTCCTAGGCTGCTACCGATTATTGTTGTGTCAACACTATTCTTTTGTTTTTCATAGTATCGGGATTTATTCACTGATTTTTGTTATTATTTCTCATCTATTTTCTGGTTCTTATGCTGTTGTTATCTCTCATATGGTTCTGTTGATGGTACTAACATTTTTTCTCTCTCTTGTCTCGTCTATTTTTGTTTTCTTGAGCCGAGGGTCTTTCAGAAACAGCTTCTTTACCCTCCGGCGTAGGGGTAAGGTCTGCGTACACTCTACCCTCCCCAGACCCTACTTGTAGGAACTTACTAGGTTGTTGTTGTTTCATGTCTAAATCTATATATAAACCTTGTATATAACTCACAACTAGTAGAAATCACTTACCATATGATTCACGATGAAAACAATGCTCTAAAATCGCTCCTAGGTCGGCTTCCATGGAGGAAATGAGATAAAAATGGCCAAATCCCCGTCTTTAAAAGACACTGCCCAGTCCGACCTTCTTCGCGAATGCGGCACTGCCCTCGCGTTTGCGAAGCTTAGCAAACTGAGGACCAAAGTTTCTTCTTCGCGAACGCGGCAAGCCCCACGTGTTCGCGAAGCACAACCTGCTTCAGATCCCCATCTACTCTATGCAAACACGAGACAGGGCTCGCGAACGCAAAGCACCACTGCCCAACATTTTGCGAACGCGACCCTCATATCGCGAATGCGAAGAACAAAAAGGACCCAGTCCAAATTTCTTCTTTGCGAACGCGTCTCACCCTCCGCATTCGTGTAGGACAAAACTAGCACTAGCAAACCAGTAACAACAAATCATCCACACCTGACCCAAAACCATCCCAAAACACACCCGAGGCCCTTGGGACCCCGCCCAATCATACCAACCAGTTCCAAAACATAGCACGGACCTGCTAGAGGCTTCAAATCATACCGAATAATATCAAAACTATGAATTATGCAACGATTCAGGCCTAATGAACTATTAAACTTCTAACTTCCATATCCGATGCCGAAACCTATCGAATCACGTCCGATTGACCTCATATTTTGCACATAAGTCACATTTGACATTACAGACCTACTCCAACTTCCGGAATCGGTATCCGAACCCGATATCAAAAATTCCACTATCGGTAAAATTTCCCAAAAACCTTCAAATTTCCAACTTTCGCCAAATGACCCCGAAATGACCTACAGACCTCTAAATCCACATCCGGATGCACCCCTAAGACTAAAATCACCATACGGAGCTATTTCCGGGCTCGAAATTCCAAACGGATATCGATAACATCAAAATACACTTCAACCCAAATTTATGAAATCCATCCAATATGCTAACTTTCCATAATAAGCACCGAATTATTCCCGGGTCATCCAAAACCCGATTCGGACATACGCCCGAGTCCGAAATCATCATACGAACATATTAGAACTTTCAAATCCCGATTCTGAGGTCGTTTACTCAAAAGTCAAACCTTAGTCAACTCTTCCAACTTAAAGCTTTCGAAATAAATTTTCTTTTTCCAAATCAACTCCCAACTTCCCGAAATTCAATTCCGACCACACGTACAAGTCATGATACCTGAAGTAAAGCTACCCAAGACCTCAAATCACTGAACAACGCGCTAGAGCTCAAAATGACCGGTCGGGTCGTTACAAATAGGGTAACGTGGGATCACCCCCGGGTATGTGTATGGTAAGTTTACACGGTGGGTTGATGGCTTTGGAAAAACTCTTGGCACGTTTGAGGATGAACGTATGCTTAAGTGGGGGAGGATGTAACGATCCAACCGGTTGTTTCGAGCATTTTCCCTTCGCTCGGTAGTTTGAGGGCATGAGTAGCTCCGTATGATGTATTATGACTTATGCGAATCGTCGGATTTGGTTTTAAGGTTATTCAGAATCCATTTGGAAGAATGAATTTTATGGTTTAAGCTTTAAGTTAGAAGAGTCGACAAAGTTTAATTTTTTTAAATTTAACCCCGGAACAGAGTTTTGATTTTTCTGTTAGGTCCGGATGGTGATTTTTGACTTGGACATATGCCCAGATTTGCATTTGGATATTTCTAGAAAGATTTGGCGCTAATTGGCGAAAGTTGAAAATTTGAAGAATTGGAAAGTTCATACGTTTGACCGGAAGTTGACTACGATAGTATCAGATTCAGATTTTGGTTCGAGAATTGGAATAGCTTCGACATGTAATTTGGGTCTTGTGTGCAAAATCTGAGTTAATTCTGGGTTGATTTGCTATGGTTCGACACGAGTTTTGGAAGCTAAAAGTTCAAAGTTCATTTAAGTCGATTGGAGGAACGATTTGTCATTTTGATGTTGTTATGTGTGATTTGAGGCCACGAGTAGGTCCTGTATCATCATGTGACTTGTTGGAATATTTGGACAGGGTCCTGAGTGGCCCGAGTGAGTTCAGACGAGGTTCAGATCATTTTTGTTTCATATTGGATTGCTGAAGGTATGCTGGTTCTGGTACTTCCGCATCTGCGTAAGAATGGACGTAGATGCGAGTCCGCAGATGAAGATAATTGATCGCAGAAGCGAGGGAGAACTTGGTGAGGAAGATCGCAGAAGCGGAAATTGGGGCGCATATGCGGTCCCGCAGAAGCGATAGTCTTGGGCGCAGAAGCAAGATGGAGCGCAAAAACGCGTTTGGCTTCGCACTTGCGGTTGCGCAAAAGCGGATAGAGTTCCGCATGTGCGAGGGGTCGGCTGGCTAGTGGAGTCCGCAGAAGTGCTCTTGTCGTAGAAGTGACGCCACAGAAGCCGCTCTTGTGTCCGCAGAAGCAGAAATGACTGGCTGAAGCTTTAAATCGAGGGTTTGGTCATTCTTTTCATATTTGGAGTTATAGAGCTCGGGTTGAGGCGATTCTTGGAGCAATTTTCACCATGTGACTTGGAATAAGCATTCTTGACTCACTTGTGATTATATTTCATGATTTTATCTTCATTTTTGGTAAATGGATTATGGATTTTATAGAGAAATTTGGGGGGTTTTGTCCAAAGTTTCATACATTGAATTTTTGAGTTTTGAACATCGATTCAGAGTCGGATTTGGGTAAAACTAGTATGGTTGGACTCGTAATTGAATGAGTTATCAAATTTTGTAAGTTTCACCAGTTTTCGAGGTGCGGGACTGGGTTTGGACCTTTGGGTCGATTTTAGGCTTTTAATTAAAGATTCGACCACTACAAGAAAACTGTCCTTTAGACACTACTAGAAATTCGGTAAAAATCGACTAAAAAACTGACCAATGTTGGTCGGTAATGGCCAAAAACCGACCAAAATGCGACCATTTATGTGTGGGCGATATTTTTGTGATCGGAAAGGAATACCGATCAAAGTTGGTCGGAAATTATCGACCAACTTTGGTTGGTCAATTAAATTCAAAAAAAAATATATTGCAAAACAAACCGACCAAAGTTGGTCGGTTTTTTCAGACCAAAGTTGGTCGGTATTTTAATTATGTAATAAAAAGATTAACCATCTGGGAATCGAACCGGGGTCTGTACTGTGGCAGGATACTATTCTACCACTAGACCATTGGTACATTTTGTTTTAATGTTGTCTTTTATTTGATTTATACTCTTTAATTGTATTTTCGCACGAAAATAACCGACCAAAGTTGGTCGGTTTTATTAAAAAATAAAATTACCAACCAAAGTTGGTCGGTTTTTTTAAATGACCCGCCGAATTAACCGACCAATTTTGGTCGGTTTTTTAATATTAATTTTTATTTATTTTAATTGAAAAACCGACCAAAGTTGGTCGGTTTCTTTAAACATAAATTTTGCGGGACTCAAAAATTGTTTCCCGCATTTTTGCGCCAAAGAAAACCGACCAAAGTTGGTCGGTTTCGTAAAAAAAAAATTTTAAAAAAATATTTTGAAAAACCGACCAACTTTGGTCGGTTTTTTGGTCGGTGTTTTGACCGACCAAAGTTGGTCGGTCGATCTTGGTCGGTTTTTGCCGAATTTTTAGTAGTGAGAGATGAGAAAAATGGCCCCTAAAAGTCCAATTCTAGTCTCAAAAGGTCAATAGCGACCAGTAAAGTCTGGTCGCCACCGGTCGCTATAGGCTCCGCCACTAAAAGGTAATAAGGACGAGTGTAGTGACTGGTCGTTAAAGAGTTTTAGCGACTAGAATTATTCTGGTCTCTAAAACATGTCTAGGGACCAGATTTCTGGCCCTTAGACAAAGACGCATCTGGCGCCTATATATATACTTCGCGAGCAAAAAATATGGTCCTTAAAGATCTTTAAGGACCAAAAGTTTAATTGCTAATCTCTCATATCCAATTTATTACCAGAATATTATACAATTTGCAACAAAAATAATTAGCATAATATAGACAAAACTATCAGTAACATCAAACTTTCATTTATACACATCAAGGTTAAATCATCGAGACCTTGATGTAGAATTCATTAACATGTCAAATACAAGGAGGGGGACATATACCTTACCTCCAACATATTTCTAAATGTAGACTTTACATAGTACGACCATCTAAATATCCTCGCTATACTAGTCTATCTAATACATTTCAAAGTGAGTAATTCAACTAATATATATAAGTTGAAAACATCACTTTGAAGGCAAAAATTAGATCAACCAACAATTGTAAAGGAATAGCTTAGTTTTGTAGCAGTACGGAAACAAAATTGGATAAATTCTTTATTAGCTTTTGTCTGCAGGAACAATGTCTGGTGTAAGAGGACGGTGTTGTTATTGTGGTTTGATTTCCCTCAACTATGTCTTTTTTTCTACCATGAAATTGTCTTGGTAAAACATCTTCATATTCAACAAATCGTCATTTCTGCATGATTCCATTACGCCCTGAAAACTTCACGTAGTATTAGTCTCAATTCTTGTTAAAACTGAGTACGTCAAGCAGATGAACTCAATGGAGATTGCATCTCTACAGCAAAGTCTAAAATAGTGCATAACTGCAACAAATTAAAGCTAAAAACAATCAAGTTTGGTCACCCATCGCTAAAGTTTGGTCGCTAATAGGTCTTTTTCTTGTAGTGGACCCTTATCATTGGGAATTATTTCCCTAGGCATTATTTGATGTATTTGAGTTGCTTTTTTCGAGTTTCGAGCCATTCAGAGATCAGTACGTGTGGGATGGCACTTCGGAGCATCGTTTGGCTTGCTCGGTATTGGATTTGACTTGTTCGAGGTAAGTAACACTTCTAAATTTGGTGTTAAGGGTATAAAACCCTGAATTACGTGTGATGTGATTGGTGACGCACATGTTAGGTGACGGGTGTGTGGGCGTGCACCGTGTGAATTATGACTCCGTTATTTCTGTGGTACTGTGTTGTTACCTTATCTCACCTATAATCCATGAAATCTCTATGTACTAGAACTATCAAGCTGTGATCCATGTTACAAACCATGTCTAGGCTACATGCTTATTCTGTTGGGACCTACTGAGGTCATTTCTGCTGTTGAGTTATTTGCTTACATTGCAATTTCATACTCAGTCATGTTCATTCATTTCATATCATATCTCAGTCTCTATTGCTATATATTAATACATTATATCATTATTTTTGGGCTAGTTTGATGGCATTGTGAGCCCTAGAGACTGGAGAGATTGATAACTGAGTAAGGCTGAGGGCATGATTATGAGTGATATTATGGGATCGGGCTGTATGTAGCAGCATGTTATATTGATTTATGCATGTATCTGGCTTATTATGGAGATTGGGCTAAAGGAGCCCCTCCGGAGTCTGTACACACCCCCAGTGAGCGCAGTTAATTATATTGAGGAATGAATTTTCCCTGGGCATGGATTTTGCCCGAAGCATTTATATTTGAGGATGTATCTTCGACCATAAATTAATATCATCCTTATAAGTAGACTTTTAGGGACGAGATTTGTCACGCAACGCTAAGGTTTGGTCGCTAATAGGTCTTTTTCTTGTAGTGGACCCTTATCATTGGGAATTATTTTCTTAGGTATTATTTGATGTATTTGAGTTACTTTTTTTGAGTTTCGAGCCATTTAGAGGTCGGTACGTGTGGGATGGTATTTCGGAGCATCGTTTGGCTTGCTCGGTATCAGATTTAACTTGTTCGAGGTAAGTAACACTTCTAAACTTGGTGCTGAGGGTATGGAACCCCGAATTATGAGTTATGTGTTTTGTGTTGAGGCGACGCACATGCTAGGTGACGAGCGTATGGGCGTACACCGTGTGAATTGTGACTCCGTTATTTTTGTGGTACCGTGTAGTTAAGTGATCTTATCTGTAACCATGAAATCTTTACGTACTAGAACTATCAAGGTGTGATCCATGTTACAAACCATGTCTAGGCTACATGCTTATTCTGTTGGGACCTACTAAGGTCATTTCTTCTGTTGAGTTATTTGCTTACATTGCAATTTCATACTCAGTCATGTTCATTCATTTCATATCATATCTCAGTCTCTGTTGCTATATATTGATACAGTATATCATTATTTTTGGACTAGTTTGATGGCATTGTGAGCCCGAGAGACTGGAGAGATTGATAACTGAGTGAGGCCGAGGGCATGATTGTGAGTGATATTATGGGATTGGGCTGTATGCAGCAGCATGTTATATTAATTTATTCATGTATCTGGCTTATTATGGCGATTGGACTAAAGGAGCCCCTCCGGAGTTTGTACACACCCCCAGTGAGCGCAGTTAATTATATTGAGGAATGGGTTTTTCCTGGGCATGGATCTTTCCCGAAGCATTTATATTTGGGGATGTATCTTCCCCAGGATGGATTGGCCTTATTCATTATTGAATGACTGACTGTCAGTTGATATATATATATACAATATACTGAGTGACTGAGCGTGTCGAGTGATTGAGCATGATGAGTGAAAATTGTGAGACAGTGAGATTCAGTACTCTGAGAGTGTGAGTATATGAGTTCATCACTGAGATACATTGCATTGATACACATACTTAAGATACATGCATAGAGATGCATTTCTTTCTGCCACTCCAATTTTTAGTATTATTCATGATTTTACCTGCATATTGACATGTAGGCATATAGATGTATTTTTCTCATGCCATTTGATAATGAAACATATTATCTATTATTGAAAAGTGTTTGGGAAAAATCACAGTTTTCAAACTTACTCATAAATTTGGTGATTTCAGTAAAGGATTTGGGTTTTCACTGATATATTTGAAAAGCAAGCCTATTTTCTGCAACTGTGAACGAGCTGAGCATTTTATCTCTGAGCTACTTCTTTTATTACTTCCATTATGTTGTTATGAACTATTGTTGGCTATGGGTGTTTGACCCTGACCTATGTTCTATCTCGTCACTACTTTCAAGCTAAGGTTAGGTTTGTTACTTATTGAGTACATGGGGTCGGTTATACTCATACTACACTATTGCACCTTGCGTGCAGATGTTGGATGCTAATGTTGATGTGATCGATGGGAGCTGGATTTGAAGACGTACCTGCGTTCCGCTTATAGCCGCCTCTTGTTCATGGTAGCCTTAGATTTATAAAAATTTATTTATGTCCATTTTGAACAGATGATGTATTTATTTATTTCATACCAGCTTTGTAAATTCTAATCTTAGAAGCTCATGATTTGTACTACCAGACCTTGGGGAATGTATAAGATTCAAATATTTTCTTTCACTTAATTATCTTATTAAATTTTATTGGAATTGGATAGTTTATTTGGCTTACCTAGCGGGCCGGGTTAGATGCCATCACGACTAGTTGGATTTTGAATCGTGACAATGCGCCTATTGGGGTTTTATATGTTGTTCTACAAGCCCATAAACCATCATCTAGTTTTAATGCCCTATCTTTTCTAGATATTCCAACAAGTTTTTCCAACATTCTTTTTAACTCCCTATGTGAAACTTCAACTTGGCCATTTGTTTGAGAATGATATGGTGTACCTGTCTTATGTGTGACTCCATATTTAGTTAATAGGAGTTCAAATTGTTTATTCATAAAATACGTACCTTGGTCACTGATGATTACTCGGGGAGTCCCAAATCATGTAAAAATATTCTTTTTCAAAAAATTGCACACAGTTTTTGCATCATTTGTTTTGGTAGCTATTGCTTCTACCCATTTTGACACATAATCAACTGCAACCAAAATATATTCAAAAGAATGGGAGGAAGGAAAGGGACCCATGAAATCAATGTCCCATACATCAAATATCTCACATATATGAATGGTGTTAAGAGGCATTTCATACCTTTTTGAAATATTGCCCATTCTTTGACAACGATCACAGGATTGAACATATTGTCTTGCATCTTTGGAAAGTGATGTCCAGTAGATACCTGCTTCCAAGATTTTTTCTGTTGTTCGAGTTTCTCCATAATGCACACCTACTGCTCCATCATGACATTGATTAAGAATTTTTGTCATTTCTTGTTCAGGAACACATCTTCTGGTAATTCCATATGCAGAAAATTTAAATAAGGATTTTTCCAAAAATAATATTTTACATCGGTCATGAGTTTTTTCTTTTGCTGATAAGAGAGTTCCTTTGGTATCCATTTTTCAAATAGGTAGTTAGCAATATCAGCAAAGCAATGGGATTGGTTAACAATAGCAGTGATGGAGAAGATATGTTCATCTGGAAATTATTCTCGGATATCCACTGTCTCAATTGGTGGATTTTCCAACCTGGAAAGGTGATCTGCTACCTGATTTCCCGTTCCCTTTTTGTCTTTAATTTGAAGGTCAAATTCTTGTAGAAATAATATCCATCTTAGCAACATGTGTCTTGCATATTTCTTCGCCAAGAGATATTTTAATGATGCATGATCAGTGAATATTGTAACCTTTGTTCCTATTAAATAAGAACGAAATTTATCAAAAACAAATACCACTGCCAATATTTTTTTTCTATTGTGGTATAATTCAACTGAGCCTCATTGAAAGTTCTACTGGAATAGTAAATGGGACGAAAAATTTTATCTTGTCTTTGTCCTAATACAGCTCCAATAGCTGTATCACTTGCATTACACATTATCTCAAAAGGTTTATTCCGGTCTGGTGGGATTACAACAGGGGCATTTGCTAATTTTTGCTTAAGACTTTCAAATGCTTTCATTTGCTTAGTTAGAGGTTTTGAGATTTTTGAAAAATCTTTTATAAAACTTCTATAAAAACCTGCATGTCCTAGAAAACTCCTAATGCCTTTAACAGTGGTGGGAGGGGGTAATCCTGCTATAAGATCAATTTTTGCCTTATCAACTTCTATATATCCCTTTAATAGTGATTTTATGTTCTAAAATACTACCCTCTATGACCATGGAATGATATTTCTCCCAATTAAGACTTAAATTTATCTCTTCAAATCAATTAAGAACTAAGGTCAAGTACTAAAGGCAATCTTCAAATATTTTGCCAAAAAGTGTAGAGTCATCCATAAAAATCTCCAGAAACTTCTTAGTCATGTAAGAAAAAATGGCTGACATGCAACGCAGAAATATAGCAGGGGCGTTACACAAACCAAATGGCATTCTCCTATAAGCATACGTTCCATGGGGACATGTGAAAATTATCTTATCCTGATCTTCTGGTGCAATTGGAATCTGGTTGTAACCTGAATAACCATCAAGAAAAACAGTAAAAATTATGTCCTGCTACTATTTCTAATATTTGGTCAATGAAAGGTAAAGGGAAGTGATATTTTTTAGTAGCATCATTGAGACGTATGTAATCGATACAGACTCTCCATCCTGTAACTGTCCTTGTAGGTATGAGTTTATTATTTTATTTTTTTACGATAGTCATACCTCATTTTTTCGGTATCACTTGCACATGACTTACCCAAGGGCTGTCAGATATGGGGTAGATGGTACATGCTGTCAGAAGTTTTACCACTTCTTATTTAATTACCTCTTGCATTACTGGGTTAAGTCTCCTTTGAGGTTGGACTATTGGTTTGTAATCTTCTTCCATGAGAATTTTGTGCATGCAAATGGCTGTGATGATTCCTTTGATATCATCTACAGTCCATCCCAAAGCTTTCTTGTGTTCTTTCAAGACTTTAATTAATTTGTCTTCTTGTTCTGTAGACAAAGAAGAGGAAATAATCACTGAAAATTGTGATGCTTCAAGAAAAATATATTTTAAATGAGAAGGAAAAGTTTTAAGTTCATTTTTTATTGAATTTCTTCCGATAAAACTTCCTCATTTTGTGGTCCATCCTCCAGTGTTTCAGCTTCTTCTTTAATTCTTGGGTCATCATCATTCGTAGTGCCTAAATATGCGAGAGATCTTTCTAATGAGTCAGAGATTAGTTGATCATCTTTGTATTTATCTGCAAGATCATTTAATAAGTCAATGTGAAAACAAGGAGATGATAACTCATCCTCAGGATATGTCATTATTTTTTGCATGTCAAAGATGACTTTCTCTTCATTGACCTTTAATATCAATTGTCCTTGATGAATATCGATGATTGCTCTACCCGTTGCCAGAAATGGTCTACCCATAATTAAAGGTACATCACTATTTTCTTCCATTTCAAGTACTATAAAGTCTACTGAAAATAAAATTTGTCAAATCGAACAAGTACATTCTCAATATTTCCCTTAGCATTTTTAGTACTCGAATCAGCTAGCTGTAAAGAAACAATTGTATTTTTCATTTCTCCATGTTCTAATTTTCTAAAAATTGAGAAAGGCATCAGATTTATTGAAGCGCCAGAATCACACAATGCTTTTTCAAAATGAACACCTCCAAGAGTATAAGGAATTGTAAAGCTGCCTGGGTCATCAAGTTATTGTGGAAGCTTATTTTGAAGAATAGCATTGCATTTTTCTGTAAGCTTAACTACATAGATTCCTTCAAATTTTCTTTTACTTGAAACAATATCTTTCAAAAACTTGGCGTAGGAGGGCATTTGCATTAAAGCATCAGTGAATGAAATATTTATGTAAAGTTATTTCAAAATTTCAAGAAATTTAGAAAAGTGTTTATCAAGATTTTCTCTTTTAATTTTTTGGGGAAAAGTAATGTCCTCAGAAGGAGGATTTTCTTATGAAATTGTTCTTTCTTTTATTTTTTTCTTTTGTTCTTCTGACTGCTCAGATGTTACCTCAGTGGGGTCACCTTTTTCCTATTTTTATTCATGTTCCTTGCCTTGTGGATTTGGATATGGGTCATCCAAATTCTTTCCTGATTGTAACGCAATGGTTTTGAGATGCTCCTTCGGATTTTCCTTAGTGTTGCTTGGAAATAGTCCTGGAATTTTTCCTGACAAAAGAGTTTCCAATTGACTTACCTGAATTTCTAGATTTTTCAACGATGAATTATGACTCTCCATTTTCACATACGTAGCCTTTATGTATTTGTACATCAAATCTTCAAGGCTAGGTGCATAAGATCATTGTGGCTTAGGCTGATAAGGTCTGAAAGTTTGTTGCAGCCTATTCTAATTCTGAAATCCTGGTGGTCCTTGTACCTGTTGTTTTAAAAACTGTGAGTTTTCAGCACCATTGGGGTTACTCCATTGGAATCCTGGATGTTTCTGAGCCATGGGACTTCCATAGGGGTAAGATTTGTAGCCAATTAAGTTTACCTGTTCATCATTCTGATTTGTGGCTTGACATTCATGATTGAGATGATTCTCACCACAAATGTCACAACCTTCAGATTGTTGTGGATTTACCTTAAAGGTTTCAAACGTTTTTGCTAAGGAAGCAATTTGTTGAGTTAAGGTGTTTGGAGCATCTACCTGGTTCACAGTTGCTGCCTTTTTTATAGTAACACGATCAGATGGCCACTGCACTGTATTTTCAGAAATTGCATTTAGCAATTGTAAAGCTTCATCAGTAGTTTTTCCCATTATGGAATCTCCGACAGCTGCATCTTTGACATTTCTCAATGAGGGTTTTAACCCGTGATAAAAATATATAAAATAATATTATCAGGAATTCCATGATGAGGATATTTTTTCAATAAACCTTTTAATCATTCTCAAGCCTGATAAACTGACTCAATGTCAATTTGCAAAAAAATATTAATATCTTGTCTCATTTTTGTCGTTTTAGCAGGAGAAAAATATTTCTTTAGAAATTTTTGATCATCTGATCCCATGTTGTGATGGATCCCGTAGGCAAGCTGCGTAACCAAGCTTTAGCTACACCTTTCCAAGAAAAAGGAAAAAGCCGTAGCCTAATTGCATCTGGTGATACCCCATTATACTTAATTATTTCAACAAGCTCAAGAAAATCAATCAAATGACTATGTGGGTCTTCATTGGGATCTCCAATGAACTGACAAGATTGTTGAATTGTTTGGCTCAAATCAGTCCTGATTTCAAAATTGTTAGCTGCCACAGGAGGCCTTCTAACACTTGATTCACAATTAAATTGATCAGGTCTAACAAAATCCCTCAAAATCATATTAGCTGGACGTGGTGCTACTTCATCAAATTTGTCACGACCCAAAAGTCACTATAGGTCGTGATGGCACCCAACGTCGCCGTTATATCTGATAAACGCTACTTAGGCATCGTTCTACCACAGCCTGCCCTGGAGGCAAATCAAATGAGACCCTAACACCCATAGGGCTTAATGTGTTCCAATAAGGACGACGACACCACACCACAAATAAAAATTCCACCACGCTCGAAAATATCAGGTCTTGTTACTCCATCAACCAAAGCCTGAACATCCATAGTCCAATTGCCTTTCCTCCGTTGGAATTAAATGCCGAACCTCTAAACCATGAAATGAAAAATCCTCCTTTCGAGTCATTCACTGCCTTGACACATAAACAAGCACCCTACTATTACACCATCACTGTGCGATAACAACACATGAACATCATAATAATATGTGTATAGCCTCAAAACCAAACGAAATACTGATATATTGCTTAAATCACAGAACCACTTCCCCAAGACGATGATAATAACTCGCTCGAATACACAGGGAGAAAGATCCTACACCACATTTGCAGTACCACTACGACTCCCTGATGCCCAATTCATAACAAGCGCTCAACGTCGCATAAGATTGAGTATGAGGGAAATGAAGGCATAAGCTTTAATATAATCGAATCGCACAATGAGGAATCAAAACAGAAAGTGCTCCTAACAGCCCTGTAGCCTCTCAAAGATAAGTACAGACGTCTTCGCACCGATCCGCAAGACTCTACGAGACTTGATCATGACTCGTGAGACCCAAGTGAACCTAGAGCTCTGATACCAAGCTGTCACGACCCAAAACTCACTATAGGCTGTGATGGCACCCAACATCGCCGTTAGGCAAGCCAACAGTGAACTACCAAATTAATTATGCATTTTCTTATTTCCGAAATCGTGAATTTTATTAGATAAAGAGATCAACGCATTAAAATAATGAAAAATTTCAATCTAAATAGAATAGATAATAAAAGTGTGTAAATGCTACGCAAAATCACAAACATCTTCTAGAACATCCCAAAATTCGGTGTCACAAGTGCATGAGCTTTTACTAAGCAGTACAATAATAATACAACATCTGTCTAGAATGTAAATAAGACGGGACAAAGTAAATAGTACGACGGAGATTCTGTAGGTTATGATACGTAGTCTGGAATCTAGCTCACCATAAAGTCTCCTCAGCAGATGCCTACGCGCCCAGATGACCACCAAATGAACCTGTCAGATGCTGCATATTTAGTGCAGAAGTGCAGCATGAGTAAGTAAATCAACACGTACCCAGTAAATATCTAGCCTAACCCAGAGAAGTAGTGATGAGGGGTCGACATCGACACTTATTAGAGGTCCAATAAAGCAATATGATAAATCATAAGTAGATATGAAGCACAACATCAATGATGGGGTAACAATGTAAGTTACATAATCTTCCATAAATTTCTTTTAAAGATATAATCTTTCTCAGTCTCGTATTCTATCTCAACAGCTCAGATGTATCAAGTACCGGTATCAATGAATGAGGAATACCATACAAAATGCCAGGCATCAGTGGAAGGGTAATCTCGTGAATATTCGGGTTGCTAACGATATAACGCACGATTATGCCGAGGTCGTTCGGCCTGATCCAGAATAATGTGTACACTGCCGAGGGTCGAGCGGCACAAACCATAGATGCATCTATTAAACTGCCGAGGTGTTCGGCTCGCTACACAAGAAAGGAAGGAAATTACCGAATTATGAGACACGTGCTTATAATACAGTACATGAGCACAAAGTGAATATAAACTTTATCGTTTCTCAAATAACTTGCCAACAACTCAAGGTGATAAGGCTCGGCCTAATATTTACATATATTTCTAAATCAATTTCAATTATAAATTCAATTAATTAATCCAATATAATTATAAATTCAATTAATTAAGCCAACAGAATGGGTTCAAATGATTCAAATATTACATGATAAAGTCCTAAGTCTACCCGGACATAAACATGCTTTAGCTACGTACAGACTCTCGTCACCTCTTGCGTACGTAGCACCCAGAACTAGTAGCACATAACAATTATATCGCCTAGGGGGGTAGTTTCCCCCTCACAAGGTTAGACATGAGACTTACCTCGCTCTGAAGTTCCATAACCGACTCCAACGCCTCTCTAACTCTTCAATTCAAAGCCAAATGATCCACAACTAGTCAAACAATGTACAACTCCATCAAAATATACTCCAATGCGTATAATTTAACAATTTATAATGATTCACAACTCTACTCGAAAAGTCAACAAAGTCAACCCTCGGGCCCACGTGCCCGGATTACGAAAATTCTTAAAGATTATCATTACCCATAACACCACGAACTCAATTATATAATTTATTACGAATTCCATGTCAAATTTCATGGTCAAAATCGAAAAATACCAAATTCTAGGTTTTCTAGCAAAATTCCACATTTTCTACTAATTTCCATATTTAATTCCATATATAAGCCATGTATTTAACTCATAATGTGTAGAAATCTCTTACCTCAAGATTGATGATGAAAATGGATCCTCCAAATCACCCTACAAATCGCCCAAGCAAGAGAGGAATGAGTGAAATGAGCAGAAATCTCGATTGAGCAACATATATTCTGCCTAGGCGTCTTCGCACCTGCGGGCACCACAGCCACACCTACGGATCCGCTCGTGCGGAAGTCACTTAGGCCCCGACCAGCTGCACATGCAGCCCAAAGCTCAAACCTGCGAGGGCGCTTATGCAGATCTCCCCTTGCTTTTGCGCTTCCGCACCTGCGTGAGCCCATCCGCTTTTGCAAAGCCAGCAACGCCTCTCCAATTCCGCATATATGGAGCCTTGTCATATCTGTGGGCTCATAGATACGGAAATCCTCCTCGCACCTGCGACCTCTACCCAACTCACCCAGATCCACTTCTGTGGCCCTTGGATGCTTTTGCAGTCTCGCACTTGCGACCATAAACCTCGCAGGTGCGATCACACCAGAATCCTTAAGCTTCAGCAATTCCTTAACTCCAAAACTCAACCCCATTCCAATCTGATTCGCATCCGAGGCCCTCGGGACCCCATCCAACCATACTTTCATGACCCAAAATCCACATGTCGTGATGGCACCTATCTCAATACTAGGCAAGCCGACAACCTCAATAAAACAAAATATCTCTTTATGTCCGAAAACATAATGTTTGAATGCAATAGAAAACCTTACAAATATGGATGTAAAACTCTCCCAAAACCCGGTGTCACTAAGTACATGAATATCTAAATGAATAAAAAGTCTGACTGATAAAAACACTGTCCGAAAGTATAGAACAATACATTAATTAAAAGAAAGAGAGTCAAAGTCAGCGGACGCTAGGCAGCTACTTTGATAGTTTCCAAATTATAGCACTCTGAAATCTAGCAGTCTCCTTGTCCGAAAGCACCTGAATCTGCACACGAGGTGTAGAGTGTAGTATGAGTACAACCAACTCAATAAGTAACAAGACTAACCTCTGGTCTAAAAGTAGTGACGAGCTCCGTAGGTACAGTCCAGTATATAAATAATGGTACAGAAATGTAGGCATGCTTTCAAGTTTAATAGTTAAACTCGTACAAGAAACAAAAATAGATCCATACTGCATGATATGAGGAATATGACATCTCAGCAGAAAACCTCGTGTACTCACGATCACTAATCACTTGGTCTCTCGGTACTGTTTATGGCCAATCCAGCCTAGGGATATTCCATCCATAAATATATATATGCACCGACTGACAGTTAGTCACTCAGTACCGTATAAGGCCAATCCAGCACTGGTGTAATTTATCCCCAAATGTAAATGATTCAGACAAGATCCATGTCCGGGAAAATTCATCAAAAATATAAATTAGTAAGGCAAGTCTGTGCCCTAGGAAGTCCATCCCGTATATATAAATCATCTACGCTCACTGTGGGGGTGTAGACTACATAGGGGCTCCTTCAGCCCAAGCGTGATATAAAGTCGATATGTCCTGCTGCAGGCGGGCAGCCACGATCCATATAATGATAAAGCCTATAAGGCCTGCTGCAGGCGGGCAGCCCCGTTCCATATAATAATAATAATATAAAGCCAATATGGCCTGCTGCAGGCGGGCAACCCCGATCCCATAAATATCCTCACAATGGATGAACATGACTGAGTATAAAATATACATTTTAAAACAATTTCAACAACAACATGACCCCGTGGGTCCCAAAAATATCGACACATAGCCTAATCATGTTCTTTAATACGAGTCTCAGCTCAATTTCCTAACACGTGGAGAATATTCGGGTAATAACATGATTCTTTAATTTTACAACTTCACAGGATTTATTCAAGTCATAATTTCTATGGTGCACATCTACACGCTCGTCACCTATTGTGTGCGTCACCTCCAAACAATTTATATTCGGGAATTCATACCCTCAGAACCATGTTTAGAAGTGTTACTTACCTCAAATCGTATAATTTTTGCCTCACGAATCGGCCTCCGAACGCCTTGAATCTAGTCATAAATAATTCGATTCAATCAATACAAATTATAGGAATTAATTCCATATGAAAATACAAATTTTCCAACAAAATTCGAAATTTCACTCAAAAATCGCCCGTGGGACCCACATCTCGGAACTCAACAAAAGTTACAAAATATGAACGACCATTTAACCATGAGTCCTACCATACCAAAATACCTAAATTCCAACATTAACTCGACCCTCAAATCTTCAAATTATACCAAGAGGGTTTTCTAAATTTTCCAACTTAATTCACCAATTAAATGTTAAAACTAACCATAGATTCGGGTAATTTGACCAAAATTGAGTTAAGAACGCTTACCCCGTTATTTTCCTTGAAAATCTCCCGTAAATCGCCTCTTCCCGAGCTCCAATTTGTCAAAAATGGAAAATGGGACAAAGTCCCATTTTTAGAACTTAAAGTTTCTGTCCAAGCGTTTCTTCTTCGCGAACGCGGAAGATTCCTGGCTTTCGCGAAACAAAAAATTGTGCTGCCCGGATTTCCTCCTTCGCTAATGCGAGCCTGGTCTTGCGAATGCAAAGACCAATTTCCCCTAGGCCGGCTTTCCCATTCGCGAATGTGAGGCCTCTATCGTGAACGTGTAGCTTTGCCCCTCGACTCTTCGCGAACGCGTGCCCTCGGTCGCGAACGCGAAGCACAAAATGGGCCAGTCCAAATTTCAACTTTGCGAATGCGAGATTCCCCTCGCGAACGCGATGAAGGAAACTAGATACATGCATCAGAAAATTCCAGCAGTTGTTTAAGTCCAAATTTCGATCCGTTAACCATCCGAAACTCAACCGAGGCTCGGGGACCTCAACCAATTACACCAACAAGTCCTAAAACATCATATGAACTTAGTCAAAACCTCAAATCACATCAAACAACTCTAAAATCACAAATCACACCCCAATTCAAGCTTAATGAAAACTAACGAATTCCAACATCTACATTCGATGCCGAAACCTATCAATTCAATTCTGATTGACCTCAAATTTTGCGCACAAGTCTTAAATAACATAACGGAGCTATGAAAATTTTCAGAACTGGATTCTGACTCGGATATCATAAAGTCAACTCCCCGGTCAAACTTTAAAACTTAAATTTCTATTTTCGCCATTTCCAGACTAATATAGCTACGAGCTTCCAAATAATTTTTCGGATATTCTCCTAAGTTCAAAATCACAATACGGAGCTATTGGAATAGCGAAAACTCTATTCCGGGGTCGTTTACACATAAGTCGACATCGGTTACTATTTTAACTTAAGCTTTAAACCTTGGAACTAAGTGTTCCTATTCATTCCAAAACCTCACCGGCCCCGAACCAATTACCCTAGCAAGTCATATAACAACTATAAAGCACAAATTGAGCAGTAAATGGGGGAACAGAGTTGTAATACTCAAAACGACCGGCCGGGTCGTTATATTCTCCCCCTTCTTAAATAAACGTTCGTCCTCGAACGGATTTACAATGATACCTGGAGCCTCAAATAGGTGTGCATATTTACTCCGTATCTCCCGCTCAGTCTTCCAAGTAACTTCTCCGACTGGCTAGCCTCTCCACTGTACTTTCACTGAAGCTATATTCTTTAATCTTAACTTTTGAACCTGCCGGTCTAATATGTCTACCGGCTCCACATCATAAGTCAAATTACCATCCAATTGCACTGTGCTGAAATCCAAAACATGAGACAGATCCACGACATACTTCATGAGCATAAGTACGTGAAACACTGGATGAACACCCGATAGATTAGGCGGCAATGCAAGTTCATAAGCCACCTCTCCAATCTTCTTAAGTATTTCAAAAGGTCCAATATAACTAGGACTCAACTTTCCCTTCTTCCCAAATCTCAAAACACCCTTCATAGGCGAAACTCGGAGTAGTACCTTCTCTCCTACCATATAAGCAATATCGCGAACCTTTCGGTCGTTATAACTCTTCTGTCTAGACTGTACCGTGCAAAGTCATTCCTGAATCAATTTAACCTTTTCCAAATCATCCTGAACTAAATTAGTACCCAATAGCCTAGCCTTACCTGGCTCAAACTAACCCACCGGAGACCGACACCGTCTCCCATATAAAGCCTTATATGGAGCCATCTGAATGCTCGATTAGTATCTGTTATTGTAAGCAAACTCGTGCAAGTGGTAGAAACTGATCCCAAGAAACCCCAAAATCTATAACACAAGTGCGTAGCATATCTTCCAATATCTGAATAGTGCACTCGGACTGTCCATCCGTCTGAGGGTGAAATGCTATACTCAACTGAACCTGTGTACCTAATTCTCGCTACACTGCTTTCTAGAACTGTGATGTATACTGCGTGCCCCGATCAAAAATGATAGACAATGGCACACCGTGTAGGCGAATAATCTCGTGGATATAAATCTCAACCAACCGCTCCGAAGAATAAGTAGTACCAACTGGAATAAAATGTGCATACTTAGTCAACCGATCCACAATTACCCAAATAGCATCAAACTTTCTCAAAAGTCTGTGGGAGTCCAACTACGAAGTCCATGGTAATACGCTCCCACTTCCACTTCGTAATTTCAAGTTTTTGAAGCAATCCGCCTCGTCTCTGATGCTCGTATTTCACCTGTTGACAATTTAAACACCGAGCTACAAACCCAACTATATCTTTCTTCATTTTTCTCCACCAATAGTGCTGCCTCAAGTCTTGGTATATCTTAGCGGCACCAGGATGAATGGAATACCGCAAATTTTGGGCTTCCTCAAGAATAAATTCACGCAGCCCATCCACATTCGGCACACAAATACGACCATGCATCGTCAATACCCCATCATCCCAATAGTAACATCTCTGGCATCACCGTGCTAAATCGTGTCCTTAAGGACAAGCAAATGAGGATCATCATACTGTTGCTCTCTAATGCAGTCATACAAGGAAGACCGAGAGACCATACAAGCTAGAACCCAACTGGGCTCCGAAACATCTAACCTCATGAACTGATTAACCAAGGTCTGACATCAACTACAAAAGGCCTTTCACCAACAAGAATGAATGCAAGGCTACCCATACTTACCGCCTTCCTACTCAAAGCATCGTCCACCACATTGGCCTTCCTAGGATGATACAGAATAGTGATATCATAGTCCTTTAGCAGCTCCAACCATCTCCGCTGCCTCAAATTTAGATCCTTCTGTTTGAATAAGTGCTAAAGACTCCGATGATCTGTAAATATCTCACAAAACACACCATAAAGATAGTGCCTCCAAATTTTCAATGCATGAACAATGGCTTCCAATTCTAAATCATGGACATAATAGTTCTATTCAGATGGCTTCAACTGGCACGAAGCATAAGCAATTACTCTAGCCTCCTGCATTAAGACACACCTAATACCAATTCGAGAAGCATCATAATACACTGTATAAGAGCCTGAAGCTGAAGGCAAAACTAGAACTGGAGTTGTGGTCAAGGCACTCTTGAGCTTATGGAAGCTCTCTTGACACTCAACCAACCACCTAAATGGAGCACCCTTCTGGGTCAATTTAGTCAAGGGCGATGTAATAGATGATAAGCCCTCCGCAAAGCGACGATAATAACAAGCTAAGCCAAGAAAATTCCGAATCTGAGTAGCTGAAGATGGCTTGTGCCAACTCTGAACTGCCTCTATTTTCTTCGGATCTACCTTAATTCCTTCACTGGACACTATGTGTCCCAAGAATGTCACCGAGCTAAGCCAAAACTCACACTTAGAGAATTTGTCATAAATTTTCTCCTCTCTTAGCATCTGTAGTACAATACTCAAGTGTCGTGCATGCTCCTCCTGGCTACGTGAGTACACCAGGATATCATCAATAAATACTATGACAAATGAGTCAAGCTATGGCTGGAATACATTATTCATCAAGTGCATAAATGCTGTTGGGGCGTTGGTCAGCCCAAAAGACATCACGAGAAATTCATAGTGAATATAACGAGTCCTGAATGTCGTCTTTAAAATATCCAAATCCCGAATTTTTAACAAGTGATACCCAGACCTCAAATCAATTTTAGAGAATACCCTCGCTCTCTGAAGTTGGTCAAATAAATCATCAATACGCGACAAATGATACTTATTTTTTATTGTAACTTTGTTCAACTGTCTGTAGTCGATGCATATTCTCATAGTACCATCTTTCTTTTTCATAAAAAGAACCGGTGCACCCGAAGGTGACACACTAGGCCTAATAAACCCCTTATCAAGAAGTTCCTGAAGTTGCTCTTTCAATTCTCTCAATTCAGCTGGTGCCATATGATACGGAGGAATAGAAATGGATTGAGTGTCCGATACCAAGTCAATACCAAAATCAATATCCCTGTCGGGTGGCATACCCGGCAGGTCTGCAGGAAATACATCCGAAATATCCTGCACTACTGATACAGAGTCAATAGTAGGAGTGTCTGCATCAACATATCTAACAAAGGCCAAATATGACAAACACCCTTCCCAACCATCCGTTGAGCCTTCAACCAAGAAATTACTCTGCTGGGAACCTAATCTGGAGAACCTCTCCACTCCACCTTCGGCAACCCCGGTATCGCCAACGTCACCGTTTTTGCGTGATAGTCCAGAATAGCATGACATGGAGACAACCAGCCCATACCCAAGATTACATCGAAATCCACCATACTAAGCAATAAGAGATCGACTCTGGTCTCCAGTCCCCCCAATAGTTATCACACACGACCGATATACACAATCCACAATAATAGTATCGCCCACCGGCCTAGATACACGAACAGGGGAAACTAAGGAATCACGGAGCATATCTAGATAATGAACAAAATATGATGAAACGTACGAATATGTGGAACCGGGGTCAAATAATATAGAAGCTTCCCTGTGGCACACTGAGACAATACCTGTGATCACTGCATCAGAATCAACGACATCTGGCCTGGCAGGGAAAGCATAGAATCAGGCCTGACCGCCACCTAATTGGCCTCCCCCTCTTGGGCGACCCCTAGCTGACTGAGCCCCACCCTGAGCTGACTGGGCGGGTGGTGGAGCAACTGGTGCAAAAGTCGTAGCCTACTCCTCTACTGAACTGGACCTCGTGAAAGGCGGGGACAATATTTCCTCACATAACCCAGCTCTCAACACTTATAGCAATCCCTCTCAAAAACTGGTGGCGAGTTCTGAGGCGGACCTCGAGATCCAAAATAACTACCAGAAGAATCTGGTACAGATGAACCCTGAACTGATGGTGCACGAGATGGACTCTGAGCTGGAAGTTTACTAAGATAAGACTGACTCTGTCGAGCACTGTATGGACCATTGCTAGCTGATGCGCCATGATGAGCTGAATGAGCCATCAGAGCAGGTCTATAAGGACGACCCCTGCTGTGAAAGGGTTGTCCCCCAGAAGGAACATTGCTGGAATTATCCGGACCACAAGACCTCTTGGCCTCCCCTCTTCACGCTCTTGAGTACGGACCATCTTTAGTCGTCGAGCATTGTCAACCACCTCATCGAATATAGCACCTACTACATCTCCCAGAGTCATAACAAAATGGAACTACTGGTTGAGGCTATTAATGAACCTCCTGATCCTCTCTCTCTCAGTTGGAACAAACCAAACTGCGTGATAGGCCAACTCTGAAAACCGCATCTCATACTGAGTCACGGATATGTTCTCCTGGCGTAAATACTCGAACTTCCTGCGTAGTTCCTCTCTGCGGGTCTGTGGCACAAACTTATCAAGAAATAAAAAGGAGAACTCATGCCATGAAAGTGGTGCTACACCAACTGGTCTGCTCCTCTCATAAGTCTCCCACCATCTGAAGACAGCCCTAGAAAACTGAAAAGTAGTGAACGAGACCTCATTTGTCCGAAGAATTCACTGGAATTTATCCATAAAACCTTGAGCATCCTCTGACTCAACACCGCTAAATGATGGAGGTCGTAGCCTCCCAAATCTCTCAAGTCTCCTCTGCTCATCATCGTCCATAACAGGGATCACCTGGGCCTGAGCAACTGCAACCGGCTGGACTGTTGGTGCCTCCGGTATCTGAAGTCCCTGTAGTACCTGCTCTGGAGTACAGGCAACAGGAGTATGAGTACCTCCCCCGGCCTGAGAAGTGGTAGGTGCGGCCTGAGCCGAAACCACCTGAGCAAGGCCTGTGAAAACTATCAATATAAAACACTCCCAAACCCCGGTGTCATTGAGTACATGAGAATCTAAATGAATACAAAGTCTAACTGATAAAAACACTATCCAAAAGTATAGAATAGTACAATAATTGAAAGAAAGAGAGTCAAGGTCAGCGGATGCCAGGTACTTACCTTGATAGTCTCCAAATTATAGCACTCTGAAATCTAGCAATCCCCGTGTCTGAAAGCACATGGATCTGCACACGAGATGGAGAGTGTAATATGAGTACAACCAACTCAATAAGTAATAAGACTAACCTCTGGGCTGAAAGTAGTGACGAGCTCCGCAGGTACAGTCCACTATATAAATAATGGTATATAAATGTAGGCATGCTTTCAAGTTCAACAGTTAAACTCAATACAAATAAAATAGATCAATCCATACTGCATGATATGAGGAATATGGCATCTCAATGGAAAACCTCGTGTACTCACGATAACTAATCACTCAGTTTCTCAATACTATTTATGGCCAATCCAGCCTAGGGATATTCCATCCCGTAAATATATATATGCATCGACTGACAGTCAGTCACTTAGTACCGTATAAGGCCAATCCAGCCCTGGGGTAATTTATCCCCAAATGTAAATGATTCGGACAAGATCCATGTCCAGGGAAATTCATCACAAATATAAATAAGTAAGGCAAGTCCATGCCCTGGGATGTCCATCCCGTATATATAAATCATCTACGCTCACAGTGGGGGGTGCATACTCTGGAAGGGCTCCTTCAACCCAAGCGTGATATAAAGCTGATATGGCCTGCTGCAGGCGGGCAGCCCCGATCCATATAATGATAAAGCCTATAAGGTCTGCTGCAGGCGGGCAGTGATATTTGCTTAATGTATGCATATTTTGATATATATATTACCTCTCATTTTGTTCATGTCTCGAAGATTTGAGATGTATAATATAATGATTTGTGCTAATTTGTGGTATCTCTATGTGTAGGAATCATTCAGATGCAATTTGAGAAGAAAGTGCGCGAATCGGAGCAAAAATCGGAAGAAAAGGCGAAAGTAAAAATTTGAGGGCCACAGGTAGCGTGGGGCGCTGCCTGTGGCGCACTTTACAGAATTGCTGGGCAGCTGAACGCTAGGGCAGCGTGGCCACGCTGCCTGTGGCCCACTTTACAGAATTGCTGGGCAGCTGAACGCCAGGGCCAGCACGCCACGCTGCCCTAGATGCTCAAAATGCAAGCATGTCCTATTTCGACTAGGACTCAGTTATTTCGATCCCAAGACGTCCCCAACTCATATAAAAGTCAACCTAAACCTATTTTGAAGAGGGGGACGTGACTTTGAGAAGAGAACAAAAGTACAAAACACTCTGGGGCACGAAGTTGATCAATTCTTCCATCATTCTTCTAGTATTCATTGATTTTATGTTTGAAAATATTATTTTTGATGATTGTATGAACAAGAGTAGCTAAGAACCCTATTGTTCTAGGGTCATGGGTGATACATGAATGTTGACGTTTGAAGTTTAAATTGACAAATTTTATTTTATCATATTGGGTTGTTTATTTAATTATGTTTTAAATTATTTTGCTGAGTAGCTAACAGTGAAATACTATCTATGAATCTAGAGTTGAACCCGAAAGTGGGAATTCTAGATTGCATATAGAATTAAATAGAGCAGGTTCTTGAACCCGGGCATCGGGCAACAGATTCGCAATTAGGATAGAAATATACCTAATTACCTTGCTTGGTTGAAGTACAGGAAGTGCAAATGCATTCTTGTTAATCTTAATTCCATACACATATAGGCATTAAGTTAGCTTGAATAGGCGAGTAAGAACTCAACAGATTCTTATGAGTAATATCAACCATGTCAATCAACAATCCAGATAAATCAATTAGTCATCTTAAGCCAAGAACGCAACATGATTGTTAGCTAACCTGTGACCCTGGAATATCATTTCATATTGATTGTTATCCGAAATTGCTTAAGTGTTGTGGTTGAATTTTAGTTATTTCATTGCTTGATAGTTTTAGGTAGTAAATTAGTCACTTATTTATTTTGTGAGAAATCTATTGAAGCGATAAGTTGTTTGAGTTTGAATCAGTCAAAAGTTAATCATAAGTCTTCATGGTCATGGGAACGATACTCTACTCACTACTCTATTACTTGACGACCATGTATACTTGCGTGAGTGTGTTTGGTCGCAACAAGTTTTTGGCGCCGTTGCCGGGGACTTAGAAATTTGCTACTTGACTGAGTTAAGCTTTTATTAGTTATTTGTTCAAGTTTTAATTTTCAGTTTGCCTTGTTTGTGTTAACGCAGGCTCTTCTCTTGAATGCGGAGGAGTATAAGCGCAAATAACCTCCTTCATCTTGATCCTTAAATTGAACAAACACTTCACAAAGTGAGGAGGGAAGTCGAAGCTAGAACTAGAATAGAAAGAGAGTTGGACATCGTAGTTCAACCACAGCCAATAGAGATGGAAGGTAATGAAGAGCGTCCGGTGATAGAAGCCGCAAGGCCCAAACTTGCTAATATCACTCATGCTATTGTAAAGCATGACATCACGGGGCATTTTGAACTCAAACAGTACATGGTACAACTGATTCAGTCCACAGGGCAATATGTGGGTCTATCTCATGAAGACCCGCAGAGATACATTCAGAATTTCCTGGAAATTACAGACACTTACAATTTTCCGAACGTTTCCGAGGACTATATCAGGCTGACACTGTTTCCCTTTTCACTGCAGGGGGAAGCTAAGGAATGGTTGCAAAAGGAGCCCGCAAACTCAATTCATACTTGGGATGATCTAGCAAGGAAATTCTTAATTAAGGTGTTCCCCCACTAAGAAGATAAAGTCGCTGAGGAGCCAGATTCTTGGGTTCCAACAACGGGATGGCGAGACACTTCATCAAGATTGAAAAAGATACAAGAAGCTACTAAAAGACTACCCGCATCATTGTCAGACTGATGAGGTGTTGGGTCATACTTTTGTTGATGGGCTAGACGAGACATCAAAGATGAATCTTGGCTCAGCTTGTGGGGGTAGTTGCATGGCGAGGCCGTATAGTGAAATCTAGCTCCTGCTAAAAAACTTCATTGCTAATGATCATAATTGGCAAGGAGATGGGGAATCACGAAGAGCAATTAAACAGAAAGCAGTCGGTATGATTGAGCTTGATGACTTCTTAGCCTTGAGAGCAGATATAGCAAAATTGGCAAATCAGATAAATAGAATGACAATGCACCAAACACAACAGATGCAACATGTACAACAGATATCTACTTGCTGCGAATCATGTGGTGACAGTCACACGACCGACATGTGCCCCACGAATCCGGAATCTATCTACTATATAGGGTAACAAAGCAGAGGCCCGTTGAATTAACATGCACAATATGGGAACACTTACAATCCAAATTGGAAGAATCATCCTAACTTCTCCTGGGGTGGAAATCAGCCGACTCAGAATCATTATAGGCCCCAGGGAAATTTCAATCAATCTCAGAAGCCACCCCAGCAAATAGAAGAGAGTACGAATGACTTGTTGAAGAAGTTGTTGCTTGACAATCAACAACTCAGGACCGATTTCAGAAATCTTGATAGGCAAATGGGGTAGTTAGCATCAAATCAAAATACTAGGCCTGCAGGTGCTCTTTCTAGTGATACAGAGAAGAACACTCAAGTTAATGCAGTTACACTCAGAAACAGGGGGGGAATTAGAAGAAGTGCAAAAGAAGAGAAAGGATAAGCCTGTACCTGAGGGGGAGTTGATTCCTAAAGCAACACATGAGTCAAAGAAAGATGATGAAAGTTTAGAGCCAGCGGAGGCTGCAAGGCCACCACCACCTTTCCCCCAAAGATTGCAGAAGAAGAATGATGATCGTATGTTCAAGAAATTTCTCTCTATGTTGAGCCAGGTTCCATTGAATATTTCATTGGTAGATGTACTTCGTGAAATTCTAAAGTATGCTTAATACATAAAAGATATAGTGGCTCACAAGAGGAGATTGAATGATTCGAGACAGTCGCACTTACTGAGGAGTGCACTTTAAGGGTCCAAAACAAGCTTCCTCAAAAGCGTAAGGATCCTGGCAGCTTCACTATCCCTGTGCAAATTGGTAATAATTGCTCTTTGTGATTTGGGGGCTAGCATAAATCTGACGCCCTTGTCCTTGTTCAAGCAATTGGGTCTGGGAGCTCCAAGACCAACCACTGTAATGTTACAACTAGCTGATAGGTCCATGTCTACCCTGAAAGAGTCATTGAAGATATGTTGCTGCAAATTGGGAAATTTATCTTCCCAGTTGACTTCATTATCCTAGATTATGAGGCTGATGAACAAGTTCCAATCATATTGGGACGATATCTCTTGTCTACAGGTGATGCGATTATTAAAGTGAGAGAGGGAAAATGATTATGAGGGTGGAAAACAAGGAAGCAGTCTTTATTGTCTACAAGGCGATCCAACTGCCCGCCATTATGAGGAACTATCTATGATATCTGTTGTGGAGGTGAATGAGCAACTTCTTGAAATGAGTGTATAACTAGACGATTCTCTAGAGAAAGCACTCATGTTGTTCGATAGATTGGATATGGATGATGAGGTTGAGGAGATGATGCATATCCTAGATGCATCCTGTGCGTACATGCAGGGATTAAACGCCTTTGAACCCTTAAATAGGCCAACTAGGCCTCCCCCAAAACCGTTGATTGAAGAAGCTCCAAAATTGGAGCTTAAACCACTGTCCCTCACCTTCAATATGCTTATTTGGGTGGTTCTGTCACTTTACCTATCATTGTTTCTTCTGACTTGTCTAAATTGAAGGAAGAAAAGCTATTGAGAGTGCTACGCGAACACAAACGAGCAATTGGGTGGACGATGTCTGATATTATAGGCATTAGTCCAGCTTTCTGCATGCATAAAATTCTCACGAAGGACGGACACAAGCCAAGTGTAGAGCAACAACGCCGCCTAAATCCAATCATGAAAGAGGTGGTAAGAAAAGAATTGATTAAGTGGCTTGATGCAGGTATTGTATTTCCAATATTTGAGAGCAAATGGGTAAGCCCCGTCCAATGTGTGCCTAAGAAAGGGGGGATGACTGTAGTGGTTAATGAAAATAATGACTTGATTCCCACAAGAACTGTCACTGGGTGGAGAATTTGCATAGATTATAGAAAATTGAACAATGCCACCCGAAAGGACCACTTCCCCCTCCCCTTTATTGACCAAATACTTGATAGATTAGCTGGCCAGGAATACTACTATTTCCTATATGGTTATTCAGGGTATAATCAGATTGCTATAGCCCCAAAAGACCAAGAGAAAACTACATTAACGTATCCCTATGGCACGTATGCATTTAAGAGAATGCCTTTTCGTCTCTGTAATGCACCTGCAACTTTTCAAAGGTGTATGATGGCTATTTTTACTGACATGGTTGAAAGATTTGTAAAAGTGTTCATGGATGATTTTTCTGTGTTTGGGTGCTCTTTTGATAATTGTTTAATGAACCTTGATAAAGTGCTTGCTAGGTGTGAAGAGACAACCTTGGTACTAAACTGGGAAAAGTGCCATTTCATGGTACGTGGAGGTATAGTCTTGGGGAACAAGGTGTCCAAAAATGGCTTGGAGATGGACAAAGCAAAGGTGGAAGTGATTGAAAAATTGCCCCCACTGACATCCGTCAAAGGCATTCGCAGTTTCTTGGGCCATGCAGGTTTTTATCGTCATTTCATTAAAAAAATTTCAAACATTTCTTCTCCTTTGTGCAGGCTTCTTGAGAAAGATTCCCTATCACGTTTGATGATGCCTGCTTGAAAGCATTTGAGGAACTGAAGGGAAGGTTGGTGACTGCACCAATTATCATTGCCACGGATTGGGCGCAACCATTTGAGTTGATGTGTGATGTGAGTGACATAGCAATCAGAGCTGTTTTGGGGCAAATGAGGGAAAAAATCTTTCACTCCATTTATTACGCGAGCAAAACTCTAAATCCAGCCCAGATGAATTACACTGTTACTGAAAAAGAGTTGCTTGCAGTGGTGTGGGAGTTTGACAAGTTCAGATCCTATCTAGTGGGAACCAAAGTTATCGTCTATACAGATCATTCAACTATCAGATACTTGTTTGAAAAGAAAGATGCCAAGCCGAGGTTGATTCGTTGGGTCCTCCTCTTGTAAGAATTTGACTTAGAGATCCAAGATCGAAAAGGAACAGAGAAGCAAATGGTTGATAACTTGTCCAGATTAGAAAATCGGAACCATGTAGCTGAAGGGGGGTTGATCAAAGAAATATTTCCTGATGAGATGTTATTAGCAATCACCTCGAGCGAAGCCCCGTGGTATGCAAATTATGTGAATTTTATTGCAAGTGGGGTGACGCTACCAGAATTGACACTTGATAAAAGAAGAAGGTTTCTACATGATGTGAGGCTTGATATGTGGGATAAGCCATTCTTATATAAGCAGTGCGCAGATCAGTTGGTACGAAGGTGTGTCCCTGAGGAGGAGATGAATGCAGTATTGCATGATTGCCATGCTTCTCCATATGGAGGTCACCATGGTGGGGACAGAACTGTCCAAAAAGTGCTGCAATCGGGTTTTTATTGGCAAAAATTGTTTAAGGATGCACACGCCTTTGTTAAAAAGTATGACATGTGCCAATGAACCGGAACAATCACGAAGAAGCACGAGATGCCCTTGCAAAATATTCTGGCAGTAGAGCTCTTTGATGTTTGGGGGATTGATTTCATGGGACCGTTCCCATACTCTAATGGTCACAGGTACATCTTGGTGGCGGTCGACTATGTGTCTAAGTGGGTGGAGGCCATTGCTCTTCCTACTAATGACGCAAAAATAGTGGTAAACTTTGTAAAGAAGCACATCTTCACACGCTTTGGGACTCCAAGGGTGCTGATAAGTGACAGAGGAACTCACTTCTGTAACAAATTATTGAATAATGGTCTAGAAAAGTATGGAGTTAAGCACAAGGTTGCCACCGCATCACCCCCAAATGAGTGGTCAAGAGGAAGTGTCAAACAGAGAGGTGAAGCAGATTCTAGAGAAAAAAGTAAGTGGAAATAGAAAGGACTGGGCCGGAAAGCTGGATGACGTATTATGGGCATATCGAACTACATACAAGACCCCCATAGGTACTTCTGCATATAAGTTAGTTTATGGGAAGGCATGCCACTTGCCCGTCGAGCTTGAACACAAAGCCTATTGGGCGATTAAAAAGCTGAACATGGATATGGACTTAGCCGGCGAGAAGAGGTTGCTATAACTCAATGAGCTTGATGAATTTCAATTGCACGCGTACGATAATGCCAAATTGTACAAAGAAAAGACCAAGAGGTGGCATGACAAGCACATTAAACATCGCGAGTTTGAGCCAGGTCAAGAAGTTTTTTTGTTTAATTCGAGGTTGAAGCTCTTCCCTGAAAAGCTTAAGTCTCGATGGGCAGGTCCTTTCAGTTTGGTAAGTGTGAGGCATCATGAGGCGGTGGAATTGCGTGATACGAACTCAAGTGGTACCTTCTTGGTAAATGTATAGCGAGTGAAACATTATTGGGGTGGTGACATTGAACGTCAAAAGACCTCAGTGGACTTGGCCGATGCTTGAAAACGTGTAGAGTCGTGCCGCGACGTTAAATCATGCACTAGTTGGGAGGCAACCCAATTTTTATTGCTTTCGTAGCTTAGTTTTTTGTTTTCTTTTAGGCAGAGTAGATTAGTTTTTGTTTTCTTTGTACTTGTAAAAATCATAGGTAGAAATGGTGTGGGGTGTGTATAATGTATATATTGAGTGCTCGTGTAGGAGGGAATTTATATCGAAAAAAAAAATGCAAACGAGCACCCAGGCCAGTGCCCCACGCTGCCTGGGGCGCACTTTCCAATGTCATCAAAATCCCCAACGCCAGCCCTAGCGTTGGGCACTGGGTTGGGGGGTCAGGTAAGGTTTTATTTATTATTTTTTTTTAGTTTCTTTATTTATTTTTAGTTGACCCAACACATATAACCCAACACAATTACCCATATACACACACAACCTTAGCCATACCCAATTACCCAAACCCTTCCCCCACCTAAATTAATTTAAAACAACAATTACCCAAAACCACTCTCACTCTCACCTCCGTCTCTCTCTGTCCGCTGCTCCCTTTCATTCCCTCTCAAATTCTTTAACTCTTCTTGCTCAGTTTCATATCAAGCCTCAAAGGTATGTTCTTCTTGTTCTCTCTTTTCTTGTATGTTGAAATTTCTTAGTGTAATTCTAGTCCTCTTTCTCAAACAACCCACAAATCTCATAGGTCTCTTTGACATATCTTGTGTTATGGTGTTCTTAATATGCACGAATTTGGTTTCAAACAAATTGGTTGTAGAAGTTGTGGCTGAAGTAGTAAACTATAATTCCCTCTACTTCATGTAAATTTGGGAGGGCCACCTTGCTCCACCAATTGTTGAAATAAGAGAAGCAAAAATTGATGCCCACAAGGTGTTTGCTAAAATGCCTAAGAGAGTAAATTGAACACCGGTGAATTCTGAGGAGCCGAGTGTTGTTGTATATGATGTTGGACGAAGTGTGGGTTGTTTGAGAGTATTGTATCTTGTTGTACACTCTTGTAAGTAGTAGTTAGTGTACTATATTAGTGTAGTCATGTGAATTTAGCTTTGCTTGCTTACATCGCGGTTAAGTTATAGCCATGTTAGACTACTTGAATTGTATGGCATGGGGAAGTCTTGAGTGCCTATAGCCTTGTGATGCCACATTAGTGCATGTTGAACCAATGTTGTAATTCGATTATACATAGCCTTCGGTTTTAAGTGTGGGGTCATCTTTTTCTCTCACGATGACATTAGGAAATTTTTTTTGATTCATTCTCATCTTTTTGTTTATCGTGTGTAGGTTGCTATGGGTCGTGATAGTGCCGCCAAAGGAAAAGGGGTGGGGAAGTCCTCTACTACTGCTCCCCCTCCAAAAAAATGCAAGCAAGGTGAGGGTTTTTCCCGGCAAGCTAATGGAAAGCAAGCTGCTAGCGGGTCAACGAGGCCACCACGGCCTCTGGTGGAACTAGTTCGAGATGACGCCATCAAATGGCGTGATAATTTTGTTCCATATGGGAGATATGTCTCCGAAATGGGGATTAATGTAAAGGCTCTAGAAAGGAACTAACCGGATGTACTTGCCCGGTTGATAGAAATGAAGATGGATAAACTCATAGAATGTCCGGGCCCTGCAAATCTGAGCATGGTACGAGAGGTATATACCAACTAGAATGAGGGCTTGTTCCAATCATGGGTCAGAGGAAAGGATATACCAATGAATAGGCAATCCTTGTGTGACTTCTTGGGAGTTGATAAGCCTAATCCACAGAGGCTGCATAGGTTCGTCAAAAGTCCACGCTACCAGGAAATACATCACACACTTTGTGGCGTTGATTCTAATGCGAGGTGGACCCAGACTAAGGGAAATGCCCACCTTGAGATGCTCCGGTTCGACTTCAACAAGACAGCTAAGGTATGGCAAAACTTTGTGCAGGCTAGATTAATGCCCGTTGAGCATAACAGCGAATGCACTCGAGCTCGAGTGTGTGTGATCTACTTTTTGATGACCGGACGACGCCTAAATGTGGGTGAGCTCATGCTTGGAGGGAGGATCAAAAGGTTCTTCTTTGGAAACATCCTAACCTAGTACATGCTATCCCGTGGGGTACCGGAGTACCCTGGCTATGATGAGGTAATGGAGGCACCCAAGGCATTGTTAGAAATCACATCCTTGCTAGAGTCCACATCAAATCTTACTCAGGCTGCAAGGAATAAGAGGGACGAAAATTTCAACAAGTATCTTTATAGTTCCCTCAATGTTATAATAAGCAGGCTAGGGGTGTCTGATGAGGAGCACATGCAATTGCGAAATGATCTCTCTAGTTCGTCCAAGGAGATGTTAGGCATAGCACCGGGTAGTCCCATTCATCCGTCTGAGGATGAAAACACTTACAATGGATCTGATGATGATGATGCGGATGATAATGAATTTACGGTGCCCATGGCTTTGGTACCCTTAGGAGATGATGATAAGCCCAGAGCCGTAGCTGGCGGGCATCTTAAGGAGGCAGACTCCGACTAGCTAGGGAGTTCTTTCTTTCCACCTTACTCTGTTTTGAATTTGTTATGCATCGGGGACTATGCATTGCTTAAGTGTGGGGTGGGGGAATACTTCTTGACTTGTGATTGTAAATTTTTTTTTTTAGTGTTATTGTTTTGTTTTTTTTTACTTGTTAGCTTAGTTTAGAACTAACATAGTCTTATTTAAAAAATATATATATATATCAGAAAAAGCTCGGACTTTTTTCAACGATGAAACTGTTGGACAATTTTCTTTAGGGATTACAGTCCGATTAAAACTACCAAAAAGATTTTCTTTTGTTTTTTTAAGATAGTTAGGAAGTATCCCTTGGTTTTTCCTTGGACGCCGGTTCTTTTCCAAGGGTGTAGCTCGAACTGGATGTTTTGTTTTATTTTGTTTTTTTAAATTTTTTTTAGGAGTAGGATAAGGGAGAAAACTGAGGTCCTCTGAGTTACATGTTGACATGTTTAGTGTTGGCAAGTTAACATATGGCGTGCACTCTGTCTTCTTGAATATTTGATTTAAATTGTAATGCCAAAGTAAAGTAAGTAGCCTACTCTTTGACGCCTTTTTCTCATTTGGTTGACTTGTATGCCACCTAGTACATTAGTGCTTAACAATTCTCAACTTGCTGTGCTTGCTTGACTTAAGAGTCAAGTGCCATGTGTGTGTAAGGAGTTTTTGATATTTTATGCTATCTTGTGTACTCTAGAACTCGCCCTGTGTGTTAATCAACACAAAATCATTAAGTTGTGCTAGCCTAGGAGATGATGTAGGCGTTTCTTGTTTGACCATAAAGGTGCTTTTCACTCAAAGAAAAGAAAAAATTTCCCGTTGCTAGCCCCTTTGAGCCTATAGACTGTTTCTTTGGTACCCACATTACAAACCATACTCCTATTTTGTTCTTAATTCGAGATTATTGAACCTTAACCTCCTAAGACAATTAGTCGCTAAAAGAAGAAAGGTGAGAGATTGGGGAGTGGATTTCAAGTGGAATCATGGGAGGGCCTTTAAGGTGTACTAAAATTGTGAAGGAAGGGCACTAGCCTATGAACTTCAATGTATGGAGTGTGTGGAGAAAGAAAAATCAAGAAAAAGCAAATAAGAGTTCAAATAATGTAGAGAGACACACACCTCCTAATCCTTCTAACTCGTGCTAGTGAAACCATAGAGGTGCTTAATTGGAAAGAGGGCTATGTTATATATGGTGGATGACAAGTGAATGGGTTGAAAAGAAAATGCACTAGATTTGTGAGTGTAGCGTATTAAAGTGTTTAGGAGGATTAGTCACTATTCCTAAATGTATCCTACCCGTCCTTTAGCCTACATTACCACCTTAAAGTCCTAATTGATCCTAGATTTGGCTAGCTTAGATTAGTAGAGATGTACAGTACGGGAAAGCTTATGGTACGACCACGGGATGAACATGAATTCTTTGTGAGAGTGAGTGAATTTTGTTCAATTGTGTGATGTCCTTAATTTATGATTGAATGACATATTTGAATGTATGGACTACTTTTATATTCACTCTTTTGTTTGTGGTGAGGGCACTTGATCTCATGATGGATTGGTGATGTTGTACACTTCTTTTGTTGGGTGAGAGTGTGAGTTGAGGATGCTTAGTGGTAACGAGTCATCTCTTGAGGTAAGGTGGTTGTTGATAGGTTGCTTGAGTTGGTTGAATAACATTGAGTATACTTGGGCTAGTTTAAAAACGGGAAGAATGTGAAATTTGTGTGTTCAGGCTTAATTGCCGATATCGATCATAGTCCAAAGGTAGGGTGTTTGATTGAATTAATTGTGAAGTGCTCTTTCATAGTGATCGGTACGTTTTGGGGTATTAATATAGTTCCATTGCTCGAGGACGAGAAAGAGTCTAAGTGTGGGGTGTTGATGTTTGGCTTAATATATGCATATTTTGAATATATATTGCCTCACATTTTGTTCATGTCTCGAAGATTTGAGATGTATAATAAAATGATTTGTGCTAATTTGTGGTATCTCTATGTGTAGGAATCATTCAGATGCAATTTGGGATGAAAGTGCGCGAATCGGAGCGAAAATGAGAAGAAAAGGCGAAAGTGAAAATTTGAGGGCCACAGACACCCCACACTCCCCTGGACGCTCAAAATGCAAGCATGTCCAATTTCGACTAGGACTCGGTTATTTCGACCCCAAGACGCCCCAACTCATATAAAAGCTAACCTAAACCTATTTTGAAGAAGGGGACGCCACTTTGAGGAGAGAACAAAAGTACGAAACACTCGAGAGCACGGAGTTGATAAATTCTTCCATCATTCTTATAGTATTCATTGATTTTATGTTTGAAAATATTATTTTTGATGATTGTATGAACATGAGTGGCTAAGAACCCTATTGTTCTAGGGTCACGGGTGATACATGAATGTTGATGTTTGAAGTTTAAATTGACGAATTTGATTTTATCATGTTGGGTCGTTTATTTAATTCTATTTTTTAATTATTTTACTGAGTAGCTAACAATGAAATACTATCTACGAATCTAGAGTTGAACTCGAAAGTGGAAATTCTAGATTGCATATAGAATTAAATAGAGCAGGTTGTTGAACCTGGGCATCAGGCAACGGATTCGCAATTAGGATAGAAATATACATAATTGCCTTGCTTGGTTGAAATACATGAAGTGTAAATACATTCTTGTTAATCTTAATTCCATAGACATATAGGCATTAAGTTAGCTTGAATAGGTGAGTAAGAACTCAACAGATTCTTATGAGTAATATCAACCCTGTCAATCAACAATCCAGATAAATCAATTAGTCATCTTAAGCCAAGAACGCAACATGATTGTTAGCTAATCTGTGACCCTTGAATATCATCTCCTATTGATTGTTATCCGAAATTGCTTAAATGTTGTGGTTGAATTTTAGTTATTTCATTGATCGATAGTTTTAGGTAGTAAATTAGTCACTTATATATTTTGAGAGAAATCTCTTGAATCGATAAGTTGTTTGAGTTTGAATCAGTCAAAAGTTAATCATAAGTCTTCGTGGGAACGATACTATACTCACTACTCTATTACTTGACGACCACGTATACTTGTGTGAGTGTGTTTGGTCGCAACAGGTAGCCCCGTTACATATAATAATAATATAAAGCCAATATGGCCTGCTGCAGGCGGGCAGCCCCGATCCCATAAATATCCTCACAATGGATGAACATGACTGAGTATGAAA
Source organism: Nicotiana tabacum (assembly GCF_000715075.1). Lineage (NCBI taxonomy): Eukaryota > Viridiplantae > Streptophyta > Magnoliopsida > Solanales > Solanaceae > Nicotiana > Nicotiana tabacum. The sequence continues at coordinate 91,172,884 of NC_134103.1, forward strand.
TATACATTTTAAAACAATTAAATTCAACAGCAACACGATCCAATGGATCCCAAAAATATCGGCACGTAGCCTAATCATGATCTTTAATACGAGTCTCAGCTCAATTTCCTAACACGTGGAGAATATTCGGGTAATAACATGATTCTTTAATTTTACAACTTCAAAGGATTTATTCAAGTCACAATTTCTATGGTGCACGTCCACACGCTCGTCACCTATTGTGTGCGTCACCTCCAAACAATTTATATAACACCAAATTCGGGGATTCATACCCTCAGAACCAAGTTTAGAAGTGTTATTTACCTCTAACCGTGTAATTCTATACTCTGCAATGCCTTTGCCTCGCGGATCGGCCTCCGAACGCCTTGAATCTAGTCATAAATAATTCGATTCAATCAATCCAAATTATAGGAATTAATTCCATATGAAAATACTAATTTTCCAAAAAAATCTGAAATTCCACTCAAAAATTGTCTATGGGACCCACGTCTCGGAACCCGACAAAACAACATATGAACGCTAATTCAACCACGAGTCTAACCATACCAAAATTACTGAATTCCGACATCAACTCGACCCTCAAATCTTCAAATTACACCAAGAGGGTTTTCTAAATTTTCCAAGTTAATTCACCAATTAAATGTTATAAACAACCATAGATTCCGGTAACTTGACCAAAATTGAGTTAAGAACACTTACCCCATTGTTTTCCTTGAATATCTCCCGTAAATCGCCTCTTCCCGAGCTCCAATTTGTCAAAAATAGAAAATGGGACAAAGTCTCATTTTCAGAACCTAAAGTTTCTGTCCATGCGTTTCTTCTTCGCGAACGTGGAAGCTTCCTCGCATTTGCGAAGCATAAAATTGTGCTGCCCGGATTTCCTACTTTGCTAACGCGAGCCTGGTCTCGCGAACGGGAAGACTAATTTCCCCCAGGTCGGCTTTCCCTTTCGCGAACGCGAGGCCTCGATCGTTCGTAGCTTTGCCCCTCGACCCTTCACGAACGCGTGCCCTCGGTCGCGAATGGAAGCATAAAATGGGCCAGCCCAAATTTCCTCTTCACGAATGCGAGACTCCCCTCGTGACCGCGATGAAGGAAACCAGATACATGCATCAGAAAATTCCAGCAACTATTTAAGTCCAAATTCCGATCCGTTAACCATCCAAAACTCAACCGAGGCCGGGGGACCTCAACCAAATACAACAACAAGTCCTAAAACATCATACAAACTTAGTCAAAACCTCAAATCACATCAAACAACTCTTAAATCACAAATCACACTCCAATTAAAGCTTAACGAAAACTAACGAATTTCACCTTCCACATTCGATGCCGAAACCTATCAATTCTATTCCGATTGACCTCAAATTTTGCACACACGTCTTAAATGACATAACGGAGCTATAAAAATTTTTAGAACTGGATTCCGACTCGGATATCAAAAAGTCAACTTTCCGGTCAAACTTCCAAATTTAAATTTCTATTTTTGACATTTCAAGCCTAATTTAGCTACGGGCTTCAAAATAATTTTTCGGACATGCTCCTAAGTCCAAAATCACCAAACGGAGCTATTGGAATCATCAAAACTCTATTCCGGGATCGTTTACATAAAAGTCGATATCCGATCACTATTTTAACTTAAACTTTAAACTTTGGAACTAAATGTTCCAATTCATTCCAAAACCTTACCGGACCCGAATCAATTACCCCGACAAGTCATGTAACAACTATAAAGCACAAATTGAGTAGTAAATGGAGGAACATGGCTGTAATACTCAAAACGACCGGCTGGGTCATTACATTCTCCCCCTCTTAAACAAACGTTCGTCCTCGAACGAGTTTAGAATCATACTTGGCGCCTCAAATAGGTGTGGATATTTGATCTGCATCTCCCGCTCAGTCTCCCAAGTAGCTTCTCAAACTGGATGGCCTCTCCATTGTACTTTCACTGAAGCTATGTTCTTTGATCTCAACTTTCGAACCTGCAGGTCTAAAATGGCTACCGGCTCCACATCATAAGTCTAATTACCATCCAATTGCACTGTGCTGAAATCCAAAACATGAGACAGATCCTCGACATACTTCCGGAGCATAGATACATGAAACACTGGATGAACACTCGATAGATTAGGCGGCAATGCAAGCTCATAAGCCACCTTTCCAATCTTTTTAGTATTTCAAAAGGTCCAATATACCTACGATTCAACTTGCCCTTCTTCCCAAATCTCATAACACCCTTCATAGGTGAAACTCGGAGTAGTACCTTCTCTACTACCATTTAAGCAACATCGCGAACCTTCCGGTCGGCATAACTCTTCTGTCTGGACCGCACCGTGCGAAGTTGTTCCTGAATCAATTTAACCTTTTCCAAAGCATCCTGAACCAGGTCTGTACCCAATAGCCTAGTCTCGCCCGGCTTGAACCAACCCACTAGAGACCGACACTGTCTCCCATATAAAGCCTCATACGGAGCCATCTGAATGCTCGATTGGTAGCTGTTATTGTAAGTAAATTTTGCAAGTGGTAGAAACTGATCCCAAGAACCCCCAAAATCTATAACACAAGTGTCTAACATATCTTCCAATATCTGAATAGTGCACTCAGATTGTCCGTCCGTCTGAGGGTGAAATGTTTTACTCAACTGAACCTGTGTACCTATTTCCTCGCTGCACTGCTCTCCAGAACTGTGATGTAAACTGCATGTCCCGATTTGAAATGATAGACACTGGCACACCATGTAGGAGAACAATTTCGTAGATATAAATCTCAGCCAATCGCTCCGAAGAATAAGTAGTGCCAACTGGAATAAAATGCATGAACCTAGTCAACTGATCCACAATTACCCAAATAGCATCAAACCTTCTCAAATTATGTGGAAGTCCAACTATGAAGTCCATGGTAATACGCTCCCACTTCCACTCTAGAATTTCAAGTTTCAGAAGCAATCCGCCCGGTCTCTGATGCTCGTATTTCACATGTTGACAATTTAAATACCGAGCTACAAACCTAACTATATATTTCTTCATTTTTCTCCACCAATAGTGTTGCCTCAAGTCTTGGTAGATCATAGCGGCACCCGGATGAATGGAATACCGTAAACTATGGGCTTCCTCAAGAATCAATTCACGCAGCCTATCCACACTTACACAAATACGACCATACATCCCCAATACCCCATCATCTCCAATAGTAACATCTCTGCCATCACCGTGCTGAACCGGGTCCTTAAGGACAAGCAAATGGGGATCATCATACTGGCTCTCTCTGATGCGGTCACATAAGGAAGACCGAGAAACCACACAAGCTAGAACCTGACGGGGCTCTGAAACATCTAACCTCACGAACTGATTAGCCAAGGTCTGAACATCAACTGCAAAAGGCCTTTCACCAACATGAATGAATGCAAGGTTACCCATACTTAGAGCCTTCCTACTCAAGGCATCGGCCACCATATTGGCCATCCCGAGATGATGCAGAATAGTGATATCATAGTCCTTTAGCAGCTCCAACCTTCTTCACTGCCTCAAATTTAGATCCTTCTGTTTGAATAAGTGATGAAGACTGATGATCTGTAAATACCTCACAAGACACACCATAAAGATAGTGCCTCCAAATTTTTAATGCATGAACAATGGCTGCCAATTCTAAATCATGGACAAGGTAGTTCTTTCCATGTGGCTTCAACTGGCGCTAAGCATAACAAATTACTCTACCCTCCTGCATTAAGACACACCCAATACCAATTTGAGAAGCATCATAATACACTGTATAAGAGCCTGAGGCTGAAGGAAAAACTAGAACCGGAGCTATGGTCAAGGCAGTCTTGAGCTTCTGGAAGCTCTCTTCACACTCAACCGACCACCTGAATGGAGCACCCTTCTGGGTCAATTTAGTCAGGGGCGATGCAATAGATGAAAAACCCTCCACAAAGCAACAATAATAACCAGCCAAGCCAAGAAAACTCCAAATCTCAGTAGCTGAAGATGACTAGTGCTAACTCTGAACTGCCTCTATTTTCTTTGGATCCACCTTAATTCCTTCACTGGACACTATGTGTCCCAAGAATTCCACCGAGATAAGCCAGAACTCACACTTAGAGAATTTGGCATAAAGTTTCTCCTCTCTCAGCCTCTGTAGTACAATTCTCAAGTGTCGGGCATGCTCCTCCTGGCTACGTGAGTACACCAGGATATCATCAATAAATACTACGATGAATGAGTCAAGATATGGCTGGAATACACTATTTATCAAGTGCATAAATGTTGTTGGGGCATTGGCCAGCCCAAAAGACATCACGAGAAATTCATAGTAACTATAACGAGTCCTGAACATCGTCTTTAGAATATCCGAATCCCGAATCTTTAACTGGTGATACCCAGACCTCAAATCAATTTTAGAGAATACCCTCACTCCCTCAAGTTGGTAAATTAAATCATCAATACGCGGCAAAGGATACTTATTCTTGATTGTAACTTTGTTCAACTGCCTGTAGTCGATGCAAATCCGTATAGTACCATCTTTCTTTTTCACAAAAAGAACCGGTGCACCCCAAGGTGACACACTAGGCCTAATAAACCCCCTATCAAGAAGTTCCTGAAGTTTCTCTTTCAATTCTCTCAATTCAGCTGGTGTCGTACTATACGGAGGAAAAGAAATGGGCTGAATGCCCGGCACCAAATCAATACCAAAATCAATATCCCTATCGGGTGGCATACCTGGCAGGTCTGCAGGAAATACATCCGGAAAATCCCGCATTACTGGTACAGAGTCAATAGTAGGAGTGTCTGCATCAACATCTCTCACAAAGACCAAATATGACAAATACCCCTTCTCAACCATCTGTTGAGCCTTCAAGTAAGATATTACTCTGCTGGGAACATAATCTGGAGAACCTCTCCACTCAACCTTTGGCAATCCTGGTATCGCCAACGTCACCAGTTTCGCGTGACAGTCCAGAATAGCATGACATGGAGACAACCAGTCCATACCCAAAATTACATAAAAACCATACTAAGCAATAAGAGATCAACTCTGGTCTCTAGTCCCCCAATAGTTACCACACACGACCGATATACACGGTCCACAATAATAGTATCACCCACCGATGTGGATCCACAAACAGGGGAAACTAAGGACTCACGTAGCATAATCCAGATAATGAACATAATATGATGAAACGTACGAATATGTGGAACCAGGGTCAAATAATATAGAAGCTTCCCTATGGCACACTGAGACAATACCTATGATCACTACATCAGAAGCAACGGTATCTGGCATGGCAGGGAAATCATAGAATCGAGCCTGACCACCACCTAATCGGCCTCCCTCTCTTAGGTGACCCCTAGCTGACTGAGCCTCACCCCGAGCTGACTGGGTGGGTGGTAGAGCAACTAGTGCAAAAGTCATAGCCTGACTCCTCTGCTGAACTGGACCTCGCAAAAAGCAGGGACAATATTTCCTCACATGACCCAGCTCTCCACACTCATGGCAATCCCTCTCGAAAAATAGTGGGGAGTTCTGAGGCAAACCTCGAGAACTAGAATAGCTACCTTAAGAACCTAGTACAGATAAACCCTGAACTGATGGTGCACGAGATGGACTCTGAGTTGGAAGTGCACCAAGAGAAGACTGACTTTGTCGAGCACTGTATGGACCATTGCTAGCTGATGCACCACGATGAGCTGAACGGGCCATCTGAGCGGGCTTATAAGGACGACCCTTGCTGTGATAGGGTTGTCCCCCAGAAGGAACACCGCTGGACTTACCCGGACCACGAGACCTCTTGGCCTCCCTCTCCTCACGCTCTTGAGTACGGACCATCTCTAGGCGTCGAGCACTTTCAACCACCTCAACGAATCTAGCACCTGCTACATCTCCCAGAGTCATAACAAAATGGAATTGCTGGTTGAGGCCATTAATGAACATCCTGATCCTCTCTCTCTCAGTCGGAACCAACCAAACTGCATGATGGGCCAACTTTGAAAACCGCATCTGATACTGAGTCACGGACATATCCTTCTGACGTAAATACTTAAACTACCTGCGAAGTTCCTCTCTGCGGGTCTATGGCACAAACTTCTCCAGAAATAATACGGAAAACCCATGCCATGAAAGTGGTGCTGCACCAACTGGTCTGCTCCTCTCATAAATCTCCCACCATCTGAAGGCAGCCCCAGAAAACTGAAAAGTAGTGAACGAGACCCCATTGGTCTCCAGAATACCTGTTGTCTGAAGCATCCGCTGGCATTTATCCATAAAACCCTGAGCATCCTCTGACTCAGCCGCTAAATGATGGAGGTCGTAACCTTCCAAATCTCTCAAGTCTCCTCTGCCCATCATCGGCCATAACGGGAATCACCTGGGCCTGATCAGGTGCAAACAGCTGGACTAGTGGTGTCCCCGGTATCTGAAGTCCCTGCACTACCTGCTCTGAAATTTTTCCTAAGGGTTTGGCAGCCTCTTGAAGATAAGTACATACATCTCCGTACCAATCCGCAAGACTCTACTAAACCTGCTCATGACTCGTGAGACCTATGTAACCTAGGCTCTGATACCAACTTGTCATGACCCAAAATCTGTATGTCGTGATAGCGCCTATCTCAATACTAGGCAAGCCGACAACCTCAATAAAATACAATATCTTTTAAGTTTGAAAACATTATGTTTGAATGCAATAGAAAACCTCACAAATATGGATATAAAACACTCCCAAAACCTGGTGTCTCTGAATACATGAGCATATAAATGAATACAAAGTCTGAATGATAAAAACACTGTCTGAAAGTATAGAACAGTACAATAATTGAAAGAAAAAGAGTCAATGTTAGTGGACGCCAGGCAGCTACCTTGATAGTCTCCAACTTATAGCACTCTGAAATCTAGTAGTCGCCGTGTCAGAAAGCACAGGGATCTGCACACGAGGTGCAGAGTGTAGTATAAGTACATCCAACTCAATAAGTAATAACACTAACCTCTAGGCTGAAAGTAGTGACGAGCTCTGCAGGTACAGTCCAGTATATAAATAATGGTACAGAAATGTAGGCATGCTTTCAAGTTTAACAGTTAAACTCAAACAGGAAAAAAAATAGATCAATACTGCATGATATGAGGAATATGACATCTCAGTGGAAAGCCTCGTGTACTCACGATCACTAATTACTGGTCTCTAATCATTCGGTCACTCGCTACTGTTTATGGTCAATCCAGCCCAGGGATATCCCATCCCGTATATATATATATGCATCGACTGATAGTCAGTCACTCAGTACCGTATAAGGCCAATCCAGCCCTGGGGTAATTTATCCCCAAATGTAAATGATACAGACAAGATCCATGTCCAAGTAAATTCATTACAATATATAAATAAGTAAGGCAAGTCCATGCTTTGGGAAGTCCATCTAGTATACATAAATCATCTACGCTCACTGTAGGGGGTGCGGACTCCGGAGGGGCTCCTTCAGCCCAAGAGTTATATAAAGCCGATATGGCCTGCTGCAGGCTGGCGGCCACGATCCATATAATGATAAAGCCTATAAGGCCTGCTGCAGGCGGGCAACCCCATTCCATATAATAATAATATAAAGCCAATATGGTCTGCTGCAGGCGGGCAGCCCCAATCCCATAAATATCCTCACAATGGATGAACATGATTGAGTATGAAATATACATTTCAAAACAATAAAATTCAACAGCAACATGATCCTGTGGGTCCCAAACATATCGGCACGTAGCCTAATCACGATCTTTAATGCGAGTATCGGCATAATTTCCTAACATGTGGAGAATATTCGGGTAATAACATGATTCTTTAATTTTACAACTTCACATGATTTATTCAAGTTACAATTTCTATGGTGCACATCCACACGCTCGTCACCTATTGTGTGTGTCACCTCCAAACAATTTATATTCGGGGATTCATACCCTCAGAACCAAGTTTAGAAGTGTTACTTACCTCAAACCGTGTAATTCTTTACTCTGCAATGCCTTTGCCTAGCGAATCAGCCTCCGAACGCCTCGAATCTAGTCATAAATATTTCGATTAAATCAATACAAATTATAGGAATTAATTCCATATGAAAATACTAATTTTCAAACAAAATTCGAAATTCCACTCAAAAATCGCCTGTGGGGCTTATGTCTCGGAACTCGACAAAAGTTACAAAATATGAACGCCCATTCAACCACGAGTCCAACCATACCAAAATTACTCAATTCCGACATCAACTCAACCCTCAAATCTTCAAATTATACAAAAAGGGTTTTCTAAATTTTTCTTCAACTTAATTCACCAATTAAATGTTAAAAACAACCATAGATTCGGGTAATTTAACCAAAATTGAGTTAAGAACACTTACCCCCATTGTTTTCCTTGAAAATTTACCATAAATCGCCTCTTCCCGAGCTCCAATTTGTCAAAAATGGAAAATGGGACGAAGTCCCATTTTTAGAACTTAAAGTTTCTGTCCAGGCGTTTCTTCTTCGCGAACGCGGAAGCTTCCTCGCGTTCGTGAAGCACAAAATTGTGCTACCCAGATTTCCTCCTTCTCTAACGCGAGCCTAGTCTCGCGAACACGAAGACCAATTTCCCCCAGGACGGTTTTCCCTTTCACGAACGCGAGTCCTCGATCGCGAACGCGTATCTTTGCCCCTCGACCCTTTGCGAACGCGTTCCCTCGATCGCGAACGTGAATCACAAAATGGGCCAGTCCAAATTTCCTCTTCGCGAACGCGAGAATCCCCTCGCGAACGCGATGAAGGAAATGAGATACAGGCATCAGAAAATTCCAGCAGCTGTTTAAGTCTAAATTTCGATCCATTAACCATCTGAAACTCAATCGAGGCCTCCGGGACCTCAACCAAATACACCAAAAAGTCCTAAAACATCATACGAACTTTGTTGAAACCTCAAATCACATCAAACAATGCTAAAATCACAAATCACACCCCAATTCAAGCTTAACAAAAACTATCGAATTTCAACTTCTACATTCAATGCCGAAACCTATTAATTCAATTCTGATTGACATCAAATTTTGCACACAAGTCATAAATGACATAACAGAGCTATAAAAATTTTCAAAACTGGATTCTGACTCCTATATTAAAAGTCAACTCCCCGGTTAAACGTTCAAACTTAAATTTCTATTTTTGCCATTTCAAGCCTAATTTAGCTATGGGCTTCCAAATAATTTTCCGGACATACTCCTAAGTCCAAAATTACCATACGGAGCTATTGGAATCATCAAAACTCTATTCCGGGGTCGTTTACACTTAAGTCGACAACCGGTCACTATTTCAACTCAAGCTTTAAACCTAAAAACTAAGTGTTCGAATTTATTCCAAAACCTCACCGGATCCGAACCAATAACCCAGGCAAGTCATACAATAACTGTAAAGCACAAATTGAGCAGTAATTGGGGAAACAGGGCTGTAATACTCAAAATAATCAGTCGGGTCGTTACACATACCAACGCATTCTAAAACATGATATGAACTTAGTCGAAACCTCAAATCACGGGAAATAACATCAAAATTATGAATTGATGATTGAAACCTTTCTTTGAACTTTCAAACTTTAAACTTCATCGAACGGGTCCGAATTATATTAAAAATCCCGGAATGACACCAAACTTTACTTGCAAGTCATAAATTAAGATGCGAACATATCCCAAGGCTCGAAACCCCAAACGGACATCGATAACACGAAAGTTGTAATGACCTGGCCGGTTGTTTTGAGAATTGTAGCCTCGTTCCTACATTTACTACTCATTCTATTTTTTATAACTGCTATGTAACTTGCCGGGATAGTGGCCTCGGGTTCGGGGAGGTTTCAGAATGGGTTGAGACACTTAGTCTCAAGGTTGGAAGCTTAAATTGAAAAGGTTGACCGAATGTTGACTTATATGTAAAGACTCCGAAATAGAGTTTTGATGGTATCGTTAGCTCCGTTGGGTGATATTGGACTTAGGAGCATGTCCGGATTGTGATTTGGGGGTCTATAGTTGAATTAGGCTTGAAATGACGAATATTAGAAATTTGGAAGTTTGACCGAGAGTGAAATTTGTGGTTACTGGGATCGGATTAGGGTTTTGGGAGTTGGAGTAGGTCCTTGGTGTTATTTGTAGCTTGTGTGCAAAATTTGAGGTCAATCAGATGTGATTTGATAGGTTTTGGCGTCGTTTATAGAAGTTGGAATCCCTTAGTTTCAATAGGCTTGAATTGGGGTGCCATTCGTGCTTTTTATATTGTTTGATGTGATTTGAGGGCTTGACTAAGTTCGTATCGTATTTTAGGACTTGTTGGTATATTTCTTTGATGTCCTGGGGGCCTCGGGTGGAGTTCGGATGGTTAACGAATCAAGATTTGGAATTTGAAGGACTGCTGAAGTGCACCAGGACTGGTGCGATCGCACCTGTAGAGTTTTGACCACTGATGCGAGCTCGCAGAAGCGGCCTGGGAAGAAATAGGCAAAGGTCCCAGGTGCGAGGTGATTTTCCGCACCTGTGTGGTCGCAGATGTGGCGCATTGAGCGTAGAAGCGGAGTTTGGCCAACTGGGGGAGTTGCGCAGGTGCGAAGGGAATTTTCGCACCTACGAGTTTGCAGATACGGAGGAAGTATCGCAGAAGCAAAGAGGGGCCTGGTGAGGCTGGTCCACAGAAGCGGAGGTGTGCCCGAAAAAGCGGATCCGCAGGTGCAGGAAAGTGAGCCACAGAAGCGAAAAGGCTGGGCAGTGTATTAAAAACGAGGGTTCCGGGATTTTCTTCATTTTTGAACATTCCAAGCTCGGGATTAGGCAATTTTGAGAGGGACTTTGAAGGGATTCTTGAGGTAAGTCACTTGTAATTTATTTTTCCCAATAATTATATTTTCCCATTGATTTTTTGTCATGACCCAATTTCCCTATAGGCCATGATCGCGCCCAACATCGCCGCTAGGAAAGCCAACGGTGAACTAACCGTGTAATTATCCCTTTTTAACATTTTAGAAATAGTCAATTTTTAATTATTAAATCAGTGAGAGGTGAGAGATTTGATAAAATAAAGTGCAAATAATCATAAGGAGAAGTGTGATGAACTAGATACTCTAAAAATCATCATATGTCTACTAGCAAGATTTTCAAGACCTGGTGTCACAAGTGTATGAGCTAGTAGTAGAATATAAAAAATACGAAACTACTGTCTGAAATGGAGTAGACAGAAAATAAAAGCAAAAGAGAGACTCCAGGTGCTGCAGAACGGACTCGAAAAGCAACTCACCACTAAGTCTCGAAGTATCAGGGGTGTGCGCTGGGATAACTACCGGGTGCACCTGCCTCAGATCTTGCACAGTTAGTGCATAAGTGTAGTGTGAGTACATAAATAACATATACCCAGTAAGTATCTAGTCTAACCTCGAAGAAGTAGTAACGAGGGGTCGACCCGGAAGCGTTTCAGCGCCTATTGTGGAAGAATGGCATTTTGGAAGAATTTCATAAATTTGGGTTGAAGTGCATTTCAATATTATTGACGTCCGTTTGGGATTTTGAGTCTGAAAATAGCTCAGTATGGTGATTCTGGGATTTGGAGCACGTCCAGATGGGCCCGAGGGTTGCTTTATCGGCTTTTCGAGCGGAGTTGGAAATTTGTCTAAATTGATTTGTTATGAGTATTAGAGTATATTTTTATTGGTTTGCACATTGTTTGACTAGTTTTGAAGCGACGGGCATCGGTTTGAGGTGTTAGAGGGCTTTAGAGCCGGTTATGAAATTTCAGAGCGAGGTAAGTCTCCTGTCTAACTCTGTGAGGGGAAAATTACCCCTAGGTGTTGTATATTGATGGGTGCTACTTGTTGTGGGGGCTACGTACGCTCGAGGTGATGATAGCCTGTACGTAGCTACATTCATGTTATTGTCCGGGTTGGCTTAGGTTCACATCATGCTATAGCTATACTATTTGAGCAGTCTCTCGCCTATTAAACTCCGCTGTTTTACATTACTAATTGAGACTAGACTTGCTATTGTAGAGACTTCACGAGTTCATGATTGGACACCGAATAATTTTACTCCTCTTCTGACATGTTTCTATGATATATATGTTTCATTGAAAGGTTTTTGTTAATGAAATTACAACTCACACATTTATTCATGAGTGGGGTCACGGACCCGTCAAAGCTCCTAATTCTAATGGGATCGGGCCGATTGCCTCAGAAGGATTATGTAATTCTTATTCTAATGGGATCGGGTCATTTGCCTGGATAGGATTTATGTACCACACTATCATGGGAGCGGGCCGTTCACCTCAGCAGTTTAATAGATGCATCTATGGTTCGTGCCGTTCGACCCTCGGCAATGCACCGTTTAATATTTATGTTGGATCGGTCCGTACGCCTCAGCATTTCTATAAAAATATCCTCATGGAATCGTGCGTAATATTTGGCAAGAAGCCAGAAGTATCTGTGAGTCTTTCCCTGATTCGAATTATAACAACCTATCTGGTGAGGTCCATTATACATATATATATATATATATATATATATATATATATATATATATATATATGTGTGTGTGTGTGTGTGTGTGTGTGTGTGTGTGTGTGTGTGTGTGTGTGTATGCTCCGATTTGAGGAGGAATTGCTAATTAAGAGCTTGAGTTTATTGTAAGCAGGATAATTGTACCACAGATTTACAGTTCTTTATTTCATTTATTTACTTTGCCTCATATTTGTTCACATCCTTACTGTACCTGATATTATTGGACCACTAGTGAGTGTCGATGTCGACCCCTTATCACTACTCCTCCGGGGTTAGGCAAGATACTTACTGGGTACATGTGGATTTACGTACTCATGCTATACTTGCTGCACATTTTTATGCAGGTACTTTTATGTCCGGTGTTCCTTTGGGCACGGAGGCACGGATGATGCTGGGACTTGCCGCGAGCTGCATTTCAGGTTACGATCCGCAGCCAGCAGAGTCTCCTCCAGGGTTATTTGTATTTTTCCTGTCTAATTTGTATTCCGAACAGATGCTGTATTTTATTTTATTTTACTTCCTAGTTGATGCTCATGCACTTGTGACACCGGGTTTTGGGGGTACTTATGAGTTGCTCAGTATTGTAATTGGGAAAATATTATCATTACTCTGCAAATTTTATTTCTGATTATTTAATTGAAGGAAAATTTTCATTTCAAAATACAAAAATGAATAATCGAGTTAATCAACTATTGTTTGCTTCTCCTGGCAGCGGTGTTAGGTGCCATCACGACCATTTATGGATTTTGGGTCGTGACAAAATGGTATCAGAGCACTAGGTTCACTTAGGTCTCACGAGTCATGTGCAAGTCTAATAGAGTCTTGCGGATCGGTACGGAGACGTTTGTACTTATCTTCGAGAGGCTACAGGGATGTTAGGAGCACTTCCCTTCTTGATTCCTCATCGTGCGATTTAATTCCTTTGAGGCTTATGCCTTTATTTCCTTCCTATTCAATCTTATACGACGTGAAGCACTTGTTATAAATTTGGAATCGAGATATTTTAATGGTACTGCAGATGTGGTGCGGGATGTTTCTCCCTACATATTTGATTTGGCTATTGTCGTCACCTTGCGGAAGATCGTTCTGTCATTTCAGCTCAGTATCAGTATTGCCTATGGTTTGGGATTTGGCACTGATTGTTATGATGATTTGTGCATTGCTATCGCATAGTGTTGGTAAAATGGTAGGGTGCTTATCTATGGATCGCGGCAGTAAATGCCTTGATAGAAGGACTTCTCATTTCATGGCTTACAGATTCAGTATTTAGTTCCGGCGGAGGAGAGGCAATCGAACTACGAATGTTCAGGTTTGGGTTGATGGAGTAACGAGACATGGTATTTCGAGCGCGGTTGAATTTTCATATGTGATGTGGTGTCGTCGTCCTTGATTGGATGCATTAAGTTCGCTGATGTTGTGGTCTTCTTCAATTCACCTTCTGGGCGGGGTACTGTGAAATGGTGTCGGAAAAGAGGTTGTCATAAATAACGGTGTATAGAAATTTCGAAATCGAATCGGTGTTTCTAGTGTGATGGCTAGAGAAAGAAGATCTTCGGAAAGGTTTAAAGTTGGTAGCGATCGATTGGTTCAAGTGCTACAGAGATAGATTTTTATTTAAGGCAACAACTAGGCAGCGAAGGATGAGGAAGGACACATGGGAGGTGTTGTGCGGTGGTTAAATTTCTAGGAGGCCAAGTGTGAGAAGCAGAAGTCGAGTAGTTGCTTAAAGGAGAGGGTTTAACCAAAGTGGGAGAGTGGTAGAGTAACATATGGGTTCTGTGGTAGAGTAACATATGGGTTCTGTGGTAGGATGGACAAGTGCCTTGAGGAGAGTTTGGAGCCATTTGGAAATTCATGGCGGGCATAGACTAGGTCCATGGATTTTATTTGGATGCAACATGACTTCGAGCTTGGAATGCATTGTTGGACTTTTGCTGATGTCAATGGGGAAGAAGGAATCTCGGTGCGTCCCAGGTTTATGTAATTGTAGCTTCAAGCTAAGTGGGAGAGCCCCACCGTCTATGATTGGATTGCGTGGTTGTCTGCTTGTGTGGTTTCTGGTCATCGGTGTATTGGTGCGTTACCACGACTAAGAAAAGAAAACATAAGTTGTAATTTGAGAAAAAAGATTTGAGGAATATGTGTTATATTTGGCCTTATCGGTTCATGTTCAGGTTTTGGGAAGACTCAGAGTCTATGCTTCGTGTGGATGTGATGTACAAGGAAAGGAATTCAGCCGGTTGCTTCTTTGAGAGGGTGCTCATGTGCAAGCAGGGCCTTGGAGTTTGATTGTATTCGGGAACAAGTCAGAGTGGGTGACTCTCAACAACGGTCCTAGCGGATTCAAAAGTTAAAGTAAGGTGCCTAAGGATTTTGAGTTCGTAGTATGGTTAAGTATCGAGCTTCAACAGTGGATTATGAAAGTGGCTTGGAGTGTTCTAAGTTATCTTTGGTCTGCGGTACAGCATTGGAGGAATGGGAGAAAATAACTTTGGATTCATAGAGGGATTTTTAGAATGGGTGTACCAGTTTAAGATGCGAATATGCGCATAAAGAGGGTATGAGATGGTTCGTGGGTTTTGGAGACAACGTGGTCTCGTGAAATAAGGTCACTCAGGATGAGTGCGGATTTGGGTTCATGATATTTTGAATGGAGCTATTAGTATTCCTAAGGCAAGCCCAGAGTAAATTAGAAGACGTCGGATCGGTGAGCAATGGTTGAATTGGCATGATGGTGGCAATGATCAGTTCCTTTAGCGTGTTAAGTTATACATGTGATTTGTGGCGGTACGTGCGAGGCTTGACGGCCGCCGTAATTGATTTTATTTGGAGGCATTCGTGTATTATGGCATGTTATGTGTAGATGGATCCCGAAAGAGTTATGGTGGTTTAGACCACTACTTGAGGATTGTATTTTTTGCGGTTATGGGAATTCAGTCGTGTGTTGCAATGGTTCTCCTGAAATGAGTTAAGTAAAAGGTTACTATGTGATGGAGTGTTTAGTCTATTAGTGGATCAGGAGTCATGATGGAATTCTTGTACTCTCACATATTGGTATGTTAGGTGCAGTGAGTGGCATGAGAATTGGATGTTGAGGATTAAGGTTACAGTTTGATGTCGACAAGAATGTCACAAGCTCAGATGAGCAGGAAAGAATTTAGATTTTTAGAGTAAGCTGGTACTATCTTTAGCATCACCTGAGATCAGTGTCATGTGTAAGAGGCTTTGTGTACTGAATTGCGGATCCGTTCGCTTTACGACATTAGTATGACCGGTGGTATGGATGTGCCGACTTGTTACCTGGTGCAGAAGGCCGTGGGAGCATATCCCACAGGAGGATTGTATAAGTGTGACATGTAGTCACTTGATTGATTAAAGATTGGAACCAAGTATGGAGATTGTGGTCCTATCGCTAATGTGAGAATTTGTGCTTGAAGGGCGCTCTGTTCAATTGGTTGTGAATTATGGAAGTTTGTTCCAGATTTAATGGCTATTCTTGGGGGTGGGATCTTGAAAGGTTATTAGCTCAGTACAGTACGATCAGAATCAGCTTGAGGTCCGTGAATGGGTCTAAATGTGAGTGTGTACTCTATATCGGGCCGAATGTGTTCATTTCAGCATAACGTTGCTTGCGGAGGAGTCTTCGGTCTTTGGATGTTACTTCTGTCATCAACTATTCCATGTAATACTTTATTTTTCCATGTGGGTTGTGAGACGGCTTGATTATTTGTACAATATGTTAGGGTCCCGCGTAGCGATGGTGTGATGTGAGCAGGATGGCTCTCGAGATACAGATCATATATCGCACCTTAGTTGTGCTTGAGTTTTATAGCATGTGACGCTACCCGTATCCCCAGGATTTATATTATGCACTTGGCGTGCTTATGGTTGATATTCGGGCATTTCGTCAGTATAAGCGTTACGGCTCGATGTGTATTTTCTTTAGATTATTATATGTGGATCGGGTGGCACGCCACCACGAGTATCATGGTTGGATCGGGTTGCGCATCGCAACGGTATCATGTGTGGATCGGGTTGCATGCCGCAACAGTGTGATGTTGAGTACAGTTTCCCAATATCTATTCTTGTGTGTTTTGTTTCTCATTTTCTGAGGAAGGTTCATAACGTCTTTTCAGTTGTTTAACTTAGTTACGTGGGTTGAGTAGTTCATTCCAGAGTTCGTTTTTACTTATGTATCATATTCGAGTTTGTAACTTGTTGGCACATGGTGGCATCATATGAGACTTTTGGCAGTGCCTGAGGTGGCTTCTTGCCGGAGCACCTTGTACTGGGTGGGACGATATTATTGGACCTGGGATCAGTGCGATCAGATTTATATGAGGCACATTAAAGAGTAAATATCGATATTCAGTCCAGAATGAGGTAATGGTTCTTGTCGGGAGGAGAGACTCCATGAGTTGTGATTCGGCAGGTGGTTATGAGTTTCTACACATCTCTTCTGTCGTGACAGTATTGCGAGAGCTGAAACGGGACTTATATGCTTCATGAGATGTGTTGTGGGCATCAAATGCGTGGGATTTTGGCTATTGTTGTCGGGGGATGTCATTATGGCCATGTGAATAATGCGATGCATGGTGTGAATTCGGTATGAGTATACAATCAGGTATTGGTACATCGTGTAGTGATGGATACGATGTTCGTATGTTGGGAGCAAAACTGGTAGAGGATTTCAGATGTTAGAATTTGGCTCTAAGGCTAACTTGACTGAATAAAAGGGAGAATCATTAGATTTGCTCGAGCTAATGTGCTCAACTGGGTTGTGGTAGCACGGGTAGGTGCACGAGGTGTTAAACAATGATTTCGGACAACTCCAAAGTAGTTCTTAGCATGTTCAAGGACGAATGTATGTTTAAGTGGGAGAGAATATAACGACCCGACCGGTCATTTTGAGCTCTAGCATGTTGTTTGGCGGTTTGAGGCCTTAAGTAGTTTCACTTCAGGTATTATGACTTGCACGTATGGTCAGAATTGAATTTCGGGAAGTTCGAAGTTAGTTTGGGAAGAAAATTCTAATTTCAGAAGCTTTAAGTTGGAAGAATTGACTAAGGTTTGATTTTTGAGTAAACGACCTCGGAATCAGGATTGGAAGGTTCCAAGAGGTTCATATGATGATTTTGGTCTTGGGCATATGTCCGGATCGGGTTTTGGATGACCCGAGAGCGTTTCAGTGCCTATTATGAAAGGTTGGCGTTTTGGAAGAATTTCATAAATTTGGGTTGAAGTGCATTTCAGTGTTATTGACGTCTGTTTGGGATTCTGAGTCTGGGAATAGCTCCGTATGGTGATTCTGGTATTGGGAGCGCGTCCGGATATGGATTTGGAGGTCCGTAGGTCATTTCGGGGTCATTTGGCGAAAGTTAGAATTTGAAGGTTTTTGAGAAGTTTGACCGGGAGTGGACTTTTTGATATCGGGGTCGGATTCCGATTCCGGAAGTTGGAATAGGTCCTTAATGTCGAATGTGACTTGTGTGCAAAATTTGAGGTCAATCGGACGTGATTTGATGGGTTTCAGCATCGAATATAGAAGTTTGAAGTTCTAAAGATCATTAAGCTTGAATTGGGGTGTGATTCATGGTTTTGGCGTGGTTTGAGGTGATTTGAAGCCTCGTGCAGGTCTGTGTTATGTTATGGGACTGGTTCATGTGATTGGACGGGGCCTCGGGTGTGTTTCGGGGTGGTTTCGAACCAAATTGGAATGATTTGCTGCTGCTGTTGCTGCTATCTGGTTTCCTTCTTCGCGAACGCGATATTCATGCGTTCGCGAAGGAGACTTTTGGGGGCTGCTAGATTTGTCCATCGCGAACGCGATGGGAGAGACGCGAACGTGGAGCTGAGGTTGTGGAAGCCTACGCGAACGCGGGTAAGCGCATGCAAACGCGAAGAGGAAATGAGTTGGGGCCTGCCTGGCGTTAAGCCTTCGCGAACGCAGCTTGAGGCCCGCGAGATGCAAAGGGTAGGGAGTCACCAGGTTCGCGAATGTAGACATTGGGTCTCGAACGCGTAGAGGAAAATGTGGAGGCAGTATGTTTAGCCTTCGCGATCGCGAAGGCATTCCCGCGATCGCGAAGAAGGGCGGGCCTGGGCAGATTTGTTTTGATGCGGGGTTTGGCTCATCCCCTCTCATTTTTCACTTGGATAGGCGATTTTTGGAGCTTTTGAAGACACTTTCATCATCTATGTCAAGGTAAGTGATTCCCACCTATTGCAAGTTAAATACTTGGATTATATATAGATTTTAACATGGAAATTCATGGAAAAATTGGGGAAAATTTGGGGTTTTGGTAGAAAACCTAGAAATTGGTATTTTTGGATTTTGACCACGAATTTGGGCATGAAATTGGGAATAACTCATATATTTGAGTTCGTAATGTTATGGGTAATGTTTATCTTCGAAGATTTTCGGAATCCGGGCACGTGGGCCCGAGGGTTGCTTTATCGGCTTTTCGAGCGGAGTTAGGAATATGTCTAAATTGATTTGTTATGAGTATTAGAGTATATTTTTATAGGTTTGCACATTTTTTGACTAGTTTTGGAGCGACGGGCATCTATTTGAGGTATTAGACGGCTTTGGAGCCGGCTATGGAATTTCGAAGCGTGGTAAGTCTCCTGTCTAACTCTGTGAGGGGGAAATTACCCCTAGGTGTTGTATATTGATGTGTGCTACTTTTTGTGGGGGCTACATACGCACGAGTTGACGAGAGCCCGTACGTAACTACATTCATGTTATTGCCCGGGTATGCTTAGGTTCACATCATGCTATAGCTGTACTATTTGAGCAATCTCTCGCCTATTAAACTCCGCTGTTTTACATTACTAATTGAGACTAGACTTGCTATTGTAGAGACTTCACGAGTTCATGATTGGACACCGAATAATTTTACTCCTCTTCCGACATGTTTCTATGATATATATGTTTCATTGAAAGGTTTTTGTTAAAGAAATTACAAATCACATGTTTATTCGTGAGTGGGGTCACGGACCCGTTAAAGCTCCTTATTCTAATGAGATTGGGCCGATCACCTCGGCATGATTATGTACTTCTTGTTCTAATGGATCGGGTCGTTCGCCTCGGCAGGATTTATGTACCGCACTCTCATGGGAGCGTGTCGTTCGCCTCGGCAGTTTAACAGATGCATCTATGGTTCGTGGTGTTCGACCCTCGGCAGTGCACAGTTTATTATTTACGTTGAATCGGGCCGTACGCCTCGACATTTCTATAAAAATATCCTTATGGAATCGTGCGTAATATTTGGCAAGAATCCAGAGTATCTGTGAGTCTTTCCCTGATTCGAATTATAACAACCTATCTGGTGAGGTCCATTATATATATATATATATATATATATATATATATATATATATGCTCCGATTTGAGGAGGAATTGCTAATTAAGAGCTTGAGTTTATTGTAAGCAGGATAATTATACCACAGATTTATAGTTATTTATTTCATTTATTTACTTTGCCTCATATTTGTTCACCTCCTTAATGTACCTGATATTATTGGACCACTAGTGAGTGTCGATGTCGACCCCTCGTCACTACTCCTCCGGAGTTAGGCTAGATACTTACTGGGTACACGTGGATTTACGTACTCATGGTACACTTGCTGCATATTCTTGTGCAGGTACTTTTATGTCCGGCGGTCCTTTGGGCATGGAGGCACGGATGATGCGGGGACTTACCGCGAGCTGCATTTCAGGTTACGATCTGCAGCAAACAGAGTCTCCTCCAAGGTTACTTGTATTTTGCCTGTCTAATTTGTCTTCCAGACAGATGTTGTATTTTATTTTATTTTACTTCCTAGTTGATGCTCATGCACTTGTGACACTGGATTTTGGGGGTACTTATGAGTTGCTCAGTATTGTAATTGGGAAAATATTATCATTACTCTGTAAATTTTATTTCTGATTATTTAATTGAAGGAAAATTTTGATTTCAAAATACAAAAATGAATAATCGAGTTAATCAACTATTGTTGGCTTGCCTGGCAGCGGTGTTAGGCGCCATCACGATCATTAATGGATTTGGGGTCGTGACAGAAGGGAGGACATGAAGGCTCAAAGTAGACTCAAAATGAGGGGTTGTAAACTTACAACTCTTGGAATCGACTCTTTCAAAAGTGAAATAAAATCTTTGCTCCAGTTTTACTATATGCATTGCCGAGGGTCGAACGGCATGAGCCATAGATGCATATATTAACCTGCCGAAGCGAACGGCCCATTCCCATGAGAGTAAAGTAATTTACCTCGCTTGCGGAAATACTTGCGACACGAATGAACATGGATTTATCAGAGTTATTATAAAATTCTTCAATTCTTCCCAAACATAGGAAATCCAAACTAGAGAGTTTAAATCGTAAACAAAAATCCTTAATCTCAGTTCTATTTAAGACAATTAATATGCATAATAAACATAACAGTGCAAACAAAGCATGATATAAATCTAAGACTACCCAGACATCACATGGAATTTAGCTACATACGGACTATCGTCACATAGTGCGTACGTATCTCCCCACACAAGTAATTCACAACAAATACACCTAAGGGGGTGAGTTCCCTCTTACAAGGTTAGGCAAGAGACTTACCTCGTTCTCAAGCTCACTCCCGATCCGCAAATATGATTTAAATCCTCAACTCGGTGCAAAACAACCCGAAACTAGTCAAATGTTATATAAATTAATCAATATGTGTTCAAAAGTTCATAATTTAACTATTAGAGTAATTACCCAGCCCAAATTGGAAGATTCTAAAAGTTCACCCCGGGCCCACATGCCCGGATTCCAAAAATTTTCGAAGATAAATGTTACCCATAACCTCATGAACTCAAATATATAATTTTTACCCAATTCCATAATAATTTTCGTGGTTAAGCTCCCTTTTTATCAAAACCTAGGTTTTTCATCTAAACCTAAAATTTTTACAATTTTTCATATTAAAATCTACCCATAATCTATGTATTTAACTTACATTGGATAGAAATTACTTACCTCCAATATCTAGGTGAAATTCTCTCTCTCTAAGAGCACTAAAATCGCCCATGGAATGCTATAAATGAACCCAAAATGGTCTAAGTCCCGACTTAAATGAAGCTTTTGCCTCCAGCGATTTTTGCTTCTCCAGAACTGGGGCCGCATCTATGGCGCCGCAACTGTGGAAAAGCCATCGCAGCTGCGGTCCTAGCCCAGGCTGACTGACTCAGCTTCTGTGGACGGGCTCCCTCTTTTACGGAGGGTAGAGCGCATATGCGGCCTTCTCGCACCCGCGGACTTCTCATCGCAGAAGCGAGGCTACTTCTGCGCATGCTCCTCCACTTCTGTGAACCACTCGTCAAATACCCAAAGCCGCTTATGCGGCCAAGAGCTCGTACCTGCGAGCTCGCACCTGCGGTCCACTAGCAGCCCCTTTTAAGCTCTAACTCGATCCGTGCAACGTCCGAGTAGTACCCGAGGCCCCCGAGGCCTTGTCCAAACATATCAACAAGTTTGTAAACATGAGACGGACTCACTCAAACCCTCGAAACATGGAAAACAACACCAAAACTATGAATCGCATCCCAAACAAAATCGAATCAACTAATAAACTTTAAGTTCTTCCAACTTGCTCTGATCGCGCCGAATAATTCTTAAACTACTCGAAATGATACCAAAATTTGCGTGTAAGTCTTAAATCCCTATACGGAACTATTCCTGGGCTTGAAATCCCAAACGGACCTCAGTAACACCAAAACCTACTTCAAACCAAATTTAAAAAACTTTAAAACTTTCAATAAGCCAACTTTTAACTTTATGCGCCGAAACGCTCCGGGATCACCCAAAACTCGCTCTGAACACACGCCTAAATCTAAAATCATTATACAAACTTGTTGGGACCACCAAATCCCGGTTTCGTGGTTGTTTACTAGAAATATTGACCCAAGTCAAATTTAGCCCTTTAAAGCCAATACTAAGGAACTAAGTGTTCCAATTTCAGCCGAACCCTTCCAAATCTCGAACTAACCATCCCCACAAGTCATAAAACAGTAAAATAACATATGTAGAGTCTTATTTTGGGGAACATGGATCTAAAAAGAAAAATGACTGGTCGGGTCGTTACATTTTCCCACCTAGATTGTGTGGTTTTAAGGTGTAATTTGGGTATTTGAGGCTAGGGATTAAGCGATCTTGAGAGGGATTTGGGATTCTTGAGGTAAGTCACTTGTGGTTTATTTTGCCCAATAAATATGTTTTCCCATTGATTTTCTGTCATGACCCAATTTCCCTATATGCCGTGATGGCGCCCAACGTCGCCTCTAGGTAACCAAATGGTGAACTAACCGTGTAATTATCCCTTTTTAGCATTTTAGAAATGGTTGATTTTTAATTATTAAATAAGTGAGAGGTGAGAGATTTGATAAAATAAAGTGCAAATAATCATAAGGAGAAGTGTGATGAACTAGATACTCTAAAAATCATCATATGTCTACTAGCAAGATTTTCAAGACCTGGTGTCACAAGTGTATGAGCTAGTAGTAGAATATAAAAAATACGAAACTACAATCTGAAATGGAATAGACAGAAAATAAAAGCAAAAGAGAGACTTCAAGTGCTACAAAACGGACTCGGAAAGCAGTTCACCACTAAGTCTCGAAGTATCGGGGATGTGCGTCGGGATAACTACCAGATGTACCTTCCTTAGATCCTGCACAGTTAGTACATAAGTATAGCATGAGTACAAAAATAATATGTACCCAGTAAGTATCTAGTCTAACCTTGAAGAAGTAGTGATGAGGGGTCGACTTGGACACTTAATATGGGCTAACAATAAAATACTGAAATTCTAAATAAGCATGGGTTATGTAAATAATAATGAAACTCAACATCAAGCAGTGAATAAATATTTCTTTCACTAATAGTAAATCCCAAGTCAATTTTCGTCATTTAATAATTGTGACCTCTCAAGCCATAAAACAATATCAAGTATTTTTAGGCTCCGAGTATTATTACGCACGATTTATGCCTAGGTCGTACAACCCGATCCAATATATATATATATATATATATATATATATATTATGTGCATTGCCGAGAGTCGAACGGCACGAACCATAGATGCATCTATTAACCTGCTGAGGCAAATGGCCCGCTCCCATGAGAGTAAAGGAATTTACCTCGCTTGCAGAAATACTTGCAACGCGAATGAACATGGATTTATCAGAGTTATTATAAAAAAATTTCAATTCTTCCCAAACATAAGAAATCCAAATTAGAGACTTTAAATCTTTAAAAAAATCCTTAATCTCAGCTCTATTTAAGAGAAATAATATGCATAATCAACCTAACAGCACAAACAAAGCATGATATAAATCTAAGACTACCTGGACATCACATAGAATTTAGCTACAGACGGACTCTTGTCACCTAGTGCATATGTAGCTCCCCACAAAAGTAATTCACAACAAATACACCTAAGAGGATGGGTTCACTATTACAAGGTTAGGCAAGAGACTTACCTCGTTCTCAAGCTCACTCCTTATCCACAAATATGCTTTAAATCCTCAACACGGTGCCAAATAACCCTAAACTAGTGAAATGTTATATAAATAAATCAATATGTGTTCAAAAGTTCATAATTTAACTATTAGAGTAATTAGCCAACCCAAAATTGAAAGATTTCAAAAATTCACCCCCGAGCCCACGTGCCCGGATTCCAAAACTTTTTGAAGATAAATATTACCCATAACCTCACGAACACAAATATATTATTTTCACCCAATTCCATAATCATTTTCGTGGTTAAATCCCTTTTTGTATCAAAACCTAGGTTTTTCATCTAAACCCAAAATTTTCACAATTTTTCATGTTACAATCTACCCATAATCTATGTATTTAACATACATTGGATAGAAATTACTTACCTCCAATAGCTAGGTGAAAACCCTCTCTCTAAGAGCTCCAAAATCGCATAAAGAATGCAATAAATGAACCCAAAAATGGTCTAAGTCCCGACTTAAATGAAGCTTCTGCGCCGCACTTGTAAAAAAACCATCACAGGTGCGGTCCTAGCCCAGGCTGGCTGACTCCGCTTCTGCGGACGGGCTCCTGCTTTTGCGGAGGGTGGAGCGCATCTGCGGCCTTCTCGCACATGCAGACTTCTCATCGCAGAAGTGAGGTCGCTTCTGCGGACCACTGGCCAAATGCCCAAGACGGTGTCACGCCTTATCATGCTATATTGGATTGTCATGCCAAGACGGTGACCTTAGCTTTGCCGGGATTGCCTCTACTAGAGTGGAGAGGGACTCCTGGCCATTCTACCAGCAGGGTTATTTCTTATGTGAAGGCTCGACATATGGTCGAGAAGAGATGTCTAGCTTATTTGGCTTATGTCCGTGATTCCGGTGCGGAGGTTCCTTCCATGGATTCAGTACCAATTGTTCGTGAGGTTCCAGAGGTATTTCCTACAGATCTGCCGGGGATGCCACCCGATAGAGATATTGACTTCTGCATTGATTTGGCCCCGGGCACTCAGCACATTTCTATTCCGCCATACCGTATGGCCCTACCAGAGTTGAAAGAATTGAAGGAGCAATTGCAAGATTTGCTTGATAAGGGCTTCATTAGACCTAGTGTCTCGCCCTAGGGTGCGCCTGTGTTGTTCGTGAAGAAGAAGGATGGATCGATGAGGATGTGCATAATTTATCGGCAGTTGAACAAAGTCACCATCAAGAACAAGTATCCATTTCCAAGGATTGATGACTTATTTGATCAGCTTTAGGGTGCCAAGGTGTTTTCTAAGACTGATTTGAGGTCTGGCTACCATCTGTTGAGGATTTGTGCATCGGATGTCCCTAAAATAGCCTTTCGGACTCGGTATGGGCATTATGAGTTTCTAGTGATGTCATTTGGGTTGACAAATGCCCCAGCAGCATTTATGCATTTGATGAACCGGGTGTTCAAGCCTTATCTAGATTTCTTTGTGATTGTGTATATTGATGATATCGCGATCTACTCCCGCAGTCGAGAGGAGCACAAGGAGCATCTTCGGATCATTCTTCATACTCTGAGAGACAGCCAGTTATATGCTAAGTTTTCAAAATACGAGTTTTGGTTGAGGTCAATCGCTTTCTTAGGGCACGTTGTGTTGGCAGAGGATATTCAGGTGGATCCTAAGAAGATTTAGGAAGTTCAGAACTGGCCTAGACCCACTTCAGCATTTGCGATGGGGACTGGGAGGGGAAAACCTTCGCATTTGCGATCATGGGGTCGCATTTGTGATCAGTCCAATTCGCATTTGCGAACTATTCTTCTCATTTGCGAAGAAAGCAGGAATGAGGAGACCTTCGCATTTGCGATAGGTTCTTCGCATTTGCGGGGCTCGCATTTACGAACCGCAGGTCGCAAATACGATATCTTCAACTGATCAAAACTTGACTTAGACGGGATTTTTGGTTCATTCTTCAAATTTTCAAACTCAAGAACCCTAGAGGCGATTTTCCAAAGAACTTTTCTTCCCCAAAACATTGGTAAGTGATTCTAAACCAGTTTCTGTCAATCTTTCACTACTTTTCCTAAGATTTCAACCTAAAATCTAGAGTTTTCATGGTGGAAATTGGGGGTTTTGGTAAAATTAGAGATTTTTGAAACAATAGGGATTTAGACCTCAAATTGAGGTCAGATTCCAAAACAAATTACATAACCATGCTCGAAGGTGAATGGGTAATCGGGTGTTGGTCCGAATTTTGGGTTTGGACCAAGCGGGCCCGAGTGTTGACTTTATCAATAATGACCTAAATTGAATCTTTTGCAATCGAAGGTGATTGCTAAGGCTTATTTTGAATCGTTTGGTTGGTAATTTGCTAGATATTGTTGGTTCGGCGGCTTTTTTGAAAGGCAAAGTTGTGGTTGAGCTTTGAGTAGTCTTTGGAGTGAGGTAAGTGTCGTGTCTAACTTTGACTTGAGGGAATGAGGAACCCTCAGACTATGTGCTATGTGATACCCATGTGAGCGGCGTATATGCGAGGTGACGAGTTCTTATACGCCGCCGAATTATCTATTTTCCCTGATTTACTGCTTTTCCTTAATTATTTCCTTTCCTGTCTTGACTGTTATATGCTCTAAATGCTTTCCATGCTTAATTGCTACTTGTTATTCAATATCTTCTCCTGTTCACGATGTTAGTTCTTCCATAGTTTCATGATTCCCTGCTATTTGCTTAAATTGACTTACTTGCACCTTCTAATTGCCAATTACTAGATTGGTCTCACCGTATAGTGCTACTCGTGTAGATTTTCTATATTGTACGAGGTTTTCATTTGGTTAAGTTTGGTATTTGTTGATCGTAAAGGTTATTGTGGTCTGAACTGTTGATTTGATTGTGCATTGAGTATATGGTACGGATATGGTAGGATCGGGCTACATGCCGCAGCAGGTGTAATAAGGGTGGATTGATGTGGTTGAATAAGGGTGAATTTTTACTATACGGTAGGATCAGGCTGCACGCCGCAACATGTGGAATAAGGGTGGATTGACATGTGAAATAAGGGTGAATTATGATACTGATATTGACATATGGTGGGATCGGGTTGCGCACCGCAACATATATATATTATTTACTGTTGTTGATATCGTTACGATGAAATAAGAGAGGATTTTGTGTTGTCTGGTGGGATCAGGTTGCGCGCTGCAACAACCTATATGTTTCTATTTCTTGAGTTATGTTGGTTTTTCCGGTATTTGTATCTGAATTTTAAGGATTGGTAATTCTGGACGACACTGGTTTATTCTTGAGGTTGTGGTTATTATTTTCAATTGGCTGTTTAATTCTATTCAGTGTTCCCATTTTCTATCATTATTATATACTGTGTTCAGTTATCACTACTTCGTCGAGGTTAGGCTCGACACTTACCAGTACATGGGGTCGATTGTACTGATACTACACTCTGCACACTGTGCAGATTTTGGAGTCGGTCCCGGCGGCGGCTACTAAAGAGCTCGGATTAGACAGCGTGCGGAGACTGGAGGTGCAGCTGCTCAGCGCCCGCAGCTCCTGAAGTCCCCGTCTTTATTTTTATTTAGCTGTGTATTTTCATTCAGACAGCTTTGTATTTATTTCAGACCTTTGTATGTATTACTCTAAAATCCCGTGCACTTGTGACATCGGGTTCAGGGATTTGTAGCAAATGTTTTTACGGTTTAAGCTTCTGTATTTATATTTGGATTATTGTAGTTAAATCAGTTCTTCTTCATTAATTAAATTTAAATTGTTAAAAAGGATAAATTGTTCTAACGTTGTCTTGCCTAGCAAGTGAAATTTTAGGCGCCATCACGGTCCCAACGGTGGGAATTTTGGGTCATGACAATTTGGTATCAAAGCACTAGGTTACATAGGTCTCACGAGTCACGAGCAAACTTAATAGAGTCTGGAGGATCGGTACAGAGACGTCTGTACTTATCTTCCGGAGGCTATGGAGTTAGGAACAGTTGCACTTCTATTCTTCTCTGTCGTGCGATTTCACACATGCCTACACTTTAGCAGGTTATTACACCAGTCCAGGGATAGGAGAATCTTATCTCATTCATTATATACTAGTACACTTGCTTTATTTCTTCTTCATGATATTTTGGACTGGGGCCTATGGCTATGCTAACCGATTATATTATTGGCACGTGAGTTATCCGTGCAACACGTGAGTTGTCTGTGTAGATCCATATATTGATATTATTGGCACGTGAGTTGTCCGTTCAACACGTGAGCTATCCATACGGATCCATATATTTATATTATTGACACGTGAGTTGTCCGTGCAGATTCTATTGTTAGCACATGGGTTGTCCGTGCAGTACGTGAGTTGTCCGTGCAGTGTGTGAAACTTGTATTTTATTGATCATTTATCTGATTTACTTGTTTTATCTCCCCTATATACCATAATATTGTTGAGCGGGGCTGTTGAGAACCAGTGCACATGCACACACGGATATTCGTATCACGAAGCCTTATGGGCTAGCTCTAAATCTCACATCATGTTAAAAAGGATACAATTGTACTGATTTAACTAGTGACTTCAACAAATTAAGCTTTTCTTACCTTACCTTGTTTATTTGCGAAACTTATTGAGTTGGTTGTACTCACACTACATGTAATGATCCGGCCGGTCATTTTGAGAGTAAATAGCCCCGATCCCCTATTAACTGCTTCCCCTGTATCTTTTCTGCTTATGAGACTTGCCGGGAGGTCTTTGTTTTGGTTTCGGAGTGAGTTGGGACACTTAGTTCCTAAAATGGAAGCTTAAGACTTAGGATTTTGATCGTAGTCGGAACTATGTGAAGACAACATCGAAATGGGGTTATGTCGGTTCCGTTAGCTCCGTTGGGTGATTTTGGATTTAGGGGCATGTCCGGATTGTGTTTTGGAGGTCGGTAGCTGATTTAGGCTTGAAATGGCAAAAGTCAAATTTTTGGAGATTTTGACCAGTAGTGGACTTTTTCATATCGGGGTCGGATTCCGATTCCAGAAGTTGGAGTAGGTACGTAAGATTGATTATGACTTGTGTGCAAAATTTGGGGTCAATCGGACGTTGTTTGATAGGTTTCAACATCAGTTGTCGAATTTGGAAGTTTCAAGTTCTTTAAGTTTGAATCGGAGGATGATTCGTGATGTTAGCATTGTTTGATGTGGTTTGAGGGCTTGACTAAGTTCGTATGGTATTTTAGGACTTCTTTGTATGTTTGGTTGAGGTCCCAGGGACCTCGGGTTGATTTCGGATGGTTAAGAGACCTTTTGAACTTAAGAAAAGATAGCAGATTTCTGGTCTTTTTGTTGCAGACATTTCTTCATCGCATTCGTGAGAGAGGTCTCGCAATCGCGTAGGGCATCTGGGAGGCCAACTCAAGTTTATTCTTCACGTTCGCACAAAGGAGCCCGCGTTCGTGAAGGTATGGTCAGTGGAAGCATCGCAAACGTGAAGAGTGAAATGCGTTCGCGTAGAGGAAATGAGGCAGCTGGGGACCCCAGTCATTTGGTCTACGCATTCGCGTAGTGGGTATCGCATTCGCGAAGGACCGGAAGTGAAAGGCACGCATTCGCGAGAGGTCCCTCGCGTTCACGAAGGAGGAAATTTGGTCAGTGGAATTTATGTTATACGCGAACGCGAGATAGTGGCCGCGTTCGCTAAGAAGGGAACACCTGGGCAAATTTAAAAGTTCAAAATCGAGGGTTTATGTCATTTTTCACCATTTGGACTTGAGAGCTCGGAATTAGACAATTTTTGGAGGGATTTTCACGTGGGTGTTTAGGGTAAGTGATTCTTACCTAGTTTTGGTTAATTCCCATAATTATGTCTTTAATTTCATCATTAAATTAGTGATTTGGGGTGAAAAATTGGGAAAACTTTGAGAAAAGTTCTTAGGCCGAATTTTGGGATTTTAATCGAGATTTTGTTATCGGATTTGAGTAATTTTTATACGAGTGAACTCGTGAGTGAATGGTGTTCATACTTTGTGACTTTTACCCGATTCCAAGACGTGGACTCGGGGAGGCCTTTTAGGGCAATTTTCCAATTTCTTGATTTAGCTTTGATTTCATTAGCTAGATTAGTTCCTTGTAGTTATATTTATGATATGTAATTGATTTTGGCTAGATTTGGGCCATTCAGAGTCGGATATTCATGGAAAGAGCATTGTTACGAATTGATTAAGCTTGGTTCGAGGTAAGTGGCTTGCCTAACCTTGTGTGGGGGAACTCCCCTTAGGATTTGGTACTGTTTTGTTACGTGAGCGCCGTGTACGTGAGGTGACAAGTACGTACACGGGCTAATTATTGTAAAAACCTGATTTGTGCTAAGTAATAACCTGTTTTCCTCCTTATTTGAGTCATATTAGCATGTGTAGTATCCTGTTAGATTAGAACAGCATGACTACTTGCCTTAATTGTTTATCTGAACTCCGTGCAGCATGTCTAGTAAATTTCTTATTTTCCTTGCCTTGTACTTAGTTTAAATTGTAGGATCTCGTGTTATAGCTGTTGAATTCTATTGTTTGAGCTGTGTATTTACTTTTGGGACTACGAAACAGTATTCCGGTAAATCCCCCTACATATTTACTTTTGGGACTACGGAACGGTATTCCGAGAGATCCTCCTGCAAATTTACTTTGGGACTACGGAACGGGATTCCGGGAGATCCCCATGTCTTGCATATTTACTTTGGGACTACGGAACGGCATTCCGGGAGATCCCCCTGCATATTTACGTTTGGGACTACAAGACGGTATCTCGGGAGATCCCCTGTTGTTATTTCTGTGTACTGAGCTGTTACCTTTCTATGTTTTCATTCTCTTTAAATTTGTGTCTTTATATTATTGCGATATTTCATTCTGCCTTGTTTTTATTATATATATATACCAGTAGAGCCCTGACCTGACCTCGTCACTACTCGATCGAGGTTAGGTTAGCACTTACTGGGTACCGTTGTGGTGTACTCACGCCCTTTCCTGCACATGTTTTTTGTGTGCAGATCTAGGTTCCTCCTACCAGCCTCGTCCTTAGTTGCAGTCGCTGCTATTTTCGGAGACTTCAAGTTACATCTGCCCTTGCCCGCAGATCCTCGGAGTCCCCCTCTATTCCCCTGTGTTGATTCTTCTCTTATTTCTGTAGACACTGATGTATAGAACAGTTAGAACTTCATAGAAGCTTGTGACTTACGGTATTCCGGGTCTTAGGAGTGTTATGTATATTTTGAGAGTTGATTATTGTATATGCCGAGCGGCATCTCAGTTGCTTATTGAAAATATCTGCTACTATTAGTTGTTAATTTTCATGTTTTTCATTTCATTTCCGCAAAGTGTTAGGCTTACCTAGTCATAGAGACTAGGTGCCATCACGACAATTCACGGAGGGAGAATTTGGGTCATGACACTACACCCTGCACCTCGCGTGCAGATTCAAATTCTGTACCTTGTGTCGTGCTTATGTGGCCCATAGATTAGGTATGGTTGAGGCATCTTATATAAGAGATTATCTTTGAGATGATAAGAAGTTAATCCTATTGGTCTTAAACGATACAAGGGTGTATAAGAGTGGTTAACAAGTATTAGAAGTTAAACGAATCAAGGATGTTGTAACCCGTATTTTCGGGTAAAATTAGAGGTGCTTAATTGTCCCAAGAGGTCATGGTTTAATGTATTTGAATCATATAATATCCGTATCATAAGTCTTGAAGTGAAGCGAGTTATGAAACAAAAGTCGACAAAAGTTGTCGCAACTTAAGTTTATAATTTTACTTAAACTTTAGGTCAAATGTTACTACGTTTTTCTCCCAATGTACTTGGAATTACAGGGTGATCTACCCACCAAATTGAAGATCTATGAGTCTATTCCAACGGATTAAATTGTTCATCGATACGATCTCAGAATATAGAGATATTTGCGTTTTCGCGAGGCTGCACCAAGCAGCTCGCTATGGGGCCCACATAGGTGGTTTAAGACATATCGATATATATAAGATGCCTCAACCCCGTTTTAAGTCATTCATTTTCAGTATATTCAGACCTTAGAACCCTAAAAACACTCTCTCAAGGTTCTCTCATGATCCAAGACCCAAACAAAGGGCAAACAACACAAATCAAGTGTCGGAAATCCCATGGCGCTAGTAAGTTTCTTGTTCTTCTTGTTGTTGCTGATTTTTTTTGTTGTTCCAGCTCATGTGGGAGGTTGTTTTAAGTGTTTTATGTTCTGTAAATACTCCCTCAAGTTTTTAATATCAACCCTAGGTGATTTCAAGTCTTCTAAAGTAATTTTAGTGCCAAAAAACCCGAATTGATTGCTAGTTTCGCTTCCTTGTTCTTGTGGCAGAATTGGAGGGATATTTCGTGGACAATTAAGGTCAGATTGGAGTTTTTCTTTCCATTTAAAGGTAAGTAACCTCTTACTCTACATGTATTTAAGATTATCCAAGTTGCGGCTAAGTCGTTGAAGCTAGAACTTGTGAAATATATATCGAAAGGCTTGGTAGTAATTTTGTTGGTTGGTGGACTATTTTGGGAGGCTCAATATGATTATTGTTGATGTTTTTTGGGCTGTTTGGTGATTGTCTTGACTTGTGGGAGTCATATAAATAGGGTAGTGCTGTTGGTTTCATCGTAAAATTGGTTGCGGTCGATACATAATAGTTACGACACTTAAACGATAATGATAGTGTCATTTCTCTTATTATAGACTAAGGAGTTGTGACATTTGCATAGCTTGAGGTTGGGAAGTATATACAAGATATGTGAGGCCATCCCCTTCATTCTTTTGCACGACTCCGATTGTACATAATGTAATAAACGAGCTTCCAAAGATACTCTACTCTTAGAAGCTAGCAGTACTTACATTGCTGCCCTTCTTATGAAACGATTGATATTGATGTTACTTCTCTTATTCTTATATTATCAATGTTGTTGGTAGTTCCTGATTCTTATAAGATTCTTGATGAAAAGTTAATCCTAATAACGTGTACGAAGGATACCAACCTTATGTCACTCCGAAAGGTTCAAAATGTGATTCCAATGAGTCCAGCATGCATCATATATATGTATCTATTTTACTCTACCGAGCCGCGCTATAGTCGGCCGGGTACGGCACCTATTGTGCAACCACTGATCAGTTGGGTTTTACCGAGCTCCACATGGCCGGGTACGATTCTACCGAGCCCTATGATGGCCGGGTACGTTTTACCGAGCCTATTACGGCCGGGTACGATATGATGATGATGATGCCCACAAAGGCATATGTTTTAAAAGTTTATGTATATATATATGTATGTATCATGTATTTCATGTCAGTAGCCCTCAGAGGTACCCAGATGTCACAGGTTGTATATTCTCTATCCCTGTTTACATTACTGTTCTTACTTATGCTTTCCTACCTTCCATACTCAGTACTTTATTCGTACTGACGTCCATTTTATTTGTGGATGCTGCACGTCATGCTGCAGGTCTTGATAGATGGGTAGACGCAGCTCTCCCACCACAGTAGGCGTCCCAGTTCAGCGGTTATTGGCGAGATCCCTTCTCCGGACTTGCCGTGGTCTTGGTTTGCATTTTTGTTATAGACATTATGGGTATGTCGGGGCCATGTTCCGGCAATGTTGCAGCACTTATGTTCCTTTAGAGGCTCATAGATAGGTGTCGACTCATGTATGGTTTGGAATGCCTTGTCAGATGATTTTTGTTGTATAGTCTTTCACGGCAGCATGGTAGCTCGTACCTCATATATAATTTCTTGACAGTCTTGTTATCCTATGTTATGTATGTTCATGCCATTATCTTTCATTGTTGGTTGTTCATGATCCATGTCTACCATTTATATTGATCTCGTCGGCCCTTAAAGATAATAAGGAAGGTTAGATAAAATGTACGTTGGTGCTCGGCAAGTATGGCCCGGGTGCTAGTCATGACCCTCCAGTTGGATCGTGACACCTCGGGAGATCCCCTATTGAATATTTACTTTTGGGACTATGAGGCGGTACCTCAGGAGATCCTTTGTTGCATATTTACTTTTGGCACTACGAGGCAGTACCTCGGGAGATCCCCCTGTCATGTATTTTCTTTTGGGACTACGAGGCGGTACCTCAGGAGATCCCCTGTTGCAGATTTACTTTTGGGACTACGAGGAGGTATCTCGAGAGATCCACTGTTGCATATTTACTTTTGGGACTACGAGGCAGTACCTCGGTAGATCCCCCTATTGCATATTTACTTTTGGGAGTACGAGGCGGTACCTCGGGAGATCCCCTTGTTGCATATTTACTTTTTGGACTACGAGGCGGTACCTCGGGAATGCCCCTGCTGTTTACCTCTATTTGATGTGCTGTTATATTTTTGAAATTTCTCATTGTTCACTTCTGAGTCATTTCATTGTATTATTATATTTTCTGTCTCATTTCCTTTTATTCCAGTAGGGCACTGACCTGACCTCGTCACTACTCTACTGAGGTTAGGCTTGAAACTTACTGGGTACCGTTGTAGTGTACTCATACTACACTTATGCACATCGTTTTGTGCAGATCCAGGTTCTTCCTACTAGGCCAGATACCAGTGAGTTGGACCGTACGTGGAGACTTCAAGGTATATTTGCTAGCATTCGCAGACCTCGGAGTCCCCCTCTATCCTTATTATGTTTGTTTCCTTATTCTTTTCAGACTCTGATGTATAGAGACACTTAGTATTTTCTTTTAGAAGCTTGTGACTTATTTCTACCAGGTTTTGGGAGTTGTAATTATTTGAATCGCAGTTTCTATGTATATATCATGTGTTGAGATTTGAGTTCAGTTTTATATTTAGTTTTTCTGCAATTTATTAGGCTTACCTAGTCTTAGAGACTAAGTTCCATCACGACATCCTACGGAGGGAAATTGGGGTTGTGACAAAAATAAAAGCAAAAGAGATAATAGTCCAGGTGTTGCAGAACAAACTCGGAATGTAGCTCACCAATAAGTCGCGAAGTATCAGGGGTGTGCACTAGGATAATTACCAGATGCACCTGCCTCAGAACCTCCACGACTAGTGCAGACGTGTAGTGAGAAAACATAAACATCATGTACCCAGTAAGTATCCAGTCTAACATCGAAGAAGTAGTGACGAGGGGTCGACTTCGACACTTACTATGGGCCAACAATAAAATACATAAATTCTAAATAGGTGTGAGACATGGAAATAATAAAAATGATACATTGTCAAGCAAAGAATAAATAACCCATTAACTAATAATAAATTTCAACGTCTCCAACCAACATCTATTAACCCCGAATCAATCTCTATCATTTAATAAATTTATAACCTCTCGATCCATAAAGTAATATCAAGTGTAATCAGGCTACGAGTATTATTACTATGCCGAGGTCGTACGGCCCGATCCAAAAATATACTGGGTGCACTGCCGAGGGTCGAATGACACGAAACATAGATGCATCTATTAACCCGCCGAGGCGAACGGCCCTCTCCTATGAGAGTAGAGAATTTTACCTCGCTAGTGGAAGTACTTGCGACGCGAGTGAACATGTATTTCTTAGAGTTATAATATATATTCCTCAATTCTTCCCAAAAATAAGAAATCTAAATTGGAGAGTTTCAACCTTACAATCCCTAATCTTACCTTTATTTTAGACAATTAATATGCATAATAAACATAACAGTATAATCAAGGCATGATGTAAATCTACGACTATCCAGACATCCCATGGAATATAGCTACACGCAGACTCTCGTCATCTAGTGCATGCGTAGCTCCCCACATAAGTAATTCACAACAAAAATACACCTAAGGGGATGAGTTCCCTCTTACAAGATTAGGCAAGAGATTTACCTCGTTCTCAAGCTCACTTCCGATCCACAAATATGCTTTAAATCCTCAACTCGGTGCCAAACAACCCGAAACTAGTCAAATGTTATATAAATTAATCAATACATGTTCAAAAGTTCATAATTTAACTGTTAGAGTGATTACCCAACCCAAATTAAAAGATTCCTAAAATTCACCCTCGAGCCCGCATGCCTGGATCCCAGAAACTTTCGAAGATAAATGTCACCCATAACCACACGAACTCAAATATATAATTTTCACCCACTTCCATAATCATTTTGTGGTTAAATCCCATTTTTATCAAAACCTAGGTTTTTCATCTAAATCCAAAAGTTTCACAATTTTACATGTTAAAATCTACCCATAATCTATATATTTAACTTACATTGGATAAACATTACTTAACTCCAATAGCAATGTGAAAAACCTCTCTCTAAGAGCTCCAAAGGCACCCAAGGAATGCAATAAATAAACCCAAAATGGTCTAAGTCCTGACTTAAATGAAGCTTCTGCCTCCAGCGATTTTCGCTTCTGCGGAGAAACGGCCGCTTATGCGGCTCTGCATCTACGAAAAGTGCGTCGCAGATGCGGCTCTCCCTCAGCTAGCCTAAGTCCGCATCTGTGAAAAAGGGGCTCGTTTCTGCGAGCCCGCTCCTGCGGCGTACGAGTCGCGCCTCTGATCTTGCCCACTTCTGAGGACCATTGACAGCTTCTATTGTCGCGCATCTGCACGCCCGATGTCCGCATCTGTGGATTCAGCCCACAGAGCCCAAATGCGTACCTAAGGCCAACGAGCCGCTTCTGCGGTGCCGCACTTGCGGCCAATCCTTCGTAGGTGCGAACGCACCAGAAGCCCTGTTGCTTCAGCAGCTTCTCCATGTCCAAACTTGGTCCCCACATCATCCGATTAACACCCGAGGCCCCCGGGACCTCGCACAAACACACCAACAAGTTTGAATACATAAAACAAACTTGCTCGCACCCTCGGAAAGCGAAAAATAACATTAAAAATAAGAATCGTAACCCAAAACCAATAGAATTAACTTATGAACTTCAAATTGTTCCAACTTACTCTAAGCGTGCCGAATTATACTTAAACTACTTAGAATGATACCAAATTTTGTGTGCAATTCTTAAATCACCATACGGAACTATTTCCGTGCTCAGAATCCCAAGCGGACTCCATAACATCAAAACCTACCCCAAACTAAATTTAAAGAACTTTAAAACCTTCAATAAATCAACGTTTACTTTTACGCGCCAAAACGCTCCCGGGTCACCCAAAACTCGATCCGAACACATGCCCAAGTCCAAAATCATCATACAAACCTGTTGGGACTGCCAAATTCCAGTTTCGAGGTCCTTTACTAGAAATGTTGACCCAAGTCAAATTTAGCCCTTTAAAGCCAATACTAAGAAACTAAGTGTTCCGATTTCAACCCGAACCCTTCCAAATCCCAAACTAACCATCCCCGCAAGTCATAAAATAGTAAAAGCACATACAGGGAGTCTTATATAGGAGAACGGGGATCTAGAAAGTAAAATGATCGGTCGGGTCGTTACAATCGGTTCTTATAAGTATAAAGATTATGTTCACAATCTAATGATGGAATTGGACAAACAATCAGAAATGATTGTAGGACAAGATTAAATATAATTTATCTCAATTATGGGAATGGTTTAATTCCGACTTCTTGTGCTAGTACATTTTGTATGTATTGAACGGATCAAGTAGAGATAAGTATTTTATACTGACTTAATAAAATAACTTCTCTAGCCATTAAACGTAATTATACTATTAATCTTGATATAATTATTATTAGTTGTGTATATTATTTATTGTTTTGATTTATTAAAAGGAGAGATTCTTTTATGGGTCAATATGCCTGGTAAATTAGACAATGATTATTTACATTGGCGAAGTAATAGTTAGTTGATATAGTCCATATCTCGGTCTAGAGATTGGTGATACATCTTTATGAAAGCTTATAAGTTTCATGTGTAAACCTTCCAGGTAGATTTTGTATCCGTCACATGAAATAACTTAAGTGAAAGTCTAAAAGAAATAATAAATGAATTAAATTATCAGTAATTTAATTTATTTGATTAGTATCTGAATCTTAACATTGGGAGTTAAATAAGGTTTAATGGAAGAATTTTGAAATTGAACTGAGGAGTGCAGTTATGAATTTACGAATTTTTAGTGGAATAATTCGTAATTTATTATGGTAATATTAATTATGATATTTCGAATTAAGTCCCAGGAAGCCTCGTTAATTAAATGTTGCGGTCACTGTTGTGCTAGAATATTAGGAATTAAATGGAATTATATTTCTTGGTGGAAAAGAAAGACCCAAAAGTTTTAGAAAAATATTTTAAACCCTAAAACATGTGGCTATATAAATAGGTCTTATTCCATAAGGAGGCCAGGGTTTTTTACTACATGGTTTTCCTAGGAGAAATTTACCCTCATGAATTTTGCTAATTACGGACATTATTCGGCTCACACAGCAGAAGACTGTAGAACTAGAGGATGATCTCCTGGATGGTTTTCGCTCTTACTTGAAGGCTCTTTTCGCGATCACGGTCACGCTTCAAGAGATAAGTATCAATTTTATGTTTGATTAAAATTTGTGATTGTGTGTTGTCTATATTACATGCAAGTGATCCTGGCTATTTTCTCCCGCTGTTTATACATGTTTTCCATCAGTATGAAAAATATGAAATTAATTCGTTTAACTCCAAAAAGTGTTATGAACACGTACAATAATGATTTTGGTGTAGTAGAGTTTTGGCCATTACTGGGAAAAAGTGGAGGGAGTTAATGGTAATATGGAGATAAGTGAGGAAAATGCGAAAATGATCCCTAATATTTCAGGTATTTTAAATATAATCATTGATGGAAACTTAGGCTCCACCAAACTGTATAGAGAACCTGGTTCTCTATCAGTTCTCAAAGAATACACACAACAAGAGATAAGTAAATAATACAACAGAGTTTTACGTGGAAAACTCCCAGCTCACGGGATTAAAAACCACGACCTACACTCGTAGGATTTCAACTTCACTAACCGAGCAACTTTTATATTACAACCTATTGTAACCGAGGAATTAAACTCTTAATCCCTCACTCACTTGTAATAACTCTATTACAAGCCCCTTTGTATTAACTCTATTACAAAGCTCATAACTCGACTAACTCTATCCAAGACACAAACACAGGATTTATGATTTTACAAATGGTTTCCTACATAATGCTTCTAGCTAAGCTAAGTAAGAATTACAAGTAGTTCACTCTAACAAAAGTACAACACAACTAAGGATATATTGATAAAATAGAGCTGGAAACTGGTCCCTCGTTCTGTTGTTCTTTGTTCTTGAAGCCTAGAAGTCACTTGCAAGATGGCGACACACTTGAGAGAAAACTTGATCAATTTTTCAGATGTTCAATTGTATGTTTTTTTCTTTCCTTCACGTTAATAATATCCAAGTGATGTCACTTGGATGATGCAAGCAAATATCCAGTACAAGGCATTCCCCATAAAGTGAATGTTGCATTGTTTGCACTGTTGCGTGTGTGCAGAGGAACAGTTGCAGCGACTTTACAGCTGTGAGGAGTTGACTAGTACAGTCAGCAAGGGAACTGATGTTCATTTGTTCCCTCTGTCGTCTCTTTGACTCTATCTGTTAGAACTTGCGCCCAACTTGAGATTTGTTGTGCTTTGGCACCTTGAGGATGTGTAACAGGTTCCCGATCTGGTTCTTATCATAAAATTTGTTAGATCATCAAAATATAAAAAGACATATAACGTATCAATTTCCCCCTTGTTGATGATGATAAACTTATAATTGAAGTTCCCCCTTAGGACCAGATTACCATACAATATTTCCTGTATTCCCCCTGAACCTGTTATAATTGAAGTTCCCCCTGATGTCACGACCCAAATTCCCCCCCGTAGGATGTTGTGGCGGCACCTAGTCTCTAAGACTAGGTAAGCCTAACACTTACTAAATTAATAGAAGAATTTACCCAATAATTGATAAATATGAAATAGAAACCTTATTACACAAACTATAATTCCCAAAACCGGTGGTACAAGTCATAAGCTCTATTGAGTTTACTAGGAGAATCCCTAAATACAACTTTTTGGAATGGAAGTTAAACAATACAAATACAAAATCAGAGGGTGACTCTGAGGCTTGCGAACGCGACGGCAGGTTTACCTTGAGTCTCCACAGCTCAACCAGCCAGCTAATAATCAACAACAACCATGGCACCTGCATCTGAACAAAAAAGCGTAGAAGCGTAGTATGAGTACACCACAGCGGTACCCAGTAAGTATCAAGACTAACCTCGGTGAAGTAGTAATGATGGACAGTCAAGACACCTACCAAACTAAACAACCTAAACAAGTGTGAAGGTGAACTAACAGAGGAAACAATATTAATATAAAGCTAAGTAGGATAAGGAACACAGATTAATACATGCAATGATACACTAATAACAACAATATTTAATAGGAAGCAGTCAGGTAATAATGTTGTAGAGTAAACTGAACACAGTCTAAGTCAGTGAAACTAAATAAAAAAACTAGCAACAACTCAATAAAAACAACCGCTCTCACACCAGATTTGTTCAAGCATTTCCATAAGGTACCGAACCTCATAATTACGACTCACGGGTCCTAATTCTTGAATCCTAATCACTTGGCACCTTGTGCCCCCATTTTCAATCCATAACCGCACAGACGACTTACGTGCCAAAAGGACAACTCTCACCCAGAAGGCAAGTAGACAAGAGTACATGTGATGGTCAATAACGTTAGGACTTCTCTCCTTAAACTGATATGGGTAATTCATCTACGTGTATGCTTGTGCAAGTGTTCTACCACAATTCAAGTCCACAATTAAGAGTGAAGATAACGAATGGAACGTAAGAAACAATCACCACGAATATACAGTGTAAATAAGACAACAATGAAGTGGACGTAACGACAAGCACAACAAGATTAGCTACATAAAACTGAGCAAATAGAGCAACATGAGGAAAACAATTAGCGGTATGCTAAGGAAAACAACAATCAAAGACAAGTGCACAGAAAAGGGGAAAGGATAATAGAGCCCTCCCGAGGTACCGCCTCGTAGTCTCAAATCGTAAAATGAATCACAACGGCACGGCAGAAACCTCGTGCAAACAATGATAATCGCACGGTAGAAACCTCGTGCAACAATAACGACCGCACGGCAGAAAACCCGTGCCACAGTAATGACCGCACGGCAGAAACCTCATGCCACAATAGCGACCGCATGGCAGAAACCTCGTGCTACAATAACAACCGCACAGCAGAAACCTTGTGTCACAATAACAACCGCACGTCAGAAACCTCATGCCACAATAACAACCGCACGGCATAAACCTCGTGCCATAATAACAACCGCACGGCAGAAACCTCGTACCACACAATACTGAATACAATAGCAACAATGAAAATACACAAGAATATGACAAGTAAATCAACTCAATAACTACAGAACACAAAGGGACGGAGAAAAACGAGCTCACAAGGAAAGACACAACAGGAAATAATGGTACAACATAGCATTAGCTCAACAATGAAGAGATAATATGTAGCAATGATTCCACATAAGAACAATTCAATGATAAGAGGGATAACGTGAATCAATGACTACAATTAAAGGTAAGTCAACAGGGATAAGGGAAAACAAAACTCCAATTTGGGGTTGCACAATTACGGAAGAGATTCCACAAACTCAATTAAGAATAAGTAGATTATGGGAACGATAATAATAACTTCAATCAAGGATAAGCAATTACGGAAAGGATAGCATGGCAATAAAAGAAGCAACAACTTCAGTTAAGGAACATAAGAGTTTAATCGGCAATAAGGGTAAAACATGGAGCAATTAATTCCAAATAAGACACATATGGATAAATTTTGTAAATGGGGACTCAACATAACAAAACAACTTCATATCTAATGCACATAAGAACCTAAGATCCCTAAACGGTCAAATTTCCACAAATAAGCCCGAGCACTTACTCGTCACCTCGCGTACACGGGCTTCACATGACACAATTAGCACTAAAGACTCAAATCCTAAGGGGTAGTTCCCCCACACAAAGTTAGGCAAGATACTTACATCAAAGAACCTAGACTGTTACTCTAAAATGACCTTCTAGAGTGAAACAACCTTCGGACGGCTCAAATCTAGTCAAAATAACTTCAATTCATAAATTAAACTCATAGAAAACAATTTCGGGTAATAAAGCTTCAATCTTTAACAAGAACTAAAAGTCAACCCAAAAGTTGAACCTTGGGCCCACACCTCGGAGCCTGATAAAATTTACAAAACCTGAACACCCATTCCGATATGAGTTCAACCATACCAAAATTATCAATTTCCGACATCAATTCATCTTTCAAATCGTGATTTCACATTTTGAAAGATTTCTTAAAAAATTCCAATTTTGCCTCAACTCAAAACACTAATTTAATGCTAAAAATAGAGACGAAATCATGAAGTATAATCAATTTCGGGTGAAGAACACTTAACCCAAAGATTTGCTTGATAACCCCACTAAACATCTCCCAAAACTGAGGTCTACAATTCAAAATATTGAGAAAATGGCCAAACCCTCGACCAATATGATTCTGCCCAGGCACGATCACACCTGCGACGCATTGGCCGCTTCTGTGGCGTCGCATTTGCGAAAAAACATCCACTTTTGCAAAGAATCACTGGAGGCTGCTCACCGAACCTGCAGAGAAAGCCCTGCTTCTACGCTAACGCAGGTGCAGCCAGTGTTGCTCTTCTGCGCTGCCTCTTCGC
The DNA here is from genome assembly GCF_000715075.1 of Nicotiana tabacum. Classification (NCBI taxonomy): domain Eukaryota; kingdom Viridiplantae; phylum Streptophyta; class Magnoliopsida; order Solanales; family Solanaceae; genus Nicotiana; species Nicotiana tabacum. The sequence goes on from NC_134103.1 coordinate 91,215,585, forward strand.
TCATGCGCCTTTCTCGTCCGCTTCCGCGATCACACTGGTGCGGAATATTCTTAGCACCTGCGGAAACTGCCCAGACCTGCCTATTTTGCTTCTGCAACCATTTCACGCTTCTGCATGCACGCACCTGCGGTCCCTCACCCACGGTCCTGTACCACTCCGAGGTTATCAAATCATCGAATGTACTTATCATACATATACTCGCGAGTCACCCACGTCACCCCAATCCACATAAGCCCAATGACACCATCTCAACTGAAATTTATTCCTTCCACCAATACCAATAAGCCTTAGAACTGAGATTCTCACCATCTGATCATCTCCAAAAGACCCGATTCCTACATCCACACCCGGTATCAGCCTCAACCAGCTGCAACAACTTATGCCTACACCCACAAGGTACAACCACATGATGCAATACACCACACATATGCCCATAACCACATCCCTAGCCACAGTAGTTGCCCATAATCATATCCAGCACCGATAATTAGCCTCATATTCGTTAGAACCCTGTTTCAAATCTTCATAGCACTAAAAACGATTCAAGAAATATGAAGACCTGGTAACTATTTAGCTGAATCAAAAAGTCACATCTAACGCCACTGGGCACACACCTTGCAAGCTAAAACTCAATAAGCATAACACGATCATGACTGAATATGTAAGGAGAAACACATAAGAGACATATCAAACAAGCCCGTCAGGCACCACTCCCAATTAATATCAGACTACGAATCAATTTTACAAAGGGAGAATTGAATCATATGAATAAATCACAAGGATCTCATCCTCAAATAACTCCACCGCAGCCCGTAGCCCGAATCAAACATATCAAATCACATGAAAAGGCGAGGATCCCATCCTCAGCTCTGAATCGCAAGTAGAATGCACATCATACCAACTGAAATATTCCACTAGTTCACTTCCGCTAACAAAATCACAATGCATACTGAACTCCCACCCTAGTAGAGCATCTAAATCACAAATCGTAACCAATCACTCAGAAATTGCCTCAGAACCTACAATACTAGGTAACAGAAAGTCACTTCTAGTTTCATAACTCTCAATAATGAATTAAAACAAAATGATAGATATGGGCTACCACTATAGAATCTCCCATAAGGGATAAGCACATAAGCAGAGTACAAGATCAAAAACCTCACTTATATGTAAAGTAAAATAGAAGGACTCACCCTGATAAACAGTATCAGAACAAGATACGAATGATGTTCCTCTATAACAAATTGAAACCATAATTGTATAATATCATCTTGTGTAGCGGCCTTAGCCCTACCATAGAAAACACATCAATGGGTCATGCCTCCCCTCTTAGGTGCCCTCTACTCTCCTGACCTGCACCCCAAGCTCTCGGTGCAGGGATATCAGCAACTAAAGAAGAACTCATAGCCTAAATACCCCGTTATTACACATCTGTCTGGAGTCTGGGACAGTCTCTCACCATGTGGCTGGTAATTCCATATTCAAAGTAACCTTTCCGCTGACGTGGCTGTGGAAGTTGTCCGGTACAGGTACCCTGAGACAATGGTTAGCTACAATACCATACGAAACTTGAAGTGCAAACTGATTTGGCTGACCCACAAAACCTCTACCATGTCTTACCTTGCCTCTTAAATAGGAACCAATAGGTCTATCCGGTCTACGAGGCCTCTTAGCCTCCCTGTCCTCTATATCTTGACCCCACGTGACTTCTCCCTCTTGGTCCCGCATGTCCTCTACTTGGCGAGTGATCTCTACCACCAGATGAAATGGAACATCCGACTCCAACTCTCGAGCCATGCTGAATCGGATATCATGACTGAGCCCGTAAATGAACCTGCAGACTCACTCTCCAACTGTAGAAACCAAAGTAGGTGCATGTCTGGAAAATTCATTGAATATAGAGGCATACTCTAACACTGACATACTGCCCTGGTGCAGCTGCTTAACCTCCATGCGCTATGCATCCCTAAGGGTCTAGGGAATAAACTATCTCAAGAACAACTCTGAAAACTAAACCCATGAAAGTGAAGTAGTGTCGGACGGACTAAACTTATACACTCGCCGCCACTAATATGTTGCTCCCTTAAGCTGGAACACCGTAAAAGCAACTCCACTCGTCTCCACAATACCCATAGTGTGGAGAATACAGTAGCACTCCCCTAGGAACCTATGCGCATCCTCTTAAGCCAAATCACTGAAAGTAGGAGGGTACTACTTCTTGAACTTCGCAAGTCTAAGTTGTTACTCCTCATATGTTGTTGCTCTAACCACGGGCTGAACTGGGACAACATGCTGTGTCGGCATGTCACTTGAAACCTGACCAACGTGGACTCGCTGCTTGATGGTAGGCTATAATATTGTACTCTAATTTACTGCACTCTACTTGTGTTTGAGCTTTAAATTGATAGTATTTTGCACTTATTGTGTGTCTTAAGATCTCGAATGATTTGGAGCTTTAAAGTCTAAGTAAAAACCCAAGGGATTAAGCCGGGATCGTATTCAGGGGTCGAGGACCATATCTGGACGTCAAAACGCACGACAAATCCGTACTCTGAGAAAGGTCGACTGTCGCGGCGGCCCAAATTCCTGCTGCCTATTAGAACCAACTCTCTGACACAAAAAATCCAGACTTATGATGCATATTCGACCTAAGGATGCTAAGGAGGAGTTGGAAGAACACGAGCACAAGGATTTCATCATTCCTTCCTCACTCAAGACACGAGTTTGGATTGAATTTATGTTTTCCTCTACTTTACTTTTATTTGTGATGAATTGCTCCATATCTACAGAGTAGTTCCCTTTAGGGTTTGATGGATATGGTGTATTGATGATTGTTTGTGGATTATAACTCTAGTTTTATGTATTGAAGCGTTTTGGATGATTTAATTGCTGTATCTATATTCACTTGTTCATGTAATCGAGAGAGGCATAACTTGTTATATCTTTGCATTATATTGTTGGTTGAGTTCATTAATTCTTCTTAGTAATCGAAAGAGGCTAGTTGAATCATTGATTAAACCTAGTTAGGAGGATAATCGAGAGAGGTTCTCCTAAAGACCAATCCACTGCTCATTCTTGCATATCTTCACGTGCTTAAATTGGTTCATCTTGTGAGGTTAAAACTTAATTGAGAGAGGAGTTTTTGATGAATATTTGAACTAATAATTAAGTGAATTCGAGAGACTCACTTGAACATTAGAAGTGAATTATCTAGAGTTAGATCCCAAACAATTATCTTGCACCTATCCTATCAAAACCCTATATTCTTCAAATGTTAACTTTCTTTTCTTATTCCTTGTTTTGATTGTCATTAGTCAATAACTTTAGACTCTTAGTTAATTGTAGTTATTAATCCTATAAATCTCATTTATTGATTCTCCTGAATAGAAATCAAGCTAGAAACTACGAAAATATTATTTAACTCCAATCCCTGTGGATACGATATTATACTATACTATCTTTGACTAGCGAGCATAATTTAAGTATATGTTTTGAGCTCGTCAAATTTTGGCGTCGTTGTCGGGGATTGGTAATCAATATTGTTTGAAATAGTTTGTAGTTCTAATTCAGGAATTTTTCTTTTTATTTTATTTTAGTTTTCCCTTTTTACGGTTGGTGTTCTTTGACTGTGCGCAGGTTACAGGTTCAGAGTGGTGCATGACTAGAACTTCTGCGAAGGAAGTGCTACCATACAAGCCAGAAATTGAGAAACAACTTTGACAGCTGAAGTAGGAAAGAAATCTCACCGAGACAACAGAAAAGGTTGGGTAATCCTCAACAAAAGAACTTATGGCTGGAAACGGTAAAGATAATGTGGATTTGGCTGCGAGAGAAACAGCCCAACGAAGAGAACAAGCTGCATGGGATGCTGAGGAAGTAGCTATTAGAGATGCGCAGAACATCTATGAAGAAGAGAGGGGTCTCAGACTTAATCAACATCGACCCTTGCCTAGGAGATCACTTGGTGATTATGCTAGACCGGTCTACACTCAAGGTTTATCAAGTGTTAGACCACCTCCAATTGCAACAAATAATTTCGAGTTAAAGCAAGGGTTGCTTCAAACCCTTCAGAATTGCTGTGTCTTCAGAAGGAATATAAACGAAGATCCAAACACACATCTAATGGACTGTGAGGAGATTATGAACACCTTTCAATACAATGGTGTGTCACAAGATGCAGTGTATTTAAGGGCATTCCTCTTTTCTCTTAAAGATGATGCAAAGCAGTGGCTTTGAAGCTTACCCACGGGATTAATTAGAACATGGGAGGAGATGACAAGAAAATTCCTTGATAAATATTTCTCCTCAGCTAAGACGGGCAAGTTTAGAAGAGAAATCCATAACTTCTGCCAGAAAGAGAATGAAATTGTTTTTTGAAGCATGGGAGAGGTTTAAGGAGATTGTTAGAAAGTGTCAACATAGCGGAATTGAACTCTGGATGCAACTCCAGGACTTTTGGGATGGATTGACACCGGCCTCACGTAGAACATTGAGCAATGCAGTTGGAGGCCCATTGATGAAGAAAACTCCAGAGGATATAGTAATAATTCTTGACGAGTTATCTGAAGATGCAAATCAGTGGCCTTCTGAGAGTGCTGAAAGAAGAAGAGCAACTGGTGTTCACCAGTTTGATGTTAAAACACCTATGCAGGTACAGTTTCATGCTATGGCTAAAGAAATAAAAAAGCTAACCTTAGCTTCGATACAAAGTGAGCCTCACGTAGCTTGTGATATATGTGGAAGAGAACACCCTAATCATGAGTGTCAAGCCTCAACTGAGGACGTAAATGCTGTGGGCAACTATAATTTCAATGCAATGGGTCAGAGGCACCCCGGATTTTCATGGACATCACCTGGAGGTACCGTAAGTGCATGGAAACAAAATAACTCTATATCCTTGTGACAAGGAGCTCCAGCATTCCAAAATCAACAGAGGCAGCAATTTCAGCCTCAACAGCCTATTCAGTCTGGCATAGAAGATCTCATGAAGGCCTTCATTCTGAAAACTGATTAGAGGCTTGAAACTCATAGCGCAGCTATCTGGGAACATGGAGCAGCTATCAAAGAAATAGGTACTGGTTTTCGAAACTTGGAATGACATGTTGGGCAACTAGCCACACTATTGTCTGAGAGGATTCCAGGAACGCTCACCGCTGATACTGAGAAAAATCCTAAAGAAACAGTGAATGCTGTGACTTTGAGAAGTGGAAAAGTGTTGAAAGATTCCGCCCCGATCCAAAAAGAGATGATACTTGAAAACGAAAGTGGGGAGCAGCTAAAAAGTAATGATGACAAGAAGAAGAAGGGCCCGATGAAAACTGAGAAGAAGAAGAAGAAGAAGAAGAAGAAGGAAGAAAAATCGAGAAGGGAGGAACCTGAGAAGAGCGAGCATATGCATGTTTTACCTTTCCCCCAAAAGCTATATAGAGAAAAGCTGGACAAGCTATTTGAGAGATTTTTGTATGTGCTAAAATAGGTTCATGTACACTTACCATTCACAGAAGTGCTCTCACAAATGCTTGCTTATGCCAAATTCTTGAAAGAGATCCTTACAAAGAAAAGGAAAATAGAGGAGACCTTGGTGATCAAGCTTACATAGCGTTGCAGTGCTATATTGCAAAATAAACTCCCACAAAAGTGTGGAGATACAGGGAGTTTTACTATACCTTGCTCATTAGAAACTATAAATTTTGACAAGTCTTTATATGATTCTGGTGCCTCAAATAACTTAATGCCTCGATCTATTTACAGGACACTAGAGAAGGAGATTTGAGAGATAAGGTCAGTGCCAATATCTCTGCAGCTGGCAGACCAAACGACCTTAATAGCCGAGGGGATAGTGGAAGTTGTTTTAGTTCGGGTGGAAAGTTCATATTTCATGTGGATTTTATAGTGGTGAATATGGAGGAAAACAAGGAGGTCCCCCTCGTCCTAGGAAGACCATTCTTAGCGACGGGTAGAGCTATACTAGATATACATGAGAGGAAACTCATGCTTAGAGTGGGCGAAGAGATGGTGACTTTTGATATGAATGTAGAAAAGGTGGAACAAAAGGAAAAACCAGTTGTGAGTGTTGAGTGGAAAGCGAAGGTCTCGAAAGGGAAGGCTGCACTGAGTGAGGAAGACAAGTGTGGGGTGTACCCCAAAAAGGCTGAGAAGAAGCTGTCTGCATGGATGTGCGCGTTAGTTTGAAGGCGGGGAATGGATCCCAACTTCGACTCAGACCCAGACTAGATGTTCAGGGAAATTTTCTTTACCTTATTCTTTTTAATTATGTGTCATGGGGACATGCCACAACTTAAAGTGTTGGGTAGGGAATAATTGTATGTTGTATGTATATGTGTTAGTTGTAGTAGTTGGAAAATTGAAAAAAACCATAAAACATTTTAAAAGCTTAGATTTTTCCTAACGATGGATATCATTCGACGGGTTTCTTTAGGGATTAAAGTCGAAAGAAAAAAAGACAAAAACATTTTCTTTTGTTAGATAGTGTAATTATTCCCTTTTGGTTTTTCTTTATGCCGTGGTTCTTTTCCAAGGGTTTTGTTTGAATCGGGTGTAGTTAGTTTTTATTTTTTTTAGGAGTAGGAAATCTTGTGCTATGATTTGAATTGAAAGCAATGTCTTTTGACTTTATTATGCCTTGAGAATAGTGAATGCTTTAGTTGTGACGCTTAGGCTCAGGTTTTGACTCTTGTATAAGTACCTTAAATTGTATGATCTTAACTTTGCTTAACTGCTTTGACTAGAGTGTCTTGATAGTCCAATCCTGAGTGAGTTATGTGCCATGTGTGTATGAGGTTTTGTGTATTATGTGCATTGCTTTTGGTGTCTAGAACTTGCCATGTGTGTTTGCAAAGTGAAATAGTAGTTTTATTCAGTCTTGGAAGTGATCTAAGCATTTCTTTGTTGAGCCAGTTATATGCTTTTACCCACCTAATTGTTATGTATCGTAGTAAACCCCGTTGAGCCTATAATCTTATTTCTTTGGCAACCATAGTACAAGCCTTACCCATTTGTTTGAATTAACCATCTATATAAACCTTTTATCTTTCGTGAGCACTTGAATTTGTTATGAACTTTGTAAAAGTGAAGTGTGGGGTGGTTTGTTTGTCTTTTGAGTGGAACTATTGAAATAAGGAGAAAGGTGCATTGTATTGAAAAAGTAAGAGCCACTTGAATTGAGAAAAAGAAAAAGGAAAAAATTGTTGTATTGTTATACAAAATATTCTTTGATAGTGGTGACTCTTGATGTAATTGTGCTTAAAGAAGTAGGGAGTTAATGTATATTGCTGTGAAGGTGGAGTTATGGTTTGACATAAGTGTGGGGTTTTGAATTGTTAATGTATATGTATTAAAGTGCTGAGGGAGGTGTAGTCACTCTTATATCTAAATGTATCATACCCGTCCCGCAGACTACATTACAACCAATGAAAGTCCTACTTGATCCTTGAGTGAATGAGCTCAATTAGTAAAGTAGTACACTACGGGCAAGCCTATGGTACGTCTTTTCTGGCATATGAATGTTGTTTCTGAGAGTGAGTAAATTCTTTCTATTGTAAGTTCCTAATTGTTCTTAAATTTTATTGTGTGTGGAACTACTCCCTATTATTGTGTGAGGGCACTTAAGTCATGAAGGAAAAGTAATGATTGACCTCTGTGTTAGAGTAAGTGAGCTGGTTATAAATAATGCGTGGTGTTTTTGAATCAAATGTTGAGGCTACGATGTTACATTATTGTGCTTAGTCTGTTTCAAATATTCTTAGTGTGATGAGTTGTTTAAAAAAGTCGTATCTATATAAAGTGTAATTTTATTGCTCGAGGACGAGCAATGGTTTATGTGTGGGGTGTTGATGGTATGCTATAATCTCATATTCTAGTCACGTATTGCACTCTAATTAACTGTACTTTACTTGTGTTTGAGCTTAACATTGATAGTATTTTGCACTTATTGTGTGTTTTATGTCTTGTAAGAGTGATTCCATGCTATGTAGATGTTATGGAATGAATTCGAGTGATTTGGAGTTTTGAAGTCTGAGTAAAAGCCCAAGGGATTAAGACGGGATCGTGTTCGGGGGTCGAGGACCAAGTCTGGACGTCAAAACGCACGAAGAATCTGTACTCTGAGAAAAGTCCACTTCCGCGGAGCGTGGGGAAGCGCTTGGCGCGCCGCAGCTGCCTAAATTCCTGCTTCCTATCAGAACCAACTCGCTGGATTTTTCCACTAATGCTTTGCATGGCGCATTGCCCCATGCGGCGCGTCTGTGAAATATTTATAGAGTAATTTTCCTATTTCGGCTAGGAGAAGGTGATTTCATCTGGGCCCGATCCTACATGGTATAAATACATGGAAAAACATTATTTTTCGTACATTTGACGCATATTCGACCTAAGGAGGATAAGGAGGAGTTGGAAGAACACAAGCATAAGGATTTCATCATTCCTTCCTCACTCAAGACACGAGTTTGGATTGAATTTATGTTTTCCTCTAATTTAATTTTATTTGTGATGAATTGCTCCATATCTATGGAGTAGTTCCCTTTAGGATTTGATGGTTATGGTGTATTAATGATTGTTTGTGCATTATAACTCTAGTTTTATGTATTGAAGCATTTTGGATGATTTAACTGTTGCATCTATATTCACTTATTCATGTAATTGAGAGAGGTATAACTTGTGATATCTTTGCATTATATTGTTGGTTGAGTTCGTTAATTCTTCTTAGTAATCGAAAGAGGCTAGTTGAATTATTGATTAAACCTAGTTAGGAGGATAATCGAAAGAGGTTCTCCTAAAGACCAATTCATTATGCATTCTTGCATATCTGCACGTGCTTCAATAGCTTTAGACTCTTAGTTAATTGTAGTTAATAATGTAACGACCCAACCGGTCATTTTGAGCTCTAGCGCATCATTTGGCGGTTTGAGGCCATGACCATCTTCACTTCAGGTATTATGACTTGTAAGTATGGTCGGAATTGAGTTTTGGCAAAGTTCGGAGTTAATTTGGAAAAAAATTCTAATTTCGGAAGCTTTAAGTTGGAGGATTTGACTAAGGTATGATTTTTGAGTAAATGACCTCGGAAATGGGATTTGAAGGCTCCAACAGGTTTGTATGATGATTTTGGACTTGGGGTATGTTCGCATCGGGTTTTGCATGACTCGGGAGCGTTTCGGCCCCTATTGTGGAAAGCTGGCATTTTTGGAAGAATTTCATAAATTTGGGTTGAGGTGCATTTCAATGTTATCGATGTCCGTTTGGGATTTCGAGTCTGGGAATAGCTCCATAAGGTGATTCTGGTATTGGGAGCGCATCCGGATGTGGATTTGGAGGTCTGTAGGTCATTTTGGGGTCATTTGGCGAAAGTTAGAAATTTGAAGGTTTTTGAGAAGTTTGACCGGGAGTGGACCTTTTGATATCGGGGTCGGATTCCGATTCCGAAAGTTGAAGTAGGTCCGCAATATCAAATGGGACTTGAGTGCAAAATTTGAGGTCAATCGGATGTGATTTGGTAGGTTTCGGCATCGAATGTAGAAGTTTGAAGTTCTAAAGTTCATTAAGCTTGAATTGGGGTGCGATTCATGATTTTGGTGATGTTTGATGTGATTTGAGGCCTCGAACATGTCCGTGTTATGTTATGGGATTGGTTGGTGTGATTGGACGGGGTCCCGGGGACCTCAGGTGTTTTTCGGAGTGGTTACGGATCAATTTGAGCTGTTTTGGAACTGTTATTGCTGGTATCTGGTTTCCTTCTTCGCGAACGAGAAGGGAGTCCCGTGTTCACGAAGAGGAACTTTGAGGCTGCAGGGATTTGGTCTTCACGAACGTGAGGCAGTGGACGCGAACACGAGGCAGTAGTTGGGAAGGCCTTCATGAACGCGGCCAACGCTACGCGAACATGAAGAAGAGAGAGGGAGCAGGGGCTTGGAGCAGTTTGGCCTTCGCAAACGCGGCCAAGGTGACGCGAACGCGATGAGTAGATTGGAGGCAGTGCATTCTGGCCTTCGCGTCCATGATGGTCGTGTCGCGAACGCGAACAAGGGCGGATCTGGGCTGGGCAGAATATTTCTAAAGCGGGGTTTGGGTTCATTTCACCCATTTTTCCAACGGCCTGGGCAATGTTTGGAGCTTTTGAAGATGGGATTTCATCATCAAGCATGAGGTAAGTGATTTCTACTAGTTGTGAGTTACATACAAGGTTTATACATGGAATTAGGCATGAAAACTTGTAGAAATTTGAGATTTTGAAGGAAAACCTAGAAATTTATATTTTTGGATTTTGACCACGAATTTGGGCATTGAATTGAGGGTAAATTATATATTTGAGTTCGTGACGTCATGGGTAATGTTTATCTTCGAAAATTTTTGGAATCCGGGCACGTAGTCCTGAGGGTGATTTTATCGACTTTTCAAACGGAGTTGGAAATTGTTGTAAATAGGATTATAATGAGTATTAGAGTATATATTTATGGATTTGCACATTTATTGACTAGTTTTGGAGAGTTGGGCATTGGTTGAGTTTTTTGAAAGGCTTGGGAGCCGGTTATAGAATTTCGGAGTGAAGTAAGTCTCCTTTCTAACCTTGTACGAGTGAATTAACCCTATAGGTGAATCAAATTATTATGTGCTTCTATTAGTGGGGGCTACGTACGCACGAGGTGACGAGAGTCCGTGCGTAGCTACTATTATGCTTATGTCCGGGTAGTCTAGGACCCAAATCATATTATACTTGTGATATTTGCACCCTACTTGTTAATTTAACTACTTAAAACATATTGAAACTTGATAAAGGAATTATAAAAGGTTAAACTTCATTTTCTTGATTGTTAATGAGAATTGGTATTTCCTTGAATAATTGCCCCTTAATAAATCTTGAATTGGTTGTTTTAAATTTATTTTCTCTTTTGTGGAGAGGGTCGAACGCCTCGGTAGCACATAGATGCATCTATGGTTCGTGTCGTTCGACCCTCGGCAGTGCACAGTTTATATTTATATGTTGGATCAGGCCGTACGACCTCGGCATGACTTGCGCATGATAACTTTATGGAACTAATAATAATTGACATTTGCTCTATTGGCTTGAGATATAAATTGTTAAATGATGAAAATGGAATTTAGGAATTTCTATTAGTAAAAAAAGGATTGTTGATTATTTCTGGTTATTGAATTTTCAGTTATGTTATGTACTCCATGCTTAAATATAATATCGGCATTTTTTTTGTTAGCCCATAGTAAGTGTCGGAGTCGACCCCTCGTCACTACTTCTTCGAGGTTAGGCTGGATACTTACTGGGTACACGTTGATTTATGTACTCATGCTACGGTTGCTGCACATTTTTATGCAGGTGCATATATGTCTAGTGGCCTTGTAGGAGCAGAGGCGCGGTTATTGCGGGGACTTAGGTGAGCTGCATTCCACGTTACGAGTCCGCAACACGCACAGAGTCTCCATCAGGGTTATCTACCCTCTCCTGTCAAATTGTATTTCTAGACAGATGTTGTATTTTTAATATATTTCCTAGTCAATGTTCATGTACTTGTGATATCGGGTTTTGGGGGTGATTATGGGCTGTTCATTATTGTAGTTGTGAAAATACTATCATTTACTTTGTAAAGTCTATCTCTTACTATTTAATTGAAGAAAATTATGATTTCAAAAATCTTGAAATGAGTAATTAAGTTAAGCTATTATTGTTGGCTGGCCTGACAGCGGTGTTAGGCGTCATCACGACTTCTAATGGAATTTGGGTCGTGACAACATGGTATAAGAGCACTAGGTTCACTTAGGTCTCACGAGTCATGAGCAAGTCTAGTAGAGTCTCGCGGATCGGTACAGAGACGTCTGTACTTATCTTCGAGAGGCTACAGGGCTGTTAGGAGCACTTCCCTTCTTGATCCCTCATCGTGCGATAGATTCCTTCGAGGCTTATGCCTTTGTTTCTCTCCCATTCAATCTTATGCGACGTGAAGCACTTGTTATTAATTGGGAATCGAGGAATTGTAATGGTACTGCGGATGGGATGCAGGATGTTTTCTCCCTGCGTATTTGATTGGGCTATTATCGTCGCCTTGCGGAAGGATGTTCTGCCATTTCAGCTCAGTAGTCATATTTCTGATGGTTTCGAGGTTATGCACAGGTTGCTATAAGGTTCATGAGTCGTCATCGCACAGTATTGATGTGATGGTACGATACTTGTCTATATGCTGGGGGCAGTGAAGGATTTGAAGGGAGGTTTTCCCAGTGCATGATTCAAAGGTTCAGTGTTTTATTTCCAGCGGAGGAAAGGCAATCGGACTAAGAATGTTTAGGTTTGGGTTGATGGAATAACAAGACTCGGTATTTTTGAGCATGATGGAATTCTCATCTATGATATGGCGTCGTTGTCCTTGTTGAATGCATTAAGGATCATCGGTGTTATGGTCTATCGAATTGCCTTCGGGGCAAGGTATTGTGGAATGATTCCTTAGAAACGGTTGTGAGAGATAGTAGAGTGTAGCTATTTTGGAATCGAATAGGTATTTCTAATGTTGATGGCTCGAGATGGATGATCTTCTAGGAGGCTTAGAGTTGGTGGTAATTTATTAGTTCAAAAGCTACAGGGATGAATTCGGATGTGAGGCAACAATTGGGCATCAAAGGACGAGGAAGGACATGTAGGAGCTGTTTTGCGATTGTTGAAATGCGAGAAGGTCAAGTATGAAAAGCAGAAGTCGAGAAGTCGCTTAAAGAAGAAGGTTTGACCAAAGTGGGAGAGTGGCAGAGTATTATATGGGTTCTGTGGTAGAATAGCTACATGCCTTAAGGAAAGTTTAGAGTGATTTGGGACTTATGGTGGATAGTGACTAGGTCTACGAACTAATTTGGAAAATTGGCTACTATACTAATGAAGATTGGATACGACAGGAAGGAGTTTCTCGATATTTTTCCTTATCGATTCATGTTCAGGCTTTGGGAAGACTCATAGTTTATGCTTCGTGTAGACGTGATATATAAGGAAAGTGAGTCATTCGGGTGCTTCTTTGAGAAGGTGTTCGTATGATAGCAGGGCCTTGGAGTTTGATCATATTTGGGGACAAGTCAGAGTGGGTGACCCTCAACAACGGTTCTAGTGGGTTCAAAAATTCAAAGTGCGGCGTCTAAGAATTTCAGTCCGTAGTAAGGTTAAGTATCGATCTTTTGCAGTGGACTATGAAAAGGGGCTTAGAATGTTCTATGTTATCATTGGGTATGCGGTGCAGTATTGGAGGAAGGGAATAAGTAGCTTCGGATTCACAGAAGGTCTTGCAGAACGGGTGTACCAGTTGGTGATGATGCTATAGTGCACGTAAGGAAAATATGAGATGGTTCATGGGTGTTGAGACGATGTGGTCTCGTGGATTGGGTCACTCAAGATGAGTGTGGTTGGGTTTCGTTACGTTAATGAATGGAGCTATTATTATTTCTAGGGCAAGTTGAGAATAAATTGGAAGAAGACGGGTCGGCTAATAATGGTTGAATCGACATGATTGTGGTCGTGATCATTTCCCTCAGCATGTTAAGTTATAATGAAATTTGTTTATACTCTCGCGTATTGGTATGTAGGGTGCAGTGAGCGGCATGGGAATTGGAAGTTGAGAATCAAGGTTGCAGTTTGGTGTTGACAAGAATGTCATGAGCTCGGATGAGCAAGAAAGGATTCAGATGGTTAAAGTAAGCTGGTATTGTCTTTAGCATCACCTGAGATCGGTATCCTGTGTAAGAGGCTTTGTGTACTGATTGCGGATTCTTAATTTTCTTTACAGCATTAGTGTGGTCGGTGGAATGGATGTGCAGACTTGTTATCTAGTGCGGAAGGTCGTGGGAGCGTATCCCACGGGAAGATTGTATGAGTGTGACATGTAGTCACTTGATTGATTAAAGATTGAAACCAAGTATGGAGATTATGGTATTATCGCTAATGTGAGAGCTTAGGCCTGGGAGGCACTCTGTTCATCTGGTTGTGAACTTTTGAAGTTTGTTCCGGATTGGATAATTGTTCTTATATGTCATGAATAGGGTTGTTGTGGATCCTTGGAATGTTTTTAGGCCAGTGCAGTACGATCAGAATCGACTTGAGGTCTGTGGATGGATCTAGATGTGAATGTGCGCTTTATATCAGGCCGGATGTGTTAATTTCAGCTTAGCATTATTTACGGAGGAATCTTCAGGACTTGGATGTTATTTCTGTCGTTAGCTATTTCATGTAATACTCTATTGTGCCGTGTGGGTTGTGAGACGGTTTGATTATTTGTATAATGTGTTGAGGTCCTCTCATAGCGGTGGTGTTATGTGAGCAGGATGGCTCTCGAGATGCAGATCATATATCGCACCTTAGTTATGCTTGAGTTTTATAGCGTATGACGCTACCCGTCTCCCCAAGATTTGTATTATGCACTTGGCATGCTTATGGTTGATATTCGGGCATTTCGTGAGTATAAGCGTTACAGCTCAATATGTGTTTTCCATTGATTATTATGTGTGGATCGGGTGGCACGCCGCCACGGGTATGTTGTTTAGATTCGGTGGCACGCCGCCACGGGTATGTTGTTTGGATCGGGTGGCATGCCGCCATGGGTATCATGGTTGGATCAGGTTGCATGCCGCAATGGTATCATGTGTGGATCAGGTTGCATGCCACAATAGTGTGACATTGAGTACAGTTTCCCATAGCTATTCTTGTGTGTTTTGTGTCTCATTTCTGAGGAAGGTTCATAATATCTTTTCGGTTGTTCAATTAGTCACGTGGGTTGAGCAGTTCTTTCCAGAGTTCATTTTTCCTTATGTATCACATGCTAGTTTGTAACTTGTTGGCGCATTGTGGCATCATATGAGACTTTTGGCAGTGTCTAAGATGGCTTATTGCCTGAACAACTTATACTGGGTGAGACAAGATTATTAGACCTGGGATCAGTGCGATCAGATTATATGAGGCATATATAAAAGAAAAAAAATATCATTATTTGGTTCATAATGGGGAAATGGTCCTTGTCAAGAGGAGGGACTCAATGATTTGTCGACTCGGCAGTTGGTTAAGAATTTCTACACATCTCTTCCGTTGTGGCAATATTGCAAGTGTTAGAACATGACATATATGCGTCATGAGGTGTGTTGTGGGCATCGGATTCATGGAATTTTGGTTATTGTTGTCAGAGAATGCTATTATGGTCATGTGAATTATGCGGTGCATGGTGTGAATTCAGTAAAGGGTATACAATCATGTTTGGTGCAGTGTGTAACGATTGATACGGTTTTCGTATATTGGGAACAGACCTGGTAGAGAATTTCAGATGTTGGAATTTGGCTCTAAGGCTAACTTGACTAAATAAAAGGGAGAATCTTCAGATTTGCTCGAGCCAATGTGCCCAACTGGGTCGTGGTAGCACGGGTAGGTGCACGAGGTGTTAAATAGTGATTTCGGACAACTCCAGAGCAGTTCTTAGCACGTTCGAGGACGAACGTATGTTTAAGTGGGAGAAAATGTAACGACCCGATCGGTCGTTTAGAGCTCTAGCGCGTCATTCGACGATTTGAGGCCATGAGTAGCTTCACTTCAGGTATTATGACTTGTACGTGTGGTCGGAATTGAGTTTCGGGAAAGTTCGTAGTTAATTTGGAAAGAAAATTCTAATTTCGGAAGCTTTAAGTTGGAGGAATTGACGAAGGTGTGATTTTTGGGTAAACGACCTCGGAATCGGGATTTAAAGGTTCCAATAGGTTCGTATGATGATTTTGGACTTGGGCGTATATTCGGATTGGGTTGTGCATGACTCGGGAGCGTTTCAGTGCCTATTGTGGAAAGCTGGCATTTTTGGAAGAATTTCAAAAATTTGGGTTGAAGTGCATTTCAATGTTATTGATGTCAGTTTAGGATTCTAAGTCTGGGAATAGCTCCGTAAGGTGATTCTAGTATTGGGAGCGCGTCCGGATGTGGATTTGGAGGTCCGTAGGTGATTTTGGGATCATTTGGCGAAAGTTAAAAATTTGAAGGTTTTTAAGAAGTTTGACCGGGAGTGAACCTCTTGATATCAAGATCGGATTCCGATTTCGGAAGTTGGAGTAGGTCCGCAATGTCAGATGCAACTTGTGTGCAAAATTGAAGGTCAATCGGACGTGATTTGATAGGTTTCGGCATCGAATGTAGAAGTTTGAAGTTCTAAAGTTCACTTAGCTTGAATTGGGGTGCGATTCATGCTTTTGGTGATGTTTGATGTGATTTGAGGCCTCGAGCAGGTCCGTGTTATATTATGGGACAGGTTGGTGTGATTAGACGGGGTCCCGGGGACCTCGGGTGTGTTTCGGGGTGGTTTCGGATCAATTTGAGCTGTTTTGGAACTGTTATTGCTGGTGTCTGGTTTCCTTCTTCGCGAATGCAAAGGGAGTCCCGCGTTCGCAAAGAGGAACTTTGAGCCTGCTAGGATTTGTCCTTCGCGAACGCGAGGCAGTGGACGCGAATGCGAGGCGGTATCTGGGAAGGCCTTCGCGAACGCGGCCAAGGTGACGCGAGCGCGATGAGTAGATTGGAGGCAGTGCATTCTGGCCTTCGCGTCCACGATGGTCGTGCCACGAACGCGAGGAAGGGCGGACCTGGGCTGGGCAGAATGTTTTTAAAGCGGGGTTTGGGTTCATTTCACCCATTTTTCCACGGCCTGGGCGATTTTTGGAACTTTTGAAGAGGGGATTTCATCATCAAGCATGAGGTAAGTGATTTCTACTATTTGTGAGTTACATAGAAGGTTTATATATGGATTTAGACATACAAATTTGTAGAAATTTGGGATTTTGAAGGAAAACCTAAAAATTTATATTTTTTGATTTTGACCACGAATTTGGGCATGGAATTGAGAGTAAATTATATATTTGAGTTCGTGACGCCATGGGTAATGTTTATCTTCGAAAAATTTTGGAATCCGGGCTCGTGGGCCCGAGGGTGATTTTATCGACTTTTCGAACAGAGTTGGAAATTGTCGTAAATAGGATTATAATGAGTATTAGAGTATATATTTATGGATTTGCACATTTATTGACTAGTTTTGGAGCGTTGGGCATCGGTTGAGTTGTTTGAAAGCCTTGGGATCCGGTTATGAAATTTCGGAGCCAGGTAAGTCTTCTTTCTAACCTTGTAAGAGTGAATTAACCCCCCATGGGTGAATCAAATTATTATGTGCTTCTATTTGTGGGGGCTACGTACGCACGAGGTGATGAGAGTCGGTCCGTAGCTACTATTACACTTATGTCCGGGTAGTCTAGGACCCAAATCAAGTTATATTTGTGATGGTTGCACCCTACTTATTAATTTAACTGCTTAAAACATATTGAAACTTGATAAAGGAATTGTAAAAGGTTTAACTTCATTTTTTTGATCGTTAATGAGTATTGGTATTTCCTTGAATAATTTCCCCTTAATAAATCTTGAATTGGTTGTTTTAAATGTATTTTCACTTTTGTGGAGCGGGCCGAACGCCTAGATATAAAATAGATGCATCTATGGTTCGTGTCGTTCGACCCTCGGCAGTGCACAGTTTATATTTATATGTTGGATCGGGCCGTACGACCTCGGCATGACTTGCGCATGATAACTCTTTGGAACTAATAATAATTGACATTTCCTCTATTGGCTTGAGATATAAATTGTTATATTGATGAAAAAGGAATTTGGGAATTTCTATTAGTAAAAAGAGGATTGTTGATTATTTCCGGTTATTGAATTTTCAGCTATGTTATGTACTCCATGCTTAAATATAATATCGGCATTTTTTTTTATTTGTTATCCCATAGTAAGTGTCGGAGTCGACCCCTCGTCACTACCTCTTCGAGGTTTGATTTACATACTCATACTACACTTGCTGCACATTTTTGTGCAGGTGTATATATGTCTAGTAGCCTTGTTGGCGCAGAGCTGCGGTTATTGCAGGGACTTAGATGAGCTGCATTCCACGTTACGTGTCCGCAGCATGCACAGAATCTCCATCAAAGTTATCTACCCTCTCCTGTCTAATTGTATTTCCAGACAGATATTGTATTTTTAATATATTTCCTAGTCGATGCTCATGTACTTGTGACACTGGATTTTGGGGGTTATTATGGGTTGTTCAGTATTGTAGTTGTGAAAATACTATCATTTACTTTGTAAAGTCTATCTCTTACTATTTAATTGAAGGAAATTATGATTTTAAAAATCCTGAAATGAGCAATTAAGTTAAGCAATTATTGTTGGCTGGCCTGAAAGCGGTGCTAGGCGCCATCACGACTTCTAATGGAATTTGGGTCGTGACAATTAATCCTATAAATCTCAATTGTTGATTCTCCTGAATAAAAATCAAGCTAGAAACTACGAAAATAATGTTTAACTCCAATCCATGTGGATATGATATTACACTATACTATCTTTGACTAGCAAACATAATTTAAGTGTGTGTTTCGAGCTCGTCACTGCTCTGGAGTACGTGCGGCGGGAGTCTGAGCTCTCCCCCGATCTATGAAGTAGCTGGTGCAACCGAAATCAACTTTCCGCCTGAGCCAATATACCAAACATGGTCAGGAACTGTGCTAAAGTCTCCTGAAGTCCTGGGGTAACCACAGGCGCCTCCGGTATCTGTACCCCAACATGAGCTACTGGCGGCTCCTCTCCTCAACGGCTGCTCTGGCGGGTGCTCTAGCTATAGCACGTGCTCCTCCTCGGCCTTGACCTCTGCCTCTGCCCCGACCCCTAGCAACGCCAACTCTAGGGGAAGCGTCATCGATAGCTGCAGCGCATGTCCTCACTATTAATGAAAGAATACAATGACATAAGTTCAAACTCCGAGATCAATAAACTCGCACGATAGGAATGAAGGAAGTGAAACTGTCCTAATAGTTTCGTAGCCACTCGAAGATAAGTACGAACATCTCCGTACCGATCCGCAAGACTCTACTAAACTTGCTTATGACTAGTAGCACCTATGAACCTAGAGCTCTGATACCAACTTGTCACGACCCAATTTTCCCCTCGTAGGATGTTGTGATGGTACCTAGTCTCTAAGACTAGGTAAGCCTAACACTTACTGAATTAATAGAAGAACTTAACCAACAATTGATAAATATGAAATAGAAACCTTATTACACAACTTATAATTCCCAAAACCGATAGTACATGCAATAAGCTCTACTGAGTTTACTAGTAGAATCCCTAATTACAACTATTGAGATAGAAGTAAAACAATACAATTAAAAAATCAAAGGGTGACTTCGAGGCCTGCGAACGCGATGGCAGGTTTACCTTGAGTCTTTAGAGCTCGACCACCCAGCTAATAATCAACAACAACCATGGCACCTGGATCTGCACAAAAATGTACAGAAGCGTAGTATGAGTTCACCACAACGGTATCCATTAATTATCAAGACTAACCTCGGTGAAGTAGTAACGAAGGATAGTCAAGACACCTACCGGACTAAACAACCTGAACAATTGTTAAGGTGAACTAACAGAGGAAACAATATTAATATAAAGCTAAGCAGGATAAGGAAAGCAGATTAATACTTACAATGAAACACTAATAACAACAATATTTAACAGGAAGCAGTCAGGTAATAATGTTGTAGAGTAAACTGAACACAGTCTAAGTCAATGAAACTAAATAAAAGAAAACCAGCAACAACTCAATAAGAACAACCGCTCTCACACCAGATTTGTTCAAGCATTTCCACAAGGTACCGAACCTCATAATTATGATTCACGGGTCCCAATTCTTGAACCCTAATCACTTAGCACCTTGTGCCCACATTTTCAATCCATAACCGCACGGACGACTCACGTGCCAAGAGGACAACTCTCATCCAGAAGGCAAGTAGACAAGAGTATATGTGATGGTCAATAACGTCAGGACTCCACTCCTTAAATCGATATGGGTGATTCATCTACGTGTATGCTTGTGCAAGTGTTCTACCACAATCCAAGTCCACAATTAAGAGTGGAGATAAGGAATGGCACATAAGAAACAATCATCACGAAATATACAGTGTAAATAAGAAAACGATGAAGTGGACGTAACGACAAGCACAACAAAATTAGCTACATAGAACTAAGCAAATAGGGCAACACGGAGGAAAACAATTAGTAGTATGCTAAGGAAAACAACAGTCAAAGACAAGTGCACAGTAAAGGGGAAATGACAACAGAGCCCTCCCGAGGTACTGCCTCGTAGTCTCAAGTAGTAAAATGAATCACAATGGCACGGCTGAAACATCGTGCAAACAATGAGAACCGCACGGCAGAAACCTCGTGCAACAATAACGACCACACGGCAAAAACCTCATTCCACAATAACGACCACAAGGCAGAAACCTCATACCACAATAACAACCGCACGGCAAACCCTCGTGCCACAATAACAACCGCACGACAGAAATATCGTGCCACAATTACAACCGCACGGCAAAAATCGCGTGCCACACAATACTGAATACAACAACAACAATAACGACAATACACAAGAATACGGCAAGTAAATCAAATCAGGAACTATAGAACACAAAGGGACGGAGGAACGAGCTCGCAAAGAAAGACACAATAGGAAATAATGGTACAACATAGCAATAGCTCAACAAGGAAGAGATACTGTGTAGCGATGATTCCACATAAGTACAGTTCAACGATAAGAGGGATAACGTGAATTAATGACTCCAATTAAGGGTAAGTCAACAGTGATAAGGGATAACAAAACTCCAATTTGGGGTTGCACAATTACGGAAGAGATTCCACAAACTCAATTAAGAATAGGTAAATTATGGGAAAGATATAATAACTTCAATCAAGGATAAGCAATTACGGAAAGGATAGTATGGCAATAAGGGTAAAACATGGAGCAATTAATTCCAATTAAGACACGTAAGGGTGAATTTAATAAATGGGGATTCAACATAACAAAACAACTTCATATCTAACGAACATAAGAACCTAAATAGACAAATCTCCACAAATAAGCCCGAGCACGTACTCGTCACCTCGCGTACACGGGCTTCACATGAGACAATTAGCACCAAAGACTCAAATCCTAAGGGGTAGTTCCCCAACAAAAGGTTAGGCAAGATACTTACCTCAAAAAACCTAGACTGTTACTCTAAAATGACCTTCTCGAGTGAAACAACCTCCGGACGACTCAAATCTAGTCAAAATAACTTCAATTCATAAATTAAATTCATAGAAAATAATTTCGGATAATAAAGCTTCAATCTTTAACAAGAACTAAAAGTCAACCCAAAAGTCAAACCTCGGGCCCGCACCTCGAAACCCGATAAAATTTACAAAACCCGAATACCCATTCCGATAAGAGTTCAACCATACCAAAATTATCAATTTCCGACATCAATTCGTCCTTCAAATCATGATTTTACATTTTGAAAAATTATCAATTTCCGACATCAATGCTAAAAATAGAGATGAAAAGTGTAATCAATCTCGGGTGAAAAACACTTACCCCAAAGATTTGCTCGAAAAACCCACGAAAAATCTCCCAAAACCGAGGTCTACAACTCAAAATATGGAGTAAAATGGCAAAACCCTCGAATTATATAATTCTACCCATGCATGATCGCACTTGTGATGCATTGGCTCCTTCTGCGGTATCGCATTCGCGAAAAAACATCCGATTTTGCGAAGAATCACTGGAGGACGCTCACTGCACTTGCGGTGAAAGCCCCGCTTCTGCGCTAATGCAGGTGCAGCCAGTGTTGCACTTCTATGCTGCTTCTTCGCTCCTGCGCCTTTCTCGTCCGCTTTCGCGATCTCGTAGGTGCGGAATATTCTTAGCACCTGCAGCAACTGCCCAGACCTACCCATTTCGCTTCTGCGTGCACGCACCTGCGGTCCCTCACGCGTAGGTGCAAAGACACTAGTTTACAGAAAATTCCACCTGCCCTAAAAAATGCTCCAACGATCTGAACCTCGTCCGAAACTCATCTGAACCACTCGGGACCTCATCCAAATATACCAATATGTCCCATAACGTAACAGGGACTTACTCAAGGCCTCAAATAACATCACACAATGTCAAAACTACGAATCGCACCACGAATAGTACTTATAAACTTTCAAATCTAGTAACTTCCAAAGCTCGTGCCGAAACATGTCAAATCAACCTGGAATGACATCAAATTTTGCATGCAAGACCCAAGTGACATAACGGAGCTAATTCAAATCTCAGAATCATAATCTATCCCCGATATCACCAAAGTCAACTCTCCGTCAAACCTCTTAACCTTCCAAAACATCAACTTTTACAACTTTTGCCAAAATGCATCAAATTACCCAGCGAACTTCCAAATCCAAATCCGGACGCATGCCTATGTCCAAAATCACCATACAAAGCTATTGAAATCATCAAAACGCCATTTTGGAGTCGTCTACAAAAAAGTCAAATTACAGTCAACTCTTTTCATTTAAGCTTCAAAAATAAGAATTGTTCTTTTAATTAAATCCCGAATCATCAGAAAACCAATCTCGACCACACGCGCAATTCATAATACACATTACGAAGCTTCTCGAGACATTAAGCCGCCAAACGGGGCGCCAATTCCCAAAATGACCGATCGGGTCATTACATTCTCCCCATCTTAAACAAATGTCCGTCCTTGATCGTGCCCAGTACCACTCTGAGTTCATCAAATCACTGAATGTACTCATCATACATATACTCACGGGTGATCCCATGTCACCCCAATCCACATAGGCCCAATGACACCATCCCAACTGAAAATTATCCCTTCCACCCACACTAGTAAACCTTAGAATCAAATTTCTTACCATCCAATCATTTCCAAGAGACCTCATTCCAACGTCAACACTCGGTATCAACCTCAACTAGCTGCAACAACTTATGCCTACACCCACAAGATACAAACACACGATGTAACAGACTACACCTATGTCCATAACAACATATCTAGTCACAATAGCTATCCATAATCAAATCAAGTACCGGCAATTAGCCTCATATCCATTAGAACCCTATTTCAAACCTTCAAAACACTGAAAACGATGTAAGAAACATGAAGACCTCATAACTATTCACCCAAATCAATAAGTCATATCTAACGCCACCGGGCATACACGTCGCAAGCCTAAACTCAATAAGCACAACACGAACAAGACTGAATATGTAAGGAGAAACACATAAGAGACCTATCAAACAAGCCTTACAGGCACCACTCCCTATCAATATCAAACTATGAATCAATTTCATCAGGGAAGAATCAAAGTATATGAATAAATCACAAGGATCTCATCGTGATATAACTCTACCGTGGCCCGTAGCCCGGCTCAAACATATCAAATCACATGAAAATGCAAGGATCTCATCCTCAGCAATGAATCGCAAGTAGAATGCATATAATACCAACTAAAACCTTCAACTAGTTCAATTTCGCTAACAAAATCACAACAAATATTGAACTCCCACCCTGGTAGAGCATCCAAATCACAAATCATAACCAATCACTCAGAAATCGCATCAAAACCTACCGTACTGGTAACAGAAAGTCACTTCTAGTCTCATAACTCTCAATAATGAATAAAAACAAAATGATAGACACGGGCTACCACTATAGAATATCCCACCAGGGGTAAGAAAATAAGCAGAGTACAAGATCATGAAACTCACCCATATGTGAAGTAAAATAGAAGGACTCACCCAGATAAACAGAACTGGAATAAGATACGAATGATGTTCCTCTATAACAAATCGAAACCATAACTGTACGACATCATCTGGTGTAGCGGCCTCAGCCCTACCATAGAAAACACATCAACGGGTCGGGCCTCCCCCTCTTAGGCCCCCTCTACTCGACTGACCTGCACCCAAAGCTAGCGGTGCAGGGATATCAGCAACTGAAGCAGAACTCATAACCTGAATACCAAGCTGTGACACATTTGTCTGGAGTCTGGGATAGTCTCTCACCATATGGCTAGTAATTCCACACTCAATGCAACCTCTCCACTGATGTGGCTGTGGAAGCTATCTGGTATGGGTATCCTGAAACCCATAGGTAAATAAAACACCATGCGAAACCTGAAGTGCAAATTGATCTGGCTGACCTACAAAACCTCTACCATGCCGTACCCTGCCTCCAAAATAGGAACCAATAGGTCTCTCAGGTCTACAAGGCCTCTTAGCCTCCATGTCCTCTATCTCTTGACCCCGCATAACTTCTCCCTTCTAGTCCCGCATGTCCTCTAATCTGAGAGAAATCTCTACCACCTGCTGAAATAGAACATCTGACTCCAACTCTCGAGCCATGCTGAATCGGATATCATGACTGAGCCCCTCAATGAACCTGCAGACTCACTCTCCAACTGTAGAAACCAAAGTAGGTGTATGTCTGGACAATTCATTAAATATAGCAGTATACTCTGACAATGACATAGTGTCCTGGTGCAGCTGCTTAAAATCCACGTGCCATGCATCTCGAAGGGTTTGGGGAACAAACTCTCTCAAGAACACGTCTGAAAACTAAACCCATGAAAGTGAAGTTGTGTCAGCCGAACTACTCAACTTATACGCTCGCCACCACTGATATGCTGCTCCCTTAAGCTGCAACACAATAAAAGAAACTCCACTCGTCTCCATAATACCCATAGTGCTAAGAATACAGTAGCACTATCCTAAGAACCCATGTGCAACCTCTAAAGCCAAACCACTGAAAGTGGGAGGGTAATACTTCACGAACTTTGCAAGTCTAAGCTGTTACTCCTCATATGTTGTTGCTCTAACCACGTGCTGAACTAGGAAAACAGATTGTGTCGGCATGACACCTAGAACCCGACCAACATGGACTCGCTGCTCTGGAGTACGTGCGGTGGGAGTCTAAGCTCCTCCCTCGATCAGTGAAGTAGCTGGTGCAACCGAAATCAACTTTCCGCCTGATCCAATATACCAAACATGCTCAGGGACTGTGCTAAAGTCTCCAGAAGTCCTGGGGTAACCACAGGCGCCTTCGGTATATGTACCCCAACAGGAGCTACTGGCGGCTCCTCAACGACTGCTCTGATGGGTGCTCTAGCTGTAGGACGTGCTGCTCCTTGGACACTACCTCTACCCTGGTGCCTAGCAATGCCGGCTCTGGGGGCAGCGTCGTCGCTAACTGCAGTGCGTGTCCTCAGAATTTGCTAAAAACTTTACTGAATTAATAGAAGAATTTAACCAACAATTCATAAATATGAAATAGAAACCTTGATCAATAAATGTGAAAGAATACAATGACACAAGTTCAAACTCCGAGATCAATAAACTCGCACGATAGGAATGAAGGAAGTGAAACTGTCCTAAAGGTTATGTAGCCTCTCTAAGATATATACAGACATCTCCGTACCGATCCACAAGACTCTACTAAACTCGCTTATGACTCGTAGCACCTATGAACCTAGAGCTCTGATACCAACTTGTCACGATCCAAATTGCCCCTGTAGGATGTCATGACGGCACCTAGTCTCTAAGACTAGGTAAGCCTAACACTTACTAAATTAATAGAATAATTTAACCAACAATTGATAAATATGAAATTGAAAGCTTATTACAGAACTTACAATTCCCAAAACCGGTAGTACAAGTCATAAGCTCTACTGAGTTTACTAGGAGAATCCTTAAATATAACTGTTTGGAATGGAAGTTAAACAGTACAAATACAAAATCAAAGGGTGACTTTGAGGCCTGCGAATGCGATGGCAGGTTTACCTTGAGTATCCACAGCTCGATCAGACAGCTAATAATTAACAAAAACCATGGCTACTGGATCTGCACAAAAATGTACAGAAGTTTAATATGAGTACACCACAGCGGTACCCAGTAAGTATCAAGACTAACCTCGGTAAAATAGTGATGAAGGTCAGTCAAGACACCTACCGGACTAAACAACTTGAACATGTGTGAAGGTGAACTAATAGAGGAAACAATATTAATATAAAGCTAAGCAGGATACAAAACACAGATTAATAGTTGCAATGATACACTAATAACTAAAATATTCAATAGGAAGCAGTCAGGTAATAATGTTGTAGAGTGAACTAAACACAGTCTAAGTCAGTGAAACTAAATAAAAGAAAACTAGCAACAACTCAATAAGGACAACCGCTCTCACACAAGATTTGTTCAAGCATTTCCTCGAGGTACCGAACCTCATAATTACGACTCACGGGTCCCAATTCTTGAACCCTAATCAATTGGCACCTTGTGCCTGCCGTTTCAATCCATAACCGCACTGACGACTCACGAGCCAAGAGGACAACTCTCAGACATAAGGCAAGTATACAAGAGTACATGTGATGGTCAATAAAGTCAAGACTCCACTCCTTAAACCGATATGGGCAATTCATCAACGTGTATGCTTGTGCAAGTGTTCTACCACAATTCAAGTCCATAATTAAGATTGAAGATAAGGAATAGCACATAAGAAACAATCACCATGAAATATACAGTGTAAATGAGACAGCAATGAAGTGGATGTAACGACAAACACAACAAGATTAGCTACATGGAACTAAGCAAATAGAGCAATACGTAGGAAAATAATTAGCGGTATACTAAGGAAAACAACAATCAAAGACAAGTGCACAGAAAAGGGGAAAGGACAACATAGCCCTCCCGAGGTACCGCGTCGTGGCAAAAACCTCGTTCCACAATAATGACTGCACGGGAGAATCCTCTTGCCACAATAACAACCGCACGGCAGAAACCTCGTGTCACAATAACGACCCCACGGCAGAAACCTCATACCATAATATCAACCACATGGTAGAATCCTCGTGCCATAATAACAAATGCACGGCAGAAACCTTGTTCCACACAACACTGAATAAAATAGCAACAACGACAATGCACAAGAATATAGAAACTAAATCAACTCAAGAACTATAGAACACAAAAAGATGAAGGAATGAGCTCGCAAAGAAAGACACAACAAGAAATAATGGTACGATATAGCAATAGCTCAGCAAGGAAGAAATACTGTGTAGTAATGATTCCACAAAAGTACAGTTCAACGATAAAAGGGATAACATGAATCAATGACTCCAATTAAGGGTAAGTCAACAGTGATAAGGGATAACAAAACTCCAATTTGGGGTTGGGCAATTACGGAAGAGATTCCACAAACTCAATTAAGAATAAGTAAATTATGGGAAAGATAATAATAACTTCAATCAAGAATAAGCAACTACGGAAAAGATAGCATGGCAATAAAAGAAGCAACAACTTTAGTTAAGGCACATAAGAGTTTAATCGGCAATAAGGGTAAAATATGGAGCAATTAATTCCAATTAAGACATGTAAGGGTGAATTTCGTAAATGGGGATTCAACATAACAAAACAACTTCATATCTAATGAACATAAAAACTTAAAGGGTCAAATCTCCATAAATAAGCCAGAGCATGTACTCGTCACCTTGCATACACGGGCTTCACATGATACAATTAGCACCAAAGACTCAAATCCTAAGGGGTTAGGCAAGATACTTACCTCAAAGAAGCTAGACTGTTACTCTAACATGACCTTCTCGAGTTAAAACAACCTCTGGATGGCTAAAATCTAGTCAAACTAGCTTCAATTCATAAATCAAATTTATAGAAAACAATTTCGGGTAATAAAGCTTCAATATTTAACAAGAAGTAAAAGTCAACCCAAAAGTCGAACCCCTGGCCCGCACCTCGGAACCCGATAAAATTATAAAACCCGAACACCCTATAACGACTTGGCTGGTTGTTTTGATTATTATAGCCACGTTTCCCTATTTACTGCTCAATTTATTCTTTATAGTTGTTGTATGACTTGACGGGGTAATTGGTTCGGGTCCCAAGGATTTTAGAGTAAAATGAGATACTTAGTCTCATAATTGAAAACTTAAGTTGAAAAAATTGGCCGGATGTTGATTTATGTGCAAACGACCTCGAATTTGAATTCTGATAATTCCAATAGCTCCGTATGGTGATTTTGGACTTAGGAGCAGGTTCGGAAAATTATTTGGAGGTCCGTAGTGGAATTAGGCTTGAAATGGCGAAAGTCGAATTTATGGAATTTGGCCCGGGAGTTGACTTTTTGATATCGGGGTCGGAATCTAATTTTGGAAATTGGAATAGCTCCATTATGTTATTTATGACTTGTGTGCAAAATTTGAAGTCATTCCGGATTAATTTGATGTGTTTCGGCACAAGATATAGAATTTGAAAGTTCAAAGTTCATAGATTTTGATTTGAAGTGTGATTCATCGTTTCGATGTTGTTAGGTGTGATTAAAGGCCTCGAGTAGGTCCGTGTTATGTTATGGGACTTGTTGGTATATTGGGACGGGGTCCCGAGTGGCTCGGGTGAGTTTCGGACGAGGTTCAGATCATTTTGGAAGTTTTGGCTAAGGTTGGTGTTGGCCGCTGGTTCTGGTATGACCGCACTTGCGGCTGGTTTGCGCAGGTGCGATGGTCGCAGAAGCGACAAATCAGTCGCAAAAGCGAGGTAGTGCTGGCTGGGGAGGCACCGCAGATGCGGTTCACGTGCGCAGAAGCGAGAATCGCAGATGCAACCATGGTCATCGCAGAAGCGGCCTGTCTTGCAAATGCATGCCTTTTTCCGCAAAAGCGAAGATCGCAGATGCGGAATGTTTAATCAGAACCCTTTAAGTTTGAGGGTTCGTTATTTTCACCATTTTCGGATTTTGGAGCTCGGTTTGGGCGATATTGGAGAAGAATGTTACCACACAACTTGGGGTAAGTGTTCTTGACTCCCTTGTGATTATATTCCATGAATTAATCTTCGTTTTCGGCGTTAGATTATTATTGTTACAAGAGAAAACGGAGGAATTTTCTACAATTTCATAAAATGAATTTCCAAGATAACATTGATTCGGAGTCGGATTTGAGTGAAATTAGTATGGTTGAACTTGTAATTGGATGGGTTGTCGGATTTTGTGAGTTTCGTCGGATTCCGAGACGTGGGCCCTACGGGCGATTTTTGGAGTGTAACTTCGGATTTTGTGGGAAAGTATTAGTATTTTGATATGGAATTAATTTTTATAATTTGTGTGGACTGAATCAAATTAATTGTGACTAGATTCGAGCTGTTCAGGAGTTGTTACAGGCAGAATAAAATTTCTGGAGCATTGTTTAGCTTGCTCGACATTCGATTCGTCTTGTTTGAGGTAAGTAACTCTTCTTATCTTGGAGCTGAGGGTATGAACCCTGAATATACGTGTTATGTGTTTGGTGTTGAGGTGACGCACATGCTAGGTAATGGGCGTATGGGCGTGCACCGTGTGAGCTGTGACTCCGTCCTTTCTGTGGTACTGTGTAGTTACCTGAACTTGTCTAAAATCATGAAATCTCTACGTACTAGAGTTATCGAGCTGTGATTATGTTAGAAACCATGTCTAGGCTACATGTTATTCCATTGGGACCCATTGAGGTCATTTCTGCTGTTGAGTTATCTGCTTTCATTGCATTACATACTCAGTCATACATATTCATATGCATATCATATCTCAGTCTCTTTTATTATTTATTGATACATCATATCATCATTTTCGGGCTAGTTTCATGACATTGTGAGCCCATGAGAGAGAGACTGGAGAGATTGATGACTGAGTGAGGCCGAGGGCCTGATTGATTCTGATATTGATACTATGGCACGTGAGTTGTCCGTGCGGTTTATAGCGCTTGGGCTGAAGGAGCCCCTCCGGAATCTGCACACACCCCTAGTGAGCGCGGTTGATATTATTGAGGGATGGATCTTCCTTGGACATGGATCTTGTCCGAATCATTATATACCTAGAGATGGATCTTCTCCACGGGCTGGATTGGCCCTACTCGGTACTGAGTGACTGATGATCAGTTGATGTGTATATTTCGGGATGGATCTTCCCTGATGCCGGATTGGCCATATACAGTATAGAGTGATTGAGCATGATGAGTGGAATGTGTGATAAAGTGCGATACATTGCATTGACATGCACACATGACATACCAGCATAGAGATATATTTTTCTCATGTTGTACGGTATCACGTCATTCATGACTTCTCACACATGTTGACATATGGGCATAGTGATGCATTTGTTTTACACTGGCTATCCGGAAAGAAAATGAAACATATTAATTATTATTGAAAGGGATTTTTGGGAAAAATTTGTGTTTTCAAACATATTCATATTTTTTGCAACTTCGGTAAATGATTTGGGTTTTCACTGATGTACTTGAAAGGCAGAACTATTTTCAGAAATCATAATTTTGTTGAGCATTTTATATCTGAGTTACTTCTTGTATTACTTGCTTTACATTGTTATGGACTGTTGTTGGCTATTGGTGTTGGACCCGACCTTGGTACAAGCTCGTCACTACTTTCAACCTAAGGTTAGGTTTGTTACTTATTGAGTACATGGGGTCGGTTGTACTCATACTACACTTATGCACCTTGCGTGCAGATGTTGGCTGCTGGTGTTGCTGTGTTCGTTCGAAGCTGGATCTGAAGATGTACATGTGTTCTGATTGTAGCTGCCTCGTGTTCATGGTAGCCTTAGATTCACAAAAAAAGTTTGTTTATGTAATTTTCAAACAGATGATGTATTTAGTTCATACCAGCTTTGTAAACTCTATTCTTAGAAGTTCATGATTTGTACTACTAGTTCTTGGGAAAATGTATTAGTTTCATATATTTTCTTTTAATTAATTACCTTATTAAATTTCATTGAAATTGGATTAGTTGGTAATTGGCTTACCTAACGGGTTGGATTAGGTGCCATCACGACTTGTTGGATATTGGGTCATGACAAACCCATTCCGATACGAGTTCAACCATACCAAAATTATCAATTTCCAACATCAATTCATCCTTCAAATCATGATTTTACATTTTGAAAGATTTCTTTAAAAATTCTCATTTTCCTCAACTCAAAACACTAATTTAATGCTAAAAATAGAGATGAAATCATAAAGTATAATCAATTTCGGGTGAAGAACACTTACCCAAAAGACTTGCTTGAAAACTCCATGAAATATCTCCCAAAACCGAGGTATACAACTCAAAATATGGAGAAAATGGCCAAACCCTCGACTTATATGATTCTGCCCAGGCACGATAACAAGTGCGATGCATTGGCCGCTTCTGCAGCGTCGCATTTGCAACAAAACATCCGCTTTTGTAGAGAATCATTGGAGGCTACTAACCACACCTGCAGCGAAAGCCTCGCTTCTGCGCTAACGTAGGTGCGGCCAGTGTTGCGCTGCCTCTTCGCTCCTGTGCCTTTCTTGTTCGCTTCCGCGATCACGCAGGTGCGGAATATTCTTCGCACCTGCGGCAACTACCCAGACCTTCCCATTCCGCTTCTACGACCATTTCAAGCTTCTGCATGCACGCATCTGCGGTCCCTCACGCGTAGGTGCAAAGACACCAGTTAACAGAAAATTCCAGCAGCCCCAAACAATCCTCCAACGATCCGAACCCCATCCGAAACTCATCCGAGCCACTCGGCACCTCGTCCGAGCATACCAATAAGTCCCATAACATAACACGGACCTACTCGAGACCTCAAATCACATCACACATTGTCAAAACCATGAATCGCACCATGAATCGACCTTATGAAATTTCAAATCTTCCAACTTCCAAGGCTCGTGCCGAAACATGTCAAATCAACCCGGAATGACATCAAATTTTGCATGCAAGATCCAAATAACATAACATAACATAACAGAGCTAATACAACTCTCGTAATCAAAATATGACCCCGATATCACCAAAGTTAACTCTCGGTCAAACCTCTTAACCTTCCAAAACTTCAACTCTTTCAACTTTCGCCAAAATGCATCAAATTACCCTACGGACCTCCAAATCCACATCCGGACGCACGCTTAAGTCCAAAATCACCATACGAAGCTATTGAAATTATCAAAATGCCATTTCGGAGTCGTTTATACAAAAGTCAAATTTCGATCATCAACTCTTTTCATTTAAGCTTCAAAAATAAGAATTGTTCTTTCAAATAAATCCCCAATCATCTGAAAACCAATCTCGACCATATGCGCAAGTCATAATACACATTACGAAGCTTCTCGAGAAAAGGATGGAATGTTCATTAATTTTTAAAAAGAGAGAACAAAATAGTAGTACCATTGTTACACAACCATTCACAAATCAAAAACACTTAAAAGTACCAGCCACAAAAACAGAACAACAAAAAAAACAGAGAAACCAAGGTAGGACAAACAGCATTTTACTGGGCACTGGGAAGGGAGCCGTTTTAAGGAGCACTAAAAGGGGGAGGCAGGGATGAAGAGGTAAGGGTTCTGAGGAGAATATCTGTTTGGGCATTTGCAGACACTTGCTTGTTAAGTAGCCACTCCTTCAGGTCCTCGACATATTTCCTGAAATCTGTATTTTTCTTGGTCAGACGAGCAACCTCTGTGCCTTGTGCACTACTGGAACCAGGTGCCTCCTGGGCCTGACTAAGCTGCCCTTCAAGAATAACATTTTGTGCCTTCAACTTCCTCATCTCTTCATTGGTAGCATTCTGAGCTTCAATCAATTGAGAAATAGTGGAATTGATGTGAACCCCTCCTTTCTTATCAATGCACTCACACTCTTCGAAGGTGGTTTTAGAGAAGGTTTGCTTGAGAGTTCCCATTGTTGCTTTTCCCAAAGGGACTTTAAAGAAGTTAAACACCTTAGTGAGTAAGAACCCGTAAGGCAACCCATGATTACCATCCTTGAAATCTGCCACTTTCTTCATGTGCTCTATCTTGAGTCCAGGCAGATTGATAGTAGTGTAGGCATCCAGTACTTCCATTAGGAACAGGTCTGCTCTTGATGTAATGGAACGCCTTTCTCCACGTGGAAGCAAAACCTTGTTCACCATCTTGAACAACAGTTGATACAATGGAAGGAGGGCCTTCTTGTGCACCTGTTCCCCTTGCTGCACTACATCATCCTTCAGAATGGCACTTCTGAAATTGGGAGAACAGGTCCCCTCAATGGATGATATTCCTTCAGTAGGCACTCCCAAAATGCTCCCCAACACAGCCTCGTCCATTACAAAGTCTACATTGTTGACCTTCTAAATGATGTTATCCTGTTCCACTGTGAACAAGTCTGCGTAGAAGCTACATACATTTTCCTCATATGCCTTAGGTCTCTCATTGGTGAACAAGTGTGTCCATTATTGAAATTCACAAATATCAACCAGTTGGTGCATCCCTGTTATGTCAAGAATATCATGAGTAAATGTTCTGCCCCACAGCACCCTCTATTTTCTCAGGTTTTCTCTTCCTTCATCCTTGCCCACACCCACCTTGGCCATCTTGGAGGAACCGGGTTCCTCATTGTCACCAGCCTTCCTTTTCACAGACTTTCTCACACTTTTCTCTTTCTTTGCAGTCTTCTCAGGTAATTTCTCACCAAACTTCTCAGACACCTTCTCACCAGACTTGTCTACCCAACATTTTCCACTTCCACAGCTTTCACAGATAGCTCTCTCCTGGGTTTTGGAATCACAGGTTTCTTAGAGGACCTACGAATTAAGGAAGTAGTTTCCTTATTCACCTCTTCATCGTCAACATCAACAACAAGTGTTGGAGGCACTTCTTCCTCATTCACCAAATGTAACGTCTCGGCCGGTCATTTTGAGAGTTGTAGCCATGTTTCCCCATTTATTGTTCATTCCCTGCTTAATTATTGTTATGTTACTTGCTGGGGTAGTTGGTTTTGGTCAGGAGAGGTTTCAGAATGAATTGAGGCACTTAGTCTTAAGGTTGTATGCTTAAGTTAAAAAGGTTAACCGATGTTGAATTTTGTGTAAATGACTCCATAATGGAGTTTTGATGGTTTTGTTAGCTCCGTTGGGTGATTTTAGACTTAGGAGCATGTCCGGATTATGATTTGGCGGTCTGCAGTTGAATTAGGCTTGAAATGGCAAAAATTGGAAATTCATAAGTTTGACCGAGAATGGACTTTGTGGATACCATGATCGGAATGGGGTTCCATGAGTTGTAGTAGGTCCTTGGTGTAATTTATCACTTGTGTGCAAAATTTGAGGTCAATCTGACGTGGTTTGATAGGATTCGGCGTCGTTTGTAGAAGTTGGAATTTCGTAGTTTTAATAGGCTTGAATTGGGGTGTGACTCGTGTTTATGATGTTGTTTGATGTGATTTGAGGGCTCTACTAAGTTCGTATCGTATTTTAGGACTTTTTGGTATAATTGGCTGACGTCCCGGGGGCCACGGGTGGAGTTCGGATGGTTAACAAATCAAATTTGGAGTTTGAAAGATTTTTGTAGCTGAAGTCTTCTGGTCCAATCGCACCTGCGAAACTGTTTTCGTAGGTGCAAGCTGGGAAGCGCAGAATTTGTGTTTGGATTGGCGACTGTGGAGCACGGATCCGGAAGAATTTCCGCAGGTGCGGACTCGCACCTGCGCATGGAGGATCGCAGAAGCGAAGAGGGGCTTGGAGTCCCTAGTCTGCAGAAGCGAATGGTTCTGCGCAGATGCGCACCCGCAGGAGAGGGATCTGTGACCGCAGAAGTGGTTGGTTGGCCCTTAAGTGGCCTCCACAGATGCGGATGATTGACCACAAAAGCGATACTGCAGAAGTGGATTTTTGGACCGCAGGAGCGAGAAGGCCTAGGTAGAACATTAAATCGAGGGTTCCGTGGGTATTCTTCATTTTTGAACATTCCAACTCGATCTAAGGCGACATTTGGGAGGATTTTTGAGGGGATTCTTGAGGTAAATCACTTGTGGTATAATTTATTCAATAATTGTGTTTCCCCATTGATTTTCCCACCTAGATTGTATGGTTTTGAGGTGTAATTTTGGGAGTTGAGGCTAGGGATTTGGAGAGTTTGAATTGGGGATTTGGGTGTGGATTTTGTGTTGGATTTCGGGAAATTTGGTATGGTTGGACTCGAGGTTGAATGGGCTTCCGAATTTTGTGACTTTTATTGGATTCCGAGACCTGGGCCCGGGGGGCGACTTTTGAGTTGACTTTTATTTTTGATTAATATCTTAGTATTTTCTTATGGAATTGATTCCTTTAGCCCGTGTTGATTGTATCGAACTGTTTGTGGCTAGATTCGAGGTATTTGGAGGCCGATTCGCGAGGCAAGGGCTGTTGGAGTAGAGATGTGCACGGTTTGAGCTAAGTAACAGTTCTATACTTGGTTCTGAGGATATGAACCCCCGAATTTTGTATCATGTGATTGGTGTTGAGGTGACACACATGCTAGGTGACGGGCGTGTGGGCATGCACCATAGTAATTATGACTCAGTAAATTCCATGTAACTGTATAGCTGAATAATCTGTTGTTAATCGTATTTTCTCCATGTGTTATAGAAATTGAACTGCAAATCATGTTGGAAATCATGCTTAGGCCATGTGTTGATACTGTAGGGACCCCCATAGGTCGTGTTACATGTTGAATTATCTGTTAAATTGCGACTTTGTACTCAATCCCCATTTTTTACTTGCATATTATATCTCAATCTCTGTTGTTCTTTATTGATGCATTATATCATCGTTGTTTGGGTTGTGTATCATAATTATTAAGAGCCCGGGAGACTAGAGAGATTGATGGCGGAGTGAGGCCGAGGATCTGATTATGAGGATATTAAGGGATCGGGTTGCACGCCACAGCATGTTTTTATTTATTTATGCCTGACCTAGATTATTATAGCGCTTGGGCTGAAGGAGCCCCTCCGGAGTCTGCACCCCTATAGTGAGCACAGTGGATATTATATTTGGGGATGGAGTTCCCTGGGCATGGAGTTTCCCTACATATTCACATCTGGGATGGAGTTCCCCGGGCATGGATTTGCCCTTTACATTTATACTGAGGGATGAATCTTCCTTGGGTTAGACCTGCCCCGCACTGTATTGAGTGATTGAGTACTCTGAGAGTATGAGTACGCGAGGCTTCCATTGTAGTGTACCACATACAGCATGTACATATTGAAATGTCATATCCCTCATATTATTCAGAGTTGATCTATTTTACTTGTATTGAGCTTTTATATGTTGAACTTGAAAAGATGCCTACATTTCTGTACTGTTAATTCTATATTGAAATGTTTCTGCTGAGCTCGTCACTACTTTCAGTCCAATAGTTAGTCTTGTTACTTACTGAGTTGGTTGTACTCGGGCTATACCCTGCACTTCATGTGCAGATCCAGGTGTTACCAGCCACGGTGGGTGTTGATTATCTGAGTATCTTGATCATTCAGAGATTTCAAGGTAGTTTCCCAGCGTTCGCAGACCTTAACTCTCCCTACCTATCTTTCAGCTTTATGTATTTAGTTTCAGTTTCTCATAGACAGTATTTTCAGCCACGCTCATGTACTAAGTGACACCCTGGTTTTGGAAACTTTTGTATTGAATTTTAACTTTCTATCTAGTTTATGAAAGCTTTAACTATTTAAACCTATGTTATTTCATTTTTCACTTAAAAGTGTCAGAAATATTTTGAGGTGTCGGCTTGCCTAGTACCATGTTAGGCGCCATCACGACAGGCTAAGTATTGGATCATGACAAGTTGGTATCAGAACCAAGGTTACATGGGTCTCACGAGTCATGAGTAGGTTTAATAGAGTCTTGCGGATCGGTACGGAGACGTCTGTACTTATCTTCTAGAGGCTGTCAAACCCTTAGGAAACTTCACATTCTTGTATTCTTGTCGTGCGGATTTGTTAATTCCAGTCACTAAATTTTTGTTGTTCTAATCCTTCGCGGATGGTGAGGACACGTGTTACCGGTCAGGACGGACAGCCACCAGTACCACAAGCTAGGGACACGAGAGGCCAAGGTCGTGGTAAGGGTAGAGGTGCAGCTCGTACAGCAGCTAGAGCGGCACTTGCAGATCCACCAGTCGCTCCACCTCAGGAGCAGGTACTAGATATGGTTGAGCTAGTGGGGCCAGCTCAGGCCCCAACTGTGCCCATTGTGATCCCAGGCCTTTAGGAGGCTTTGGATCAGATTTTGACTCTATGCACCAGCCTTGCTCAGGTGGTTCCTATTCCGGCAATAGCAGCCACTTCTCAGATCGGGGGAGGTACTCAGACTCCCGCCGCCCGTACTCTCGAGCAGATGATGCAGGGACTTCAGAAACCAGGAGTACCACCAGCCCAGCCGGTTGCAGCTGCTCAGGCCCTTTTGGGTCCCGTTATGATTGATGATGAGTAGAGGAGACTAGAGAGATTTTGGAGACTCCAGCCTTCATCATTCAATGGGGCTGAGTTTGAGGATGCCCATGAATCTTTGGATAGGTGCCAGCGGATTCTTCACACGGAAGGTATTCTGGAGACCAGTGGAGTCTCATTCACTACTTTTTAGTTTACTGGGGATGCCTTCAGATGGTGGGAGGCTTATTAGAGGCGCGGACCAGTCGGTGCAGTACCACTTACATGGCGTGAGTTCTCTATTCTCTTCTTGAAGAAGT
Organism: Nicotiana tabacum; assembly: GCF_000715075.1. Taxonomy (NCBI): domain Eukaryota; kingdom Viridiplantae; phylum Streptophyta; class Magnoliopsida; order Solanales; family Solanaceae; genus Nicotiana; species Nicotiana tabacum. The sequence goes on from NC_134103.1 coordinate 91,253,032, forward strand.
TCATGCCACAGTCTCTCAGGGAAGAGCAGTGCAGACAGCTTGAGCAGCTACGTTAGGATGGTATATCTGTGAGCCAGTACGAGATGAGGTTTTCTAAGTTGGCTCGTCATGCAGTTGTGTTGGTTCTTGCGGATAGGAAGAGGATTAGGAGGTTCATTGATGGCCTCATATATCAGTTACGGTTGCTCATGACTCGGGAGAGGGTATCTGGTGCTACGTTCAACGAGGTGGCCAATATTTCTCGGCAAATAGATAGTTCGTAGTCAGGAGTGCGAGGAGAGGAAGACCAAGAGGCCTCGAGGTTCGGGTGGTCCCAATGGTGTTCCTTCTAGGGGACAGTCTTACCACAGCAGGGGTCGTCTTTATAGGCCCGCTCAGATGGCTCGTCCAGTTCACTGTGGTGCATCATCTAGCCATGGTTCATACAGTGTCTGTCCAGGTCAGTCATCTCTCAGTGCTCTTCTAGCTCAAAGTTCATCTCGTGCACCAGCACTCTAGGATTCGCCTGTACTAGGTTCTTCTGACAGTTATTCTCGTTCTCAGAGTCTGCCTCAATACTTGTCGCCATTGTCCGAGAGGGGTTGTTTTGAGTGTGGATATTTGGGTCACATAAAGAGACATTGCCCCCACCTTTCGGGAGGTCCAGCTCAACAGAGGAGTCAGGCTACAGCTTCAGCACTAAGTACCTCACCACCCACCCAGCCAACTAGGGGTGGGGCCCAGGCAGATAGGGGTTACCCTAGAGGGGGAGGCTGACCAAGTGGCGGCCAGGACTGATTCTATGTTGTTCCTGCCAGTCCAGATGCCTTTTCTTCAGACATAGTGATCACAGGTATTGCCTCAGTATGCCACAGAGATGCTTTTGCATTATTTGACCCTAGTTCCACTTATTTGTATGTATCATCGGATTTTGCTCATTATCTGGATATGCCCAGCGAGTCCTTAGTTATATCTGTTTATGTATCTACACCGGTGGGCGATACTATTGTTGTGGACCCTGTATATCAGTCATGTGTAGTGATTATTAGGGGATTGGATACTTGAGTTGATCTCTTATTGCTTAGTATAATTGATTTCGATGTGATCTTGGGTATGGATTGGTTGACTCCATGTCATGCTATTCTGCATTGTCATGCTAAGACCGTGACTTTGGCGATGCCGGGGTTGCCAAGGATCGAGTGGAGAGGTTCTCTAGACTATGTTCCTAGCATAGTGATTTCATATTTGAAGGCCCAACGGGTGGTTGGGAAGGGATGTCTTTCATATTTGTCCTTTCTCAGAGATGTTGGTGCTGATACCCCTACTATTGACTCTGTACCGGTGGTGCGAGATTTTTCGAATATGTTTCCAGCAGACTTGCCGGGCATGTCGCCCGACAAGGATATTGACTTTGGTATTGACTTGGTGCCGGGCACTCAATCCATTTTTATTCCCCTATATCGTATGGCACTAGCTGAGTTGAAGGAATTGAAAGATCAGCTTCAGGAACTTCTTGATAAGGGCTTTATTAGGCCTAGTGTGTCACCTTGGGGTGCACCGGTTCTGTTTGTGAAGAAGAAGGATAGTACTATGTGGATGTGCATCGACTATAGGCAGTTAAACAAAGTAACAATCAAGAACAAGTATCCTTGGCGCGCATCGATGATCTATTTGACCAGCTTCAGGGAGCGAGGATGTTCTCTAAGATTGATTTAAGGTTTGGGCATCACCAGTTGAAGATTCGGGACTTGGATATTCTAAAGACAGCATTCAGGACCCGTTATGGTCATTATGAGTTCCTTATGATGTCTTTTGGGCTGACCAATGCCCCTGCAGCATTCATGCATCTGATGAACAACGTATTTTAGCCTTATCTCGACTCATTTGTCATAATATTCATTGATTATATCCTGGTGTACTCTCGTAGCCAGGAGGAGCATGTCCAACATTTGAGGACTGTGTTGCAACGGTTGAGGGATGAGAAGTTTTTTGCCAAGTTCTCCAAGTGTGAGTTTTCGCTTAGTTCGGGGGCGTTCTTGGGGCACGTGGTGTCCAGTGAGGGGATTCAGGTGGATCCAAAGAAGATAAAGGCAGTTTAGAGTTTGTCCAAGCCGTCATCAACTACAAAGATTCTGAGCTTTCTCGACTTGGCCGGTTATTATTATCGCTTCGTGGAGGGTTTCTCGTCTATTGCATCACCCTTGACCAAATTAACCCAGAAAGGTGCTCCTTTCAAGTGGTCGAATAAGTGTGAGGAGAGCTTTCAGAAGCTCAAGACTGCCTTGACCACAGCTCCAGTTCTAGTTCTACCTTCAGCTTCTAGTTCTTATACGGTGTATTGTGATGCTTCTCCGATTGATATTGGGTCTATATTGATGCAGGGAGGTAGACTGATTGCTTATGCTTCGCGTCAGTTGAAGCCTCATGAGAAGAACTACCTTGTTCATGATTTGGAGTTGACTGCCATTGCTCATGCATTGAAGATTTGGAGGCCTTATCTCTAGGTGTGTCTTCTAAGGTATTTATGGATCATCGGAGTCTCCGGCACTTGTTCAAACAAAAGGATCTAAATTTGAGGCAGCGGTGATGGTTGGAGTTGCTAAAGGACTATGATATTACCATTCTATATCATCTCGGGAAGGCCAATATGGTGGCCGATGCCTTGAGTAGAAAGGCGGTGAGTATGGGTAGTATTCCATTCATTCCTATTAGTGAGAGAGCTTTTGCAGTTGATGTTCAGGCCTTGGCTAACCAGTTTGTGATATTAGATGTTTCGGAGCCCAGTCGGGTTCTAGCTTGTGTAGTTTCTCGATCTTCCTTAATTGATCGCATCAGAGAGCGCCAGTATGATGATCCCCATTTACTTGTCCTTAAGGACATGGTTCAGCACGGTGATGCCAAGGATGTTACTATCGGGGATGATGGGGTGTTGAGTATGCAGGGCCGAATTTGTGTGTCTAATGTAGATGGGCTACGTGAGTTGATTCTTGAGGAGGCCCACAGTTCGCTGTATTCCATTCATTCGGGTGCTGCGAAGATGTACCAGGATTTGTGGTAGCATTATTGGTGGAGAAGAATGAAGAAGGACATAGTGGGGTTTGTAGCTTGGTGCCTAAACTATCAACATATGAAGTGTGAGCATCAGAGGCCAGGTGTATTGCTTCAGAGGCTTGAGATTCCAGAGTGGAAATGGGAGCGTTATCACCATGAATTTTGTAGTTGGGCTCCCATGGACTTCGAGGAAGTTTGATGCTATTTAGGTGATTGTGGATCGGCTGACCAAGTATGTGCACTTCATTCTAGTTGGGACTACTTATTCTTCGGAGTGGTTGGCTGAGATTTACATCCGCGAGATTTTTCGCCTTCATGGTGTGCCAGTGTCCATCATTTCAGATCGGGGCACGCAATTTACATCGCAGTTTTGGAGAGTCGTGCAGTAAGAGTTGGGCACCCAGGTTGAGTAGAGAACAGCATTTCACCCTCAGACGGATGGACAGTCCGAGCGCACTATTCAAATATTGGAGGATATGCTACGCGTTTGCGTCATATATTTTGGGGGTTCTTGGGATAGGTTTCTACCGCTCGCGGAGTTTGCTTACAACAACAGCTATGAGTCGAGCATTCAGATGGCTCCGTATGAGTATTTGTATGGGAGACCGTGTCGATCTCTAGTAGGTTGATTTGAGCCGGGTAAAGCTAGACTATTGGGTACTAACTTGGTTCAGGATGCTTTGGACAAGGTTAAATTGATTCAGGATCTGCTTCGCACGGCTCAGTCTAGGAAGAAGAGTTATGTCGATAGGAAAGTTCGGGATGTTGCTTACATGGTTGGAGAGAAGGTAATGTTCAAGGTTTCACCCATGAAGGGTGTGATGAGGTTCGGAAAGAAGGGAAAATTGAGACCTCGATATATTGGACCATTTGAGGTGCTTCAGAGGATTGGAGAGGTGTCTTACAAGCTTGCATTGCCACCTAGTCTATCGAGTGTGCGTCCAGTACTTCATGTTTCTATGCTCCTGAAGTATGTCGGTGATCCATCTCATGTTTTGGATTTTAGCAAGGTTCAGTTGGATGGTGATTTGACTTATTATGTAGAGTCGGTGGCCATTTTGGGTCGGCAGGTTCGAAAGTTGAGGTCCAAGGACATAGCTTTAGTGAAGGTGCAGTGGAGAGGTCAACTAATTGAGGAGACTACTTGGGAGACCGATCAGGAGATACGGAGCAGATATCCACGCTTATTTGAGACTCCAGGTACGTTTCTAGACCCGTTCGAGGACGAATGTTTGCTTAAGAGGGGAGGATGTAACGACCCGTCCAGTCGTTTTGAGAGTTGTAGCCTCGTTCCCCCATTTACTGTTCATTTTTCTTAATTGTTGTTATGTGACTTGTCGGGGTAGTTGGTTCGGGTCCGAAGAGGTTTCGAAATGAATTGAGACACTTAGTATCAAGGTTGAAGGCTTAAGTTGAAAAGGTTGACCGGATGTTGACTTATATATAAACGACTCCGAAATGGAGTTTTGATGGTTCTGTTAGATTTGTTGGGTGATTTTGGCCTTAAGAGCATGTCCGGATTATGATTTGGAGGTACGTAGTTGAATTAGGCTTGAAATGACGAAAATTAGAAATTTATAAGTTTGACCGAGAGTGGACTTTGTGAATACCGGGCTCGCAATGGGGTTCCGGAAGTTGGAGTAGGTTTGTGGTATCATTTGTGACTTGTGTGCAAAATTTGAGGTCAATCGGACGTGATTTGATAGGTTTCTGCGTCGTTTGTAGAAGTTGAAATTCTTTAGTTTCGATACGCTTGAATTGGGGTGTGATTCGTGTTTTTATGTTGTTTAATGTGATTTTAGGGCTCTACTAAGTTTGTATCGTGTTTTAAGACTTGTTGGAATAATTGGTTGAGGTCCCGGGGGGGCCTCGGGTGGAGTTCAGATGGTTAACGGATCGAATTTAGAGTTTGAAAGATTGTTGTAGCTGAAATCTTCTGGTGCAATTGCACCTGCGGAATTTTGGTCGCAGGTGCGAGCTGGGAAGCGCAGAAGCAAAGTTTGGATTAGGGGCTGTGGAGCGCGGATGCGGAAGAATTTCTACAGGTGCGGACTCACACTTGCGCGTAGAGGATCGCAGAAGCGGAGAGGGGCTTGGAGTCCCTAGTCAGCAGAAGCGGATGGTTCTGCGTAGATGCGCACCCGTGGGAGCGGGATCTGTGACCATAGAAGTGGTTGGTCGGTCCTTAAGTGGCCTCCGCAGAAGCAAATGATTGACCGCAAAAGCGGTACCGCAGAAGTGATTTTTGGGACCGCAGGAGCGAGAAGGCTTGGGCAGAATCTTTCGGTCTAAGGCGATTTTTGGGAGGAGTTTCGAAGGGATTCTTTAGGTAAGTCACTTTTGGTATAATTAATTAAATAATTGTGTTTCCCCATTGATTTTTCCACCTAGATTGTGTGGTTTTGAGGTGTAATTTTGGGAGTTGAGGGTATGGATTGGGAGAGTTTAAATTGGGGATTTGGGTATCGATTTGGTATTGGATTTTGGTAAATTTGGTATAGTCGGACTCGTGGTTGAATGGGCTTCCAGATTTTGTGACTTTTATTGGATTCCGAGACGTGGGTCCGGGAGCTGACTTTTGAGTCGACTTTTTGATTTTTGATTAATAACTTAGTATTTTCTTATGGAATTGATTCCTTTAGCCCGTGTTGATAGTATCGAACTATTTATTGCTAGATTTGAGGCATTTGGAGGCCGATTCGTGAGGGAAGGGTGTGTTGGAATAGAGATTTGCACAGTTTGAGGTAAGTAACAGTTCTAATCTTGGTTCTGAGGATATGAAACCCTGAATTTTGTGTCATACGATTGGTGTTGAGATGATGCATATGCTAGGTGACGGGCGTGTGGGCGTGCACTATAGTAATTGTGACTCGGTCAATTCCATGAAACTGTATAGCTGAATAATTTGTTGTTAACAGTAACTTCTCCATGTGTTATAGAAATTGAACTGCAAATCATGTTGGAAATGATGATTAGGCCATGTGTTGATACTGTAAGGACCCCAGAGATTGTGTTACGTGTTGAATTATCTGTTAAATTGCCACTTTGTACTCAGTCACAGTTTTTACTTGCATATTATATCTCAGTCTCTATTATTCTTTATTGATGCATTATATCATCGATGTTTGGGTTGTTTATCATGATTATTGAGAGCCCGACAAACTGGAGAGATTGATAACTGAGTGAGGCCAAGGACCTGATTGTGAGGATATTAAGGGATCAGGTTGCACGCCGTAGCATATTTTTATTTATTTAAGCCTGACCTAGCTTATTATAGCGCTTGGGCTGAAGGAGGCTCTCCGGAGTCTGCACCCCCACAGTGAGCGCAGTGGATATTATATATGGGGATGGAGTTCCCTGGGCATGGAGTTGCCCTATATATTCACATTTGGGATGGAGTTCCCTGGGCATGGATTTGCCCTTTACATTTATACTGAGGGATGGATCTTCCCTGGGCTAGACCTGCCCCGCACTGTATTGAGTGATTGAGTACTCTAAGAGTGTGAGTACGCGAGGCTTCCATTGTAGTGTACCACATACAGCATGTACAGTGGCATGTAGATATAGAAATGTCATATCCCTCATATTATTCAAAGTTGATCTATTTTACTTGTATTGAGCTTTTATATGTTGAACTTGAAAAGATGCCTACATTTCTGTACTGTTAATTCTATATTGAAATGTTTCTGCTGAGCTTGTCACTACTTTCAGTCCAATAGTTAGTCTTGTTACTTACTGAGTTGATTTTACTCACGCTATACCCTGCACTTCATGTGCAGATTCATGTGTTACCGGCCATGGTGGGTGTAGATTATCTAAGCAGCTTAATCATTCGGAGATTTCAAGGTAGCTCCCCGGCATTCGCAGACCTTGACTCTCCCTACCTATCTTTCAGCTTTATGTATTTAGTTTACGTTTCTCATAGATAGTATTTCCATACTTGTGTTGTATAGATGCTCATGTACTAAGTGACACCCTGGTTTTGGGAACTTTCGTATTGAGTTTTGACTTTCTATCCAGTTTATGAAAGCTTTAATTATTTAAACCTATATTATTTCATTTTTCACTTAAAAGTTTTGGAAATGTTTTGAGGTGTCGGTTTGCCTAGTACCACGTTAGGCACCATCACAACAGGCTAAGTTTTGGGTCATGACACCAACTTTCCCCCTTTCACCAGCCTCTTCCTTTTCTTCTCTTCTTTGTTTTTCTTCAGAACAGATCCAAAGGCTTCCTTCTTTTGTAGTCTAGTAGTAGGTATTTTAAGAGTGGGCTCTTTGGGAGATGCCCTTCTATTCCTAGCCGCAATAAAGCTTGCAGCAGACACATTGTCATAATCCTCCTCACTGTTTTCATCTTCTTCCTCAGAAAGAGATCTCATCTTAGGAAAGACGATGTTTAACGACTTAGCATCGAAGTGAGGGAAGGGAGCAGGATCAGTACTGACCTGGGGCTCTTTCGAAGAGCAGGGAGTTTTATCCCAAGTAGGAGTAGAGGGCTCCTCTTGGGCTGAAGAATCAGGTCCCTCATTTGTTTCCCCAGTAGTACTATCAGGTGCCAGATTTTCAAGGGGCACCAGTTCCCTACCCTCTTCCTGATGACCTTTACTTTCCCCCTGAGAGCCAGTGGTCTCATTAACAACCTAATAACAACCAACCAAACCTCCGTCTGTAACTATTGACAACATGTTCTCAATGGCTTCTTGTTCATTTAACCCTAAAGTAGAGTCAGAGGGTAAAAGAGGAATATTACCTATAGGGTTGGCAATATTCAAATCGAAGCTTGGAATAGGCATTGCTGAGCCTTCATTACAACGAACCACATCTTGTTGGGCTTCAGCACTCTCCCCAGCCTTCTGACTAGAAACTTCTTGACTTTCGTCTCCGTCTACTATTTTGCCTTCTGCCATTTTTTCCGGTGAAGCAGAAGGAGAGGTCGCAGCAACAAACCTTTTGGGGTTCTGAGTCTTATGACTTTGGTGAGAACCAAAACTCGATTGGGCTGGAGAGGAAGTAGTAGATGGTTGGGGGTCTGGTATGGGATTTTGACTGGGTGACATAGGAGACTCAAACTCTCGCTCATGTGCTTCGTGAGACGAAGACATAGTGGGGACTACACTGGAAATATTTGACACGTCTAGGTTTTGAGACATAGTGAAGATTTGTAGTGAGGACACAAGAAGGAGAGTGTTTGGATTTGATTGAGAAAAAGGGAATTTTTTGGCTTTGATGTGGATAGTGAGGAAAGAGACAACGTTTGGGGTTATTTAGGGGATGTGAGGTACCGGTTACAAATGGGTACAAAGTACCAGGTAGACTGATCATTTAGTAACGGGTGTGACTTTTGAGTTCTAAAGAGATGAGAGAGAGAGTAAAATTTTTAATGACATGGCACTTTTATAGCCGTTTAAAAATGTGCATGAGAATACAAAGGAACTACTAACTTGTGTCACGAGAACCTGGTTCCCTGACTTAGTTTTTGTAAATGTGAGCCTCATCCTTTGACCAAGATGCAATGTTATTAGATGCTTGTTTGCTCTGTAGTTACCATATGTGTCTACCTGTAACGGTATAGAGATGAGTTAGAACTTGCCAAAAAACACCTTTTAGCTATTTTTACCTGTTCATTCTTTCATAGCCAATCATTGAGGGACCTAGTGCTCAGTTCAATTTTATCAACCCTAATGCCAATCAATTTTTTTCAAAGTGCTCTCTGCTAAGTGTTTTGGTGAAGATATCTGCTACTTGGTCTTCTGTTTTGCAGAACTTCATGCAGATATGACCCTTTTCAACATTGTCTCTGAGAAAATGATGTTGCGCATCAATGTGCTTTATTCTCTTATGCTGAACCGGGTTCTTTGCCATGTTGAGAGAACTGGTATTATCACATAGTAATGGCATGCAATCAGAAAATATACCAAAGTCCTCAAGTTATTGCTTGATCCACAGCAGTTGAGCACAGTAAGAGGTAGCTGCCACACACTCAACTTCTGCAGTTGAAAAAGCCATAGAGTTTTGTTTCTTTGTATCCTATGAAATCAAATATGATCCCAGAAAATGTGCCATACCAGATGTACTTTTTCTACCCACCAGATAACCAGCATAATCAGCATACACAATTAAGTCAAAATTTTCCCTTGAATGATAGTAGAGAACCAGGTCCTGTGTTCCATTAAGATACCTTAGAATCCTCTTGGCAGCTTTAAGATGAGATTTCTTTGGACTGGATTGAAATCTAGCACATAATCCCAAATTGAATACAACATCAAGTCTACTAGATGTGAGATACAACAGTGAACCAATGATGCCTCTGTACATGGTTTCGTTCACAGGAGAACCAGGTTCATCCAAGTCGAGACAGGTGGCAGTGGAAATAAGAGTATCAATGGTTTTTGAACTTTCCATCTCAAATCTCTTCAGGAGCTCTTTAACGTACTTCTGCTGGCTAATCATTGTTCCCTTAGGGATTTGCTTAACTTGTAACCCTAAGAAAAATTCAACTCCCCCATCATGCTCATTTCAAACTCGCTTCCCATAAGCTATGCAAACTCCTCACACAAGGAGTCATTTGTTGCACCAAAAATGATATCGTCAACATAAACTTGTACAATGAGTAGGTTCCTTCCCTTTTTCTTCAGAAATAGGGTGTTGTCAAGTCTTCCTCTTGTAAAGCCATTTTCAAGAAGAAACTTGGACAACCTTTCATACCATGCACGAGGGGCCTGCTTCAGTCCATATAATGCCTTTTTAAGTTTGAATACATGTTCAGGATGTTCATGACACTCAAACCCAGGTGGTTGTTTTGACGAAGACTTCTTCCTTTAAATATCCATTCAGAAATGCACTTTTGACATCCATTTGGAACAATTTGAATTCCATATGAGATGCAAAAGCAATGAAAATTCTGATGGCTTCCATACGAGCAACTGGAGCAAAAGTTTCATCATAGTCAATCCCTTCTTCTTGATTGTAGCCTTGAACCACTAACTTTGCCTTGTTCCTTGTTGTATTCCCAAATTCATCATTCTTGTTTCTGAACACCCACCTGATTCCTATGATCGTTCTATCTGAGGGTCGAGGGACCATGTTCCATACACGGTTCCTCCCAAATTAGTGAAGTTCATCTTGCATATCAGTAATCTAGTAAGAATCTTTCAATGCTTCCTTGATATTTTTAGTCTCAATTTGAGAAAGTAAAGCTGAGAAGGCAAACGAGTTTCTTATCTTTGATCTGGTTTAAATTCCTGAATCAAGAGGAATGATCACATTTTGTAGAGGATGTGAACTTTTGTGCTTCCAGTTAGACACTTGAATCTCATTGTGGGAAGATATAGGTTCCTCAGAATGGAATCCATTGTTGGCATCTGTGGATGGGTGAGTACCACGTCTCTGCTAAGCAACAAGAGTTCCTTGCACGACATCAGCAACTCTATCCTCTGCTTCAGTTGTTGTGATGGAGGAACCAGGTTCTTCTGCATCAACTAAGGGTTCTGTTGTATTTTCTTCGTTGAATTCCTTGACTTAGATCATCAATTTTGCCTTTTAATTTTCCATATCAATGACTTCTGATGTTGGGCATATTTCGATATGGGTTGATATTACTTTACCCATATTTTAACCGCTTTTTGATGCTATTTGATCTTTAAAATATCCAACATGGTTTAATTATTGGTTTTATGACTAATTGAGTTGTGTGTGATGATTTAAGGTGTTTAGAGTTCAAAAATATGAAGAAAAGGTTCTCTAGCAAGAGGAAGAGGAGTTGGATGCATTGCATCCAATCTAGAAAAAACAAATATCAGATTTCGTGCACCCTTAGCAGTGAAGTCAGCCCATAGCATCCGCAACTGGGCAAAGCTGAGATGGAGGAACAAAGGGTGGATGTGTCGCATCCACCCTCACATGCAAAGCTGAGAAGTAGAGGACGAGGTGGATGCGTCGCATCCACCTTAGCATCAATCCCTGAAGCCGATTTGGACTAGGAATAGGAGAACTTTGGCCCACGACTTTTGTACGCAATATATAAGCCAAAAACGCCTCCTTTAGGTCATCTAACATATTGGAAAGGGGGAAAAAGCCACAACAAAGTTCTTAAACCACAGAATTCATCTTGAGTTCCTATTCTCTCTTTCTTTTATTGATTCTTATGCACTCTTGTGAATTTTTGATGATTGCCTGAATATGAGTGGCTAAGAACCCTATTATTCTAGGGTCATGGGTATACATGAATGTTGATGTTTGAAGTTTAATTTGACGAAGTTAATTTTATCATATTGGGTTATTTATTTAATTCTGTTTTTAATTATTTTACTGAGTAACTAACAGTGAAATACTATCTACGAATCTAGAGTTTAACTTGAAAGTGGGAACTCTAGATTGCATATAGAATTAAATAGAGCAAGTTCTAAAACCCGGGCATCGGGGAACGGATTCGCAATTAGGATAGACATATACCTAATTGCCTTACTCGGTTGAAATACAGGAATTGTAAATGCGTTCTTGTTAATCTTAATTCCATAGACATATAGGTATTAAGTTAGCTTGAATAGGCGAGTAATGACTCGACAGATTCTTCTGAGTAATATCAACCCTGTGAATCAACAATCCAGATAAATCAATTAATTATTTTAAACTAAGAATGCAACATGATTGTTAGATAACCTGTGACCCTGGAATATTATATCCTATTGATTGTTATTCAAAACTATTTAAGTGTTGTGGTTGATTCCTAGTATTTCATTACTTGATAGTCTTTAGGTAGTAATTCAGAAAATTATCTATTTTGTGAGAAATCTTTTGAATCAATAAGGCATTTGAGTTAGAATCAGTCGAAAGTTAATCATAGGTATTCGTGGGAACAATACTCTACTCATTACTCTATTACTTGATGACCACGTATACTTGCGTGAGTGTGCGTTTGGTCCCAACAAGTTTTTGGCGCCGTTGCCGGGGACCTAGAAATTAGCTACTTGACTGAGTTAAGCTTTTATTACTTATTTGTTCAAGTTTTAATTTTCAGTTTGCCTTGTTTGTGTTAACGCAGGCTCTTCTCTTGAATGCGGAGGAGTAGAAGTGCAAACAACCTACTTCCTTTTGATCCAGAAATTGAACGAACACTTCATAGAGTGAGAAAGGAAGTCGAAGCTAGAACGAGAATAGAAAGGGAGTTGGACATCGTAGTTCAACCACAGCCAATAGAGATGGCAGGTAATGAAGAGCGTCCGGTGATAGAAGCCGCAAGGCCCAATCTTGCTAATATGACTCAGTCTATCGTGAAGCCTGACATCACGAGGCATTTTGAACTCAAACAGTACATGGTACAGCTGATTCAATCCACAGGACAATATGTGGGTCTATCTCATGAAGACCCGCAGAGGCACATTCAGAACTTCTTGGAAATTACAAACACTTACAATTATCCGAACGTTTCCAAGGACTATGTTAGGCTGACATTATTTCCCCTTTCACTGTTGGGGGAAGCTAAGGAATGGTTGCAAAAGGAGCCCGCAAACTCAATCCAAACTTGGGATGATTTAGCAAGGAAATTCCTAATCAAGTTTTTCCCTACTAAGAAGATAAAATCGCTGAGGAGCCAAATTCTTGGGTTCCAACAACGGGATGGCGAGACACTTCGTCAAGCTTGGGAAAGATACAAGAAGCTACTCAGAGACTGCCCGCATCATTGTCAGACTGATGAGGTATTGGGTCACACTTTTGTTGAGGCTAGACGAGGCATCAAAGATGAATCTGGATTCAGCTTGTGGGGGTAGTTGCATGGCGAGGCCGTACAGTGAAATTCAACTCTTGCTAAACAACTTCACAGCTAATGATCATAATTGGCAAGGAGATGGGGATGCAAGAAGAGCAATTAAACAGAAGTCAGCCGGGTTGATTGAGCTTGATGACTTCTCAGCCATGAGAGCAGATATTGCAAAGCTGGCAAATCAGATGAACCGAATGACAACACAACAAACGCAACATGTACAACAGATGTCTATTTGTTGCGAAATATGTGGTGACAATCATATGAGTGACATGTGCCCCACGAATCCTGAATCTATATACTATATGGGGCAACAAAACAGAGGTCCTATGAATCAACATGCACAATATGGGAACACTTACAATCCAAATTGGAGGAATCATCCTAACTTCTCATGGGGCGAAAATCAACAGAATCAGAATCAGTATAGGCCTCAAGGAAATTTTAATCAGCCTCAGAAGCAACCCCAACAAATAGAAGAGAGTACGAATGACTTGCTGAAAAAGTTATTGCTAGACAATCAACAGCTCAGGACCGATTTCACAAATCTTGAGAGGCAAATGGGGCAGTTAGCAGCAAATCAAAATACTAGACCTACAGGCTCTCTTCCCAGTGATACAGAGAAGAACCCTCAAGTTAATGCAGTTACACTTAGAAATGGGAGGGAACTAGAGGAAGTGCCAAAGAAGTGAAAGGACAAACCTATACCTGAGGGGGAGCTGACCCCTAAGGCAATACACGAGTCAAAGAAAAATGATGCAAGTTCAGAGCCAGTGGAGGCTGTAAGGCCACCACCACCTTTCCCCCAGAGATTGCAGAAAAAGAATGGCGATCCAAGGTTCAACAAATTTCTCTCTATGCTGAGTCAGGTTCAATTAAATATTCCATTGGTGGATGTACTTCGTGAAATTCCAAAGTATGATAAGTACATAAAAGATATAGTGTCTCACAAGAGGAAATTGACTGAGTTCGATACAGTTGCACTTACTGAGAAGTGCACTTCAAGGGTCCAAAACAAGCTTCCTCAAAAGCTTAAGGATCCTGGCAGCTTCACTATCCCAGTCCGAATCGGTAATAGTGATGTGGGTCGTGCTCTTTGTGATTTGGGGGCAAGCATAAATCTAATGCCCTTGTCCTTGTTTAAGCAATTGGGTTTGGGAGCTCCAAGACCAACCACTGTGATGCTGCAATTAGCTTATAGGTCCATAGCCTACCCGGAAGGAGTGATTGAAGATGTGCTGCTGCAAATTGGGAAATTTATCTTCCCAGCTGACTTTTTTATTCTAGATTTTGAGGATGATGAACAAGTTCCAATCATATTGGGACGACCTCTCTTGGCTACTGGTGATGCAATAATTAAAGTGAGAGAGGGAAAAATGATTATGAGGGTGGACAACGAGGAAGCAATTTTTAATGTCTACAAAGCGATCCAACTTCCCCGCCACTATGAGGAGCTCTCTATGATATCTGTTGTGGAGGCGGACGAGCAACTTCTTGACACAAGTGTATATCTAGACAACTCTCTAGAAAAAGCAATCATGTTGTTTGATAGCTTGATGATTGATGATGAGGTTGAGGAGATGATGCATATCCTAGATGCATCATGTGCTTACATGCAAGGAATACACCCGTTTGAGCCCCTGAATAGGCCAAGTGGCCCCCTCCAAAGCCGTCAATTGAAGAAGCTCCAAAATTGGAGCTTAAACCCCTACCCCCTTACCTTCAATATGCTTATTTAGGTAGTTCTGACACTTTACTTGTTATTGTTTCTTCTCACTTGTCTAAATTGCAGGAAGAAAAGCTATTGAGAGTGCTACGTGAGCACAAGCGAGCAATTGGGTGGACAATGTCTGACATTAAAGGCATTAGTCCAGCTTTCTGCATGCACAAAATCCTCATAGAGGACGGACACAAGCCAAGTGTAGAGCATCAACGCCAACTAAATCCAATCATGAAAGAAATGGTAAGAAAAGAAGTGATTAAGTGGCTTGATGCAGGTATTGTATTTCCAATCTCTGATAGCAAATGGGTAAGCCCCGTTCAATGTGTGCCAAAGAAAGGGGGGATGACTGTAGTAGTTAATGAAAATAATGACTTAATTCCTACAAGAACTGTCACTGGATGGAGAATTTGCATAGATTATAGAAAATTGAACAATGCCACCCGGAAAGACCACTTTCCCCTTCCCTTTATTGACCAAATGCTTGATAGGTTAGCTGGCCAGGAATACTACTATTTCCTGGACGGTTATTCGGGGTATAATCAGATTGCTATAGCCCAGAGGACCAAGAGAAAACTACATTTACGTGTCCTTATGGCACGTATGCGTTCAAGAGAATGCCCTTTGGTCTTTGTAATGCACCTGTGACTTTTTAAATGTGTATGATGGCTATTTTTACTGACATGGTTGAAAGATTTGTAGAAGTGTTCATGGATGATTTTTCTGTGTTTGGATGTTCTTTTGATAGTTGTTTGATGAACCTTGATAAAGTGCTTGCTAGGTGTGAAGAGACGAACTTGGTGCTAAACTGGGAAAAGTGCCATTTCATGGTACGTGAAAGTATAGTTTTGGGGCACAAGGTGTCAAAAGATGGTCTATAGGTGGATAAAGCAAAGGTGGAGGCGATTGAAAAATTGCCCCCACCGACATCCGTCAAAGGCATTCGCAGTTTCTTGGGCCATGCAGGTTTTTATCGTCGATTCATTAAAGATTTCTCGAAAATTTCTTCTCCGATATGCAGGCTTCTAGAGAAAGATGTCACCTTCAAGTTTGATAATGCATGTCTGAAAGCATTTGAGGAGCTGAAGGGAAGATTGGTGACTGCACCAATTATCATTGGCCCAGATTGGGCACAACCATTTGAGTTGATGTGCGATGCAAGTGACATAGCAATCAAAGCGATTTTGGGGCAAAGGAGGGATAAATTCTTTCACTCCATTTATTATGCGAGCAAAACTATGAATCCATCTCAGATGAATTATACAGTTACTGAAAAGGAGTTGCTTGCAGTGGTGTGGGCATTTGACAAGTTCAGATCCTATCTAGTGGGAACCAAAGTCATCGTCTACACAGATCATTCAGCTATCAGATACTTGTTTGAAAAGAAAGACGCCAAGCCGAGGCTGATTTGTTGGGTCCTCATCTTGCAAGAATTTGACTTAGAGATTCGAGATCGAAAAGGGACAGAAAATCAAGTGGCTGATCACTTGTCCAGATTAGAAAGTCGGAACCATGTAGCTGAAGGAGGGTCAATCAAAGAAACATTTCCTGATGAGAAATTATTAGCAGTCACCTCAGGTGAAGCCCCATAGTATGCAGATTATGTGAATTTTATTGCAAGTGGGGTGACGCCACTAGAATTGACACCTGATAATAGAAGAAGATTCTTACATGATGTGAGGCTCTACATGTGGGATGAGCCATTCTTATATAGGCAGTGCGCAGATCAGTTGGTGCGAAGGTGTGTTCCTGAGGAAGAGATGAATGCTATACTGCATGACTGCCATGCTTCGCCATATGGAGGTCATCACGGCGGGGATAGAACCGCCCAAAAAGTGCTACAATCACGTTTCTATTGGCCAAAATTGTTTAAGGATGCACATGCCTTTGTTAAAAATTGTGATAGATGCCAAAGAACCGGAACTATCACGAGGAAGCACGAGATGCCCTTGCAAAATATTCTGGCAGTAGAGCTTTTTGATGTTTGGGGGATTGATTTCATGGGACCATTCCCATATTCTAATGGGCACAGGTACATCTTGGTTGTGGTCGACTATGTTTCTAAGTGGGTGGAGGCCATTGCTCTTCCTACTAATGACGCAAAGGTAGTGGTAAGCTTTGTAAAGAAGCACATCTTCACACGTTTTGGGACTCCAAGAGTGTTGATAAGCGACGGGGGAACTCACTTTTGTAACAAATTGCTGAATAATATTCTTGCAAAATATGGAGTTAAGCACAAGGTTTACACTGCCTATCATCCCCAACGAGTGGTCAAGTAGAAGTTTCCAACAGAGAGGTAAAGCAGATTTTGGAAAAAACAGTAAGTGGGAATAGAAAGGACTGGGCCGGGAAGCTGGATGACGCATTATGGGCGTATCGCACTGCATACAAGACCCCCATAGGTACTTCTCTGTATAGGTTGGTTTATGGGAAGGCATTCCATTTGCCCGTCGAGCTTGAACACAATGCATATTGGGCGATTAAAAAGCTAAATATGGAGATGGACTTGGCCGGTGAGAAGAGATTGCTACAACTCAACGAGCTTGATGAGTTTCGATTGCATGCGTATGAAAATGCTAAATTGTATAAAGAAAAGACCAAAAGGTGGCATGATAAGCACATCCAACATCGTGATTTTGAGCCAGGTCAAGACGTTCTCTTGTTTAATTCAAGGCTAAAGCTTTTTCCAGGAAAGCTTAAATCTCGATGGTCGGGTCCGTTTGAAGTGGTTAGTGTGAAACCTCATGGTGCGGTAGAATTACGTGATACGGGTTCCAATGCAACATTCTTGGTAAATGGCCAGAGAGTAAAACACTATTGGGGTGGTGACATTGCACGTCACAAGACCTCGATGGATTTAGTAGAGGCATGAAGAACGTGTTGCGTCGTGCCGCGACGTTAAATCAGGCGCTTCTTAGGAGGCCACCCAAGTTAGTTAGTTCATTGTTTTGTAGGAATTAGATCTTGTATGTATATTAAAAAAAAAACTAATTTCAGAGAAAACAGGGTGGATGTGTTGCATCCCCCTCAGCAAAAAGAAAAAAAATATTTTGACAGACCAATTGCTCAAGGCAGTGAAGTCTGCCTATCGCGTTCGCCTCGCGTCCAACCAATTTTTAGAGAAAGCAGTGGGGATGCGTCGCATCCAAGCTCGCACGCACAGGTAAGTGTTATATTTTAACACATCTTAGGCTAAAAACACAATTCAACATAAAAACTCCCCTCTCGTCTCACTTGCGACCAAAACGTAGCTTTTCTCTTCTCTCGCGTACAGGTACTGAGGCTGGGAAATGGCAGCAACGAGCAAACAGTCCAAGCAACAAGACAAAGATTATGAGCATAGGAAGCAAAGCCATTAGAAGAGTGCAAAAGCGATCTAGATGGTGAGGACTAAGTGTGGGGTGCCCACACAAATGACAATGCCTGGGGGAAGTCTGAGTACCTCGTGAGCCGCTATTGCTTCGGCCTTTGGCCTACCAGGGAGTCTCGTTTATCCTCTTATTATTTATAGTGTGTATTGAGGACATTGCAAAATTTTAAGTGTGGGGTGAGGAGATCGTTTGGATGAGTTTCTGTGCTATTTTAGTTTAGTTGTATTACTCATTCTTAAGTGTAGTAGCTTTTCCCGACGATTGATCTCCTAGACAGTTTTGTTGAGGGATTAAAGTCTAAACAAAAATCCAAAAAAATGTCTTTTAGCTTTCTTTAGGTAGTAATAATCCCCTGTGGTTTTTCTTTGTGCCTCGGTTCTTTTCCATGGGATGTAGTTTGAACCGGGTAGTTTTTTTTTTTCCGAGTAGATTAGGAATTTAGGAAATAAAAGGAGCAAGAATGATGAACCTAGGCGCCCTTGATGATGCCTTGTTAAATTGGATAGCATGTTTTGTGGCGCCTATGTCTCGTTTACATGACTTATGTTCACTTTGTGCTTAATGCTTAATATCTCGTTGCTCCGTGAATACTTACATTGTTTGAGAGTCGGAATGTGATCGTCCTTAGTGAGTCATGTGCCATGTGGGGTGAGGTTTTTGTGTTGTTCATGTATTGTACTTGTGTCTAGAACTTGCCCGGTATGTGAGTTGAAGCGAAATTTGAGGTGATGCTCGGTTTGAAAAATGATTTTAGGCTTTCTTTGATCTTTTTGAGCTTATTGCTTATCATAAATAAAATTTATCCCTAGTTAACCAATTTGAGCCTATTGACTTTTATTTGGTACCCACATTACAAGCCTATACCCTTTTTATTCTTAATTGACATTGTTTTGATCCTTTTACCTCTTGAAGCACTTTAGTTGTTAGATGAGCGCTAAAAGAAGTAAGAAGGAACTAAGTGTGGGGTGGCTTTTGAGTGGAACCAATGAAAGGAAGAAAGGTGCACTTGTTTTGTAAAATAATACACCACTAGCGGAAATTGAAAAAAATAGTTGAAAAAAAAAAGAAAAAATATAGATGAATAAATTGTTGTCTTGTTCTTGCTAGTGGGTATGAATTAAAGTAGTGCTTAAATAAAGAGGAAATATTGTTGGGGATGATATTATTTTTGAAATTGAAATGGTGTTGAAGAATTTGCGCTTAAGTTATTTGGTGATGTGTTAAAGTGCTTAGGAGGCTGAGTCACTATTCATAAAATATATTCTACCCGTCCCTTAGCCCACATTACAACCATAAAAAAGTCCTAATTGATTCTAGATCGAGCGAGCTTACATTAGTAGAGATTTATATTAAGGGCAAGCCTATGGTACCAATTGCATGCATGTGACTTCTTTGTGAGAGTGAGCGATTTTCTTTGATATATGTGAGTCATTAAAATATATTTGATCATGAAATTCGAATGTGTGGATTGAACTAGCTCACTTGTTCTTGTTGTGAGGGCACATGGTTTCACGAGGGATAGATAATGTTATTAGACTTCTCTATGATGTTGGGTGTTCAAGCCATGAATGCATTGTGACATTAAGTCAGTTTTTGAGGTTAGGGTTGTTGTGAGCATGTTGTCTTTGTTTAAATATTTTTAAAGAATTACATAAGTAAAGGGAAGTGTATATGATGCATATTCTAGAGCCTAATTGTTGCAAATAACCATGGTCATAGGTGTAGTATGCTTTGAATGATAAGAGCTTAATTTTGTTTCGTCTACTATAGTGATGGTTCGTTCGAGGACGAACAAAGGTTTAAGTGTGGGGTGGTGATGTTGGGCATATTTCGATATGTGTTGATGTTACTTTACCCATGTTTTAACCGCTTTTTGATGCTATTTGATCTTTAAAATGCCTGACATGGTTTAATTATTGATTTTATGACTAATTGAGTTGTGTGTGATGATTTAAGGTGTTTGGAGTACAAAAATATGAAGAAAAGGTGCTCTAGCCAGAGGAAGAGGAGTTAGATGCGTCGCATCCAATCTAGAAGAAAAAAATATCAGATTTCGTGCACCCTTAGCAGTGAAGTCGGCCCATAGCATCCACACCTGGGCAAAGCTGAGATGGAGGAACAAAGGGTGGATGCGTCGCATCCACCCTCGCATGCAAAGCTGAGAAGTAGAGGACGAGGTGGATGCATCGCATCCACCCTCGCATGCGAAGCTGAGAAATGGAGGACGAGGTGGATGCGTCGCATCCACCTTAGCATCAATCCCTGAAGCCGATTTGGACTAGGAATAAGAGAACTTTGGCCCACGACTTCTGTACGCAATATATAAGCCAAAAACGCCTCCTTTAGGTCATCTAACATATTGGAGAGGGGGAAAAAGCCTCAACAAAGTTCTTAAACCACGGAATTCGTCTTGAGTTCCTATTCTCTCTTTCTTTTATTGATTCTTATGCACTCTTGTGAATTTTTGATGATTGCCTGAATATGAGTGGCTAAGAACCCTATTATTCTAGGGTCATGGGTATACATGAATGTTGATGTTTGAAGTTTAATTTGACGAAGTTGATTTTATCATATTGGGTTATTTATTTAATTCTATTTTTAATTATTTTGCTGAGTAGGTAACAGTGAAATACTATCTACGAATCTAGAGTTGAACTCGAAAGTGGGAACTCTAGATTGCATATAGAATTAAATAGAGCAAGTTCTTAAACCCGGGCATCGGAGAACGGATTCGCAATTAGGATAGACATATACCTAATTGCCTTACTCGGTTGAAATACAGGAATTGTAAATGCGTTCTTGTTAATCTTAATTCTATAGACATATAGGTATTAAGTTAGCTTGAATAGGCGAGTAAGGACTTGACAGATTCTTCTGAGTAATATCAACCCTGTGAATCAACAATCCAGATAAATCAATTAGTTATTTTAAACTAAGAATGCAACATGATTGTTAGATAACCTGTGACCTTGGAATATTATATCCTATTGATTGTTATTCAAAACTATTTAAGTGTTGTGGTTGATTCCTAGTATTTCATTACTTGATAGTCTTTAGGTAGTAATTCAGAAAATTATCTATTTTGTGAGAAATCTTTTGAATCAATAAGGCATTTGAGTTAGAATCAGTCGAAAGTTAATCATAGATCTTCGTGGGAACGATACTCTACTCATTACTCTATTACTTGACGACCACGTATACTTGCGTGAGTGTGCGTTTGGTCCCAACAAGTTCTTGCCTCCAGGAAACTTCGACTGCAGTCTGCCTTGATCAATCTTATCATGTGAAATTTTCCCACATAAGTGGTGTGATTCATCAAAGATTACATGTATGCGTCCTTCAACACATTGAGTCCTTTTGTTGTAGACCTTGTATGCTTTGCTTTGTGAGGAATATCCAAGAAATATTCTTTCATCACTTTTGGCGTCAAATTTTCCCAACCTTACCATTATTAAGAATGAAGCATTTGCATCCAAACGTTCTTAGGTGAGTTAGCTTGGGCTTTCTTCCATTCAGCAATTCATATGGAGTTTTATTCATGAGGGACCTGATCATGCACCTGCTCACCAAATAGCAAACAGTGTTGACTGCCTCTGCCCAGAAGCCTTTTGCTACGACACTGTCAATTAGCATAGTTCTTTCCATGTCTTCAAGAGTCCTATTTTTTCTTTCCACCACACCATTTTGTTAGGGTGTTCTGGGAGCTGAAAATTTATGACTTATGTAATTTTCAGCACAGAATTCGTCGAATTTTGCATTTTCAAACTATGTGCCATGATCAGACCTTATATTTATAACATTATGGCTCATCTTCACTTGAAACTGCTTCACAAATGCAACAAAAACTGAAAGGTTTCATCCTTGGTTCTGAGAAAGAAGGACCATGTGAATCTGGATTTGTCGTCAACTATGACAAAGATGTACTTCTTTCCTCCTCTACTGGGAACCCTCATAGGTCCACATAGATCCATATGGAGAAGATCAAGTGGCCTTGAGGTGATTACTTCACTCTTGGGCATAAAAGAGGACCTGACTTGCTTTCCTCTTACACAAGCATCACGCACCTTGTGACCTTTGAACCTTGACTTGGGCAACTGACGGACCAAGTCCTTCATGACCAACTTGTTCAGCAATAAAAAGCTTGCATGTCCCAATCTTCTATGCCATATCTCAGCATCATCATCAACAACACTCAGGCATGAAAGATCCCCATTGTGCAAGGACTCAAAATCAGCAACACAGGTATTTTTGTATCTTTTTGCCTACAAAACCACTTCACCAGTCACGAGATTTGTGACTGTGCAGGTTTTTGATAAAAATTCCACTTTGTTTCCTTTTTCGCGGATTTGAGAGACACTCAGTAGGCTATTTTTCAAGCCATTCACATAGTACACATTCTTAATTAAGTGAGTGAGCGTTTTTTCAATTCTTCCTAGTCCCAGAATGTATCTCTTTTTGCCATTTCCAAAGGACATACTCCCTCCTTGCAGGGATTTGAGTGAAAGGAAATCATCTATGCTTCCAGTTATATGCTTAGAACAACCACTATCCATATACCATTTTTGGCTGTTTCCTTTCCCTGCTCCCTGCACAAGAAAATCAAGGACTAGACTTAGGAACCCAAACAAGTTTGGGTCCCTTGTAGTGAGGAAAAGGGAGAATTAAACTTTGTTTTTCTAAGCATGCGATACACGTTTTTTAATGGAAGAACTAGGTACCTTAGCAGTAGTTAACTTTTCAACAAAAATCTTATTTTTCTGTTGGGACTGAATTCCAGCCTTATAGTTTTCTTTAAAGTGTCTAGTGTTGACATAGTGAGTGCAAAGCCAGTTATCAGGAATAGTAAAATACTTGCTATGTGGATTGTAGGAAGTCCTTTCCTTTTGAAATCCGACTCTCTGCTTATTCTCACTATTGCTTGTATACATGGTAGTGATTGTGTCAGAGGACCAGGTCCAATTTAGAGATTTTTCTAGGTCATTTTTAACTCTGCATAGATCTTCTTGAAGTTGTCTGTTTCATTCAAGTTTAGCACACAGATTAGATTTCACAGATTTGAGTTTATTTTCAAGCTTGATGTGTGCCTCACTTGCAACTTCCTTTCCCTTTTGGATGTTCCCAGAACGGTTTCCCCTTTTTAGTTCCTATATTGTTTCTTTTAGATCCACAACAACTACCAACAGGTCATCTCTCTCATATTTTACATTTTTAATTTTTTCACTCAGAAATTTTTTTTCTTACTTTAGAACCTCGATGGTTTCTTTTAGGTCAACCACTATGACTATCGGATCATCGCTCTCATGTTCTAACTCTCCTAGCTCTACAGGTAATGCATTTTTGTAATTTATAAGACTATGATAAGCATTAATTAAAGCATTTGCCAAAGATATAAGCTTCTTCTATGAGTAAGACTTCAAATTTCTTTGAACGTCTAGAAAGTTTACCTCATCATTATTGTCAAATTTTGCCATCAGAGCAAAGATAGAGTCATATTCAGCTGTTTCACTTTCCACTAACATCATGGAGATGTCACCTTGTTCATCATCTTCTCCATATTCGCTGGAAGAGTCTCCCCATGCAGCAAGAGCTTGTTTCACAACATTATCAGCGGCATCTTTTCTCTTGAATCTTTTGTTAGGAATCGGGTTCCTCTTGACTGCTTTGTCTATGTTGTGCTTGTACTGGTCTTGCTTGAGGAGAGGACAGTCCTTGATGAAGTGTCCTGGCTTCCCATATTTACGACACAAGTCATACCATCTTGGTTTGCTGGAGCTGCTCCTTTTTGGAGTACCTCTATTCCTGTGAACCATTTTCTGAAATCGCTTTGTCAGGTAGGCCATGTCAGCATCCTCAACACTTGAGTCATTATTGTCTGCCTTGAGGACCAGGTTCTTCTCCTTTTTGGGTTATCTTATGTCATGGTCCTTCTTCTTCATCATCTCATAAGTCTTCAGATTACCAATGAGTTCATCAATGGTAAACTTTTGCAGATCATTTGCCTCCGTGATAGCATTTACTTTATTTTTCCATGAACCAGGTAATACACTGAGTATTTTTCTGACAAGTTTGTTCCTTGGAATGATCTCTCCTAGAGAATGGAGCTCGTTGATGATAGAAGTGAATCGAGTGTGCATGTCCTGAATGGACTCATCATCCTTCATCCTAAAGAGTTCATACTCAGTGGTGAGCATATCGATCTTCGACTGCTTGACTTGAGTTGTTTCTTCGTGTACTGTTTGGAGAGCTTCCCAGATCTCCTTAGCAAATTAACAAGCAGAGATCTTGTTATATTTGTCTGGTCCAATACCACAAACGAGGATCTTTTTTACACGGAAGTTCTTCTCTATAACTTTGCGGTCAGCATCGTTGTACTCCTTCCTTGTCTTGGGAACTATCATTGTTGGTTTGCCAATGGTCTTCATAGGAACGAAGAGTCCATCGCAGATAACATCCTAGAGTTCTAAATCTTCAGCCATGATAAAATCATACATCCTTGTCTTCCACCATCCGTAGTATTGTCCATTAAATCTTGGTGGTCTGTAGGTAGATTAACCTTCTTCAAAGTTTGGTGGAGTAGCCATGAGGATCCTTTCTAGGTGTTAGCCGGATAGGAAGAACCTGCTCTGATATCAATTGATGGAAACTTAGGGTCCATCAATTCCCACAGAACACACACAATAAGAGATAAGTAAATAACACAACAGAATTTTACGTGAAAAACTCCCAGCTCACGGGATTAAAAATCACGACCTACACTCGTAGGATTTGAACTTCACTAACCGAGCAACTTTTAGATTACAACCTATTGTAACCTAGGAATTAAACTCTTAATTCCTCAATTACTTATAATAACTCTATTACAAGCCTCTTTGTAATAACTCTATTACAAATCTCACAACTCGACTAACTCTAGGTAAGACACAAACACAAGGTTTATGATTTTACAAATGGTTTCCTACACAATGCTTCTAGCTAAGCTAAGTAGGAATTATAAGTAGTCCATTCTAACAAAAATATAACACAACTAAGGACATATTGATAACACAGAGTTGGAAACTAGTCCCTCATTCCATTGTTCTTTGTTCTTAAAGCCTGGAAGTCACTTGCAAGATGGCAACACACTTGAAAGAAAACTTGATCAGTTTTTCGAATGTGCAAGTGTATGTTTTTTTCTTTGCTTCATGTTAATAATATCCAAGTGATATCACTTAGATGATGCAAGCAGTTATCCGGTACAAAACATTCCCCATAAAGTGACTGCTACATTATTTGCACTGTTACGTGTGTGCAGAGGAACAGTTGCAGCAATTTTACAGCTGTGAGGAGTTGACTGATACAGTCAGCAAGGGAACTGATGTCCATTTGTTCCCTCTCTCGTCTCTTCCCCCCTAGTTGTTGGAACTTGTGCCCAACTTGAGATTTGTTGTGCTTTGGCACCTTAAGAATGTGTAACAGGTTCTTGATCGGATTCTTATCATATAGTTTGTTAGATCATCAAAATATTAAAGGACACATAACTTATCAATCTGAGAACAATTTTTGTCCTTAAGATTGTCAAAAGTAAGCGTTTTTATCTTCGACACATCTTTTAACAAACTTTGGTTATTAGAACTATCAGAAACTTTGAAAAAATAGATTTAACATAAACTCACATCTCGAAGAGCAATTATTATATTTTCTTTTATCTATTTTTTGTGTCTGGTATAATTTTTAGTGTTGCAGTTTCTGAAATTTTGACGTTTTTGATGTTTATGGTTGAATGGTTCTTTTCATAGCTCCCATAAAATAAACAATTAAAATTCGTTAAATATTCGATGAAATCAAAAAACAAATACGTTTTAACAAATTTAAAGAACCAAAACTATTCAAATATATAACAGATACGCGTGTTAACACGGACACCACCTTCTCTATCCCCAGGCCTGCCGCCTGCGCAGTTGCTTTATAGGCACAACTAAGTAATTTGAGGACCACCTTCGCATACGAAAGTAAAAAAGATCAGTAGCAATTATTGATGCAAAATAGAAAAAAGGTTTTCTGACTTTGATGAGTTTTATCTCTAACTGAATTTTCTATTAGAGGTATATACGTTCAAGTTGTCCAACAAAGTTTGGAAATAACTTGTCTTACTTTGATATGTTACGAATACTCTTTAATTTTAAAGACCTAGTGAAGTTAAACAACAAAATTGTAGAAATTAACAAAGTTTCCTCACCGTTGAACTTTAGACACAGGCAGCATCCTTCCTAACTTCTTAAATTTCTTCTACTTTCGATTAAACCAGGACAATGTCAAGCACACATCTCTAAATGAAGGGAACTTTGGCTTCATTCTCCACCGCCCCATTCTTATGAATAAAATGTCATGAGTTTCAATTTGCTGTCTAAACTTGTCGTTTAGAAAGTACCGGTAGAGCCACATGTATTCAAGGGGTATCAATTAAATTGAAATTACTTCGTCGGATAATTACATTGTATAGTTAGTGATAAGTTATACGATTATGGTTTTAATGATTTGACAAATTTTATTTAGGAACCTGATACAATCAGTTCCTTTGCGCCTATTGAGACATGCTCAGTTGGTCTGGCCAAACTCTCGAGAAACCAGATAAGGAAACAGATAAGAGAACAGATAGGATCAGTTCCCCAGTAGTTGTAAAGTTGTCTTCCTGTACCGAATGGCAGCAGTGCAGTGGCACAACCGCTACTGCTAAAGGCCAAACCAAAAGGTGTAATGTCTTTATCTCTTCACACATGATCACTCATATATAAACAACATTACACAAAGGTTTGACCTAATACTTGACAATTTGAAAAACCTATCATCTCAAGTGCTAGTCACCACTATTTAGGTGCACTCCAGAACAGAGTTGTTACAAATCAAGGATCAGATCCCAACACTGAAGATGTCTTAAGTCCTTATGTTTGTTGAGTCTTTGTCTTTTGTTCTTTACTTGTAAACCTATAACGATAATTAAGCGTTCTCTAACTACTTATACACAAATAACTAGTTTAATCGTATAGTTAGTCAAAAGTAGATGTAGTGCATAAGTTATGGGTCCATCCAAATCTAGTAACTTTGACTCAAATTATATATATTTATTAAAAAATTCACCAAAAATACAAATAATATATTTCAAACCTAGTCAATCGAATCGATTATGGTAAAATTCGAAACTCAAATTCATAATGTTCAAAGAGCTTAGAACCCGTCTATGTATTTATTAGACTAACAAAAAAATGTAATAAGAAAATACTTTCGAAAAATTGTGTTTTGAGATCACGATGATTTTTGTGAGTTAGTAAATATTATATAATTTTTGTGTGAGAAAACAAAGTTATATGACTTTGATGAAAAAAGTCACAGTTATATGACCATTTATGAAATTTACCCGAGTTAGCTAATATCATCTATACGAATACTTTGCTTCCTTTGGTATTGCTTTGTTTGCTGGGTATTTATTATTTTTCAACTACTGTACAGGCTTTCTTTCAACTTTTATCTTCAATTTGTATCACGTCTGTTTATCGCGTTAGATCAACAATATCTTACTATAAATGGAAGTTTTTACTTCACAAGGCATTACAATCTTGAAGAAAAAATTAACATCCCTGCACCTAAAAAGTCAATTTTACACCTAAATCCAAAAAAAAAAAAAAAAAAAAAGGGAAGATGAAAATGTATAAATGGAACGGCACGGATAGCGACTCCCAATATTTTTTCTTAGAAGAGTAAAGATAAGCACAGTATTTTTTTTTCACACAATTATAGGGTTTGAATAGTTTTTTTTATCGAAAGAAAATATTTATATATAATAGGTAGTATAATACTTTACCTTATTATAGGTACATGCTCCCTATGTCATAAGTAAAATATTATAATAAAAAAAGTTGGCGGATAATACAGAGTTTGAACACTAATTCCTCCACTTTGTCATGTTTTACGTTAGATTCCTATTCTAGTTTTTCCTTCAAAGGAGTCGACCATTATAATAATAATTATTATTATTATTATTGTTTATTATTATATTTGACATTTTCCACTTCTGTTTGTAGAAACAGTAAATGGCAAGTGGGACCTTTCGAAAAGAAAAAGGATGGACTAATGTAATAGTATTAAAGCAAAAGTTAATTAGTCGATGGAGTCAAAGCCCAAAGGATACGCCGCCTTGTTCCCTTCTTTTTCTTTACGGGTTCAAAATACAAAATTACTAGCTAGCGTTTGGTCATAAATTTTAAATTTATTTTGAAAAATTTGATTTAGGTAAAGTTTGGTTTGAAGATAAAAATGTGTTTGGATATCAGTTTTCAAAATATATTTTACTTTTTTTTAAAAAAATAACATGAAACATGACTTATACCCACAAGTTCCAAAAACTATCACAAATACCTAACAGTACCGTCATCAATAACATTCATTATCATTATCACAAATCATAGTCCTGAACATAAATAAATTTGGTACAAAATTATCATTTTTATAATTAACTACATATTAAACTATCAGATGACCGAGAAGACGAAACAACATTGTTACAAAATAATAAATGATGAGCTCTGTTATAAAATATAAAAGTTTGGGGCAATTTTTAAAAAATGTAATAGTAATATTTTGAGCGAATAAATTTTATGAACAAATATGTATTTACTAAAAACAAATTGAATTTTTTTTAGCAAAATTTATGACCAATCCGGGTGGTAAGTATCTTGGGGCGTTTCAAAATTGACTCAAAACTATGAATGCAGCTAAGCACACACGTAATTGGAGAAAGACACGCACACCACCCCCCAAAAAACATATTAATAATTGGAGAAAGCACAAGAGGACAGTAATCACATTCATCCCCATAACTTAACCCATTCAACTTAACCTACAACCTAACCCACTACCCTCATCCCCATATTCTAATTTTTGTCTCACAAATAAATTTACTCATATTCGATATTTATACCATTCAAGAAATATAAGTCAGGTATTTTTATATAACTCATTACCAGCTAATCATAATTAAATAATACCAGCTAATTATAATAAGCTAAGCATATTAAAGGACAACTCAATATACAAAGTATCACGCATTCATGTAAAATCCGAAAAATGATAGCATCCAAAGAATATGATATAAGTAGCCTAACATAATGAAACGTTAGTGGCTAATTCTATAAATAAATTAATACATATTCTTGCCTTAATTTTCTTACTAATTCTGAATATCTTATATAGCTACGGATTCGCCAAAATACAAATTAAATTAAAAAAATGAATCTAGCTTTCCTAAACATATTTCACAGATCTTCCAGAAAAATATCATATAATTAAAGAAAATTTATAATGAGCCATAAAATTGCCTCTATAATTTGATGCAATTATGCAAATATTGAGTGAGTTATTTCGCCTTAAATTACCTCTCATCTTAACCCACAATCCTCCAGCCACGTGTCCTCCCCCCACCACCCAATTACCCCATAACTAAAAATCTTGGCTTCCCTTCATCTTCTTTTTTTGCCTCTTCCAGCCTGTCCTCCTTTTGATATTTCTTTAGTATCTTCTCTAATGATTTGCTCACCATTCTCATTATTAAATTCCCTTTAATTTTTGTCTCCTTTCTCTGATCCTTCCCCTTCTCTATTTATCTATCTAATTCTTCTTTCATTCCATTTTACCCCAATTGCGTCTTCATTCCTTTCCAGAGTTTCATTTATAGCCTTTTTCACCTGCTCGTAAATCTTGTTTTTGAGACTTTAATTTGAAGAAAAACTGATACAATTATGGCGGAAGAGCATGGTTTTGAGGCACAAGAAGGGCACATATTATGCGCAAACAACTGTGGATTCTTCGGCAGCTCAACAACCCAAAATTTCTGCTCCAAATGTTACCATGAAATTTATTTAGCTCAACAATCCCAACAAAAGCCCATTGATTCTCTCTTTCCTCTGCAGCCACCGGTTCCCGCCGCCAGCTCATCGGTGGTGGTGTTGCCGGAACCGTTAAAATTAGAGAAAAAACCGGCGGCTGTTGTCGAACCGGTGGTGCAGCCAAACCGGTGTTCGGTTTGTAGGAAGAAAGTGGGGTTGACCGGGTTCAAGTGTAGGTGTGGGACCACTTTTTGTGGGACCCATCGATACCCGGAGATCCATGGCTGCACGTTTGATTTCAAGTCTATGGGGAGAGAAGCTATTGCTAAGGCGAATCCTTTGGTTAAAGCTGAGAAATTGGAAAAGATTTAATCACAGCCGTTGGATTAGATGATTATCGTCGGCAATTGACGTCATCTGAATTATTTGATCATCGGGCCAAATTGAAAAGAGAGATAAATCTTGGGGTGTTCCATTGTTGACAAAAAATGTGAATTAATTAGTGTATATTTTTTTCTCTTTTTTTGGTAATTTGATATTTTATCTTTCGCTTGAAAATAATTTATGGGTTGGCTTGTTTTATAGATCCCATAATTTACTGTTTCTGGAATTTGGATGATCTTACTACTTAAATTTCTCACTTGAGATTTTTACCATGCATTATTGGTTAAACACAGATAATAATGAAATTTATACAAATTATTAAAATTTCAATTTTTCTTAGTTTTTTATTGATTGAATGCAAATGAAGTTTAGGCTTGTTTGGCCAAGCTATAAATATAAAAATCAGCTTATTTTGAATAACTAATTGATGTATGATTTTGGAAAAAAAATGACAGAAATTGGAAGTTTGGACCCATGCATGCTCAGAAATCCTTAAAATTTGAGTGCAAATTGATTACCAGTTTAATCATCAAAAGAAATCCTTTAAATTTGTATATTTTGCTATTAAAATTGACAATCAAGTGATATAATTCGAAACAAAGGTCAACATTATTCACTCAAATCATAAGAACTTATGTGCGTGATCACTACTACTAATTATTCAGCCTATATTAAAATCTTGATACAAAGTTGTACTAGATTATTTGATTATTTTTTTTTTTAAAAAAAAATCTTTATTACATTAGGGAGGGAAGAAAAAGTAGAGTTTGAACCTCCCACTGTAAAAGGAGTTCACAAATAAGCTAGCCCTTAACCCTTCAGTTAGATTAAGATATTTTTGCTTTCACTTTTACTATAAAGGCATAATACTTTATAATAGAAGGTTGTCTTTTCTTAATTAACAATTGAGTATCAACCACTCCTAAACAATTAATGGTGTCGACATATATATGCGTGGCATATTTATGACACATATCCTTATCCTTGCCACTATACTTGAAAAAAAACAAGATGCAAGGCTTTAGGATATACCTTCCCTAAGTGGTCAAAATTTAAAATTAGGGGTGTTCAAATCGAACCGTAATATCAAACTCAATCGAAAGTCAAATCAAACTGATTAAAAAATTCGATTATGTTTGGTTTTGAGTAAAAAAAACTCGAACCAAACCGACGTATAAATATATAATTTTTATATATACTTATATATATATATATATATATATATATATATATATATATATATATATATATATATATTTTTAATCCTCTCATGGGATGTAATATTAGAAATATTTTTAATCCTCTCATGGGATGTAATATTTAATAGAATTATAAAATATATATATTTTATTTACTTTAAATAATGGTTGATTCTAATTTGTATCATTATTTTTGTTATCAAGTGTTATTGAAATGCATCAATCTCTTTATTCTTCCATATTCATATGTAAATATTTAATAAACTCTTATATCTTTTTCAAATTTAAAATGGTATTTTATCGGTAATTTTTAAAATTAAATAGAACATATTATTATTTTGATTTTCATATTGATTTTTATGGTTAATTACTAAAATTCGATTAAGCTTGAAACGTACGTCAACGAAAAATTATTGTTAGACTAAGAAAATAACTATCACGAGTTTCTAAAAATCCTTCCATAAGAATATTTTAAAAGATCATATACTTGTCAATTTTTTCTAAACAGATATTCACTTATCACAATTTATATTTAACTATAACAAAGTAAGATTGAAATAATATTTTTATAATAAAAAAAATTCAAATAAACCCAAAAATCGATAAAATCGAACCAGCTCAAATAAATATAATTAATTTAGTTTGATTTTGATAAAAATCCAAACCAACACGATATATTTTAGAAATTAAAATATACTTGTTTGAATTGAGCACTTTCTCTTCCATGTGACAAGGGAAAGAGATACTTCTATACTCAAATCAACATAATTGCAGAGAAATGAAAATGACTTGTGTTAGTTTTTCTTGGCATCCTTCAATTCGCAGGCCAGCTTTTTATTTATGGCTTTCTCAAGTTCCATTTGGTGTTGACCTGTGTGGTCCATTTTGCGGCACACACACACTACGTGTTTTCTTCTTATTATTTTAAAATTTAAAATTACATTTTCTTTCAGCAATCTCGTACCAACTACGTGCCATGTACTAAGAAGTTAGGTATTTGTTTTCAGAGCCATATTTAGCTTGTAATTTTTGGAGTCATATCAACTTAGAGGATATTTGGATTGACTTTTAAAAAATAGCTTATAAGTTAAAATTCAAAAGTCATAAATTGTTAATATTCAACTTTTGACAACTTTAATCATTGTTAAATACCATAAATATTAGAAAAGTTCTTAAAAGCCGAGCACTTAAAATAAGTTAATCCAAACACCTTCTTAGTCGTTTTTGTTCAGTCTATAGCTATCACTAATAAAGAATATCAATTTTCTTTCTAATATATATAACCAGAATTGTTTTTTCTAAGTGCTTTTATTTTCCAAGCAATTCTCTTTTTTTTTTTTCAATTTCCTTATTTTAGACGAAAAAAGTGAACAGAGAGAATATGTGGGTAGTGTTTGCAGTTGATTTGTAGTTATTAGCAAAAAAAAAAAAAAAAAAAAAGATTTGTAGTTGTGGGTCAGTCTTAAAGCCCCATATCATGCTTGTGAAGGCTAGCATTTCAGTGCAGAAGAAAGGAGCTCAAATTTAGGTCCATAAGGAAAGCTTGGGCACGAGCGGCGGAGTCATTATTTTCACCAAAGAAGTTCAAAAAAGAAAGAAAGTGAAAAAAATAAAAAGATATTGTGGCTAGTGAAAATTGAATAAGTGACTTCACAAAGGTTTTGAATCCCCTCGACCACTGAGCTATGCTTTTGGGCTCAGTGGCGGAGCCAGTATTTTTATTAAGGGAAGTCAAAATATAAAGAAACAAACTCACTAAGAAATCAAGGGGTGTCATTATATAGTATATATATATACATATTTTTAAAAAACTTATTGAGCTAAACAATATAATTTTTCGACGAAGGGGTGTCGGGTTGACACCCCTTGGGTGCATGTGGCTCCGCCACTGTTTGGGCTGTATCAAGGGGATTCAAAACAAAATATATTGTATACGGTCGAAACTGATTTCGGCCTTCGTACGTTTGATCGAGATCGAAACATAATGGATCGAAAAAAGTCTTTATAACATCGAGATGGGATCCGAAGAAGGCACGAACGAGCTTCGATTTTCGGGGATAAATCAAACACCGAGTTCGAAGTCATACTCGAGCTCGGGTACGAATCGAACTATGATGAGATGTTATGGAATCTTGCTTAAGGGGCAAAGGCCATCCGACATCGAGCCCGAGTCATTACCAGACCCCGAGTTAGCATCGAGCTCAAGTCCGCATCGAGATCTAAAAATAATACCGACCAGCACCGAGTCCGATCAAGCTCAAGCTCACAGACAAGAGCCGTTTTAACCGCACTAAGGGAGAGAATCTCGGCGGGAATTAGGAAAAAACTGATTTATCATGGGTTCCCTACTATGTATTTTTAATTATATCTAAAGTAGGATCCTCCACTATAAAGAGGATAGCTACATTTCTATAAAGGGACAGTTCTTTGCTTACATTGTAACTCAAATACCATACACTCCTATATTGAAGAGTTATTCTTTTAAGTTTTATAGATTGATTCATCTTGCTTAGTCCTAAAAATCATCTTCTTTCCAACCTTGTTTATTTTGCATTCTTTGCAATCCATATTTGATATTTCTATTTATCCTTACGATTTGTATTAAGCTATACCACATATCCTTAGAACTGCGTACAAATTCAACTCTATCCGTTTTTCGGGTAAACAGTTTGGCGCCTACCGTGGGGCTAAGGATAACAGTGGTTATTTGATACGATTCTGCAAAAACACACCATTTTGCGCTTGTTTCCGAAAATATCTTGGATTTCGGATTAGCAACGACTAACTATAAATTAAATGGCCTTACCTATTGACAACGAAGCTGGTCTTCAAGATGAGAACAACAATTTGACACCAATTATCGAAAGACCGCTTGTCAACGCCATTGGAGCTCAAATCGAAGTGCCGATAGACATTAATTCGCATGTGGCCATTGAGGCGAACCTACATTCTGAACCTGAAAATAACATTCATGGTGGCACCTGATCTGCAGCTCGAGATACCCATAACGTCGAGGAAAACGGCGTCAGCTTGCGTATGATTTTCGAAATATTGCAAGCTCAACAGGCAGCAATAGCTCAGTTGCAGAGTCAAACCCAGATACCGAGCAGGCCGGAGCCCAGTCAACCCCAAGAAATCGCCCATGCAAGGGAACCATCTATAGTAAGATCAAATGAGCAGGAGTCGGGGACTAATCCCGAAATTGCTAAGATGTTCAAAAAACTGACCAAACGAATAGAATCGGGAGAAAGGAGGATCGAAGCAAACGACAAAAAGATGGAAACATATAACTCCAGGGTTGATCAAATCCCGGGGAAACCACCGATATTGAAGGGCTTAGATTCCAAAATTTTGTATAAAAGCCTTTCCCCCCAAGCGCGGCTCCTAAACCGATCCCAAAAAAATTCTGCATGCCCGAGATTCCTAAATATAACAGAACTACTGACCCCAACGAACATGTCACCTCATACACATGTGCCATCAAAGGGAGCAACCTAGAGGACGATGAGATCGAATCCGTATTATTGAAGAAATTCGGCGAAACCCTGTTAAAGGGAGCAATGATATAGTATCATAATTTACCATCTAATTCTATCGATTCTTTTGTCATGCTTGCAGATTTCTTCGTAAAAGCACACACCGGGGCCATAAAAGTCGAGACCAGGAAGTCGGACCTGTTCAAAGTAAGACAAAGGATAACGAGATGCTAAGGGAGTTCGTATCTCATTTTCAAATGGAATGAATGGATCTGCCACCAGTCACAGACGATTGGGCTGTTCAGGCTTTCACTCAAGGTTTGAATGAACGAAGTTCGACGGCTTCATGACGGTTGAAGCATAACCTGATCGAGTACCCAGCTATTACTTGGGCCGACGTGCATAATCAGTACCAATCAAAAATTAGAGTCGAAGACGATCAGTTGGGGTCTGAACCCGCTGCTCGAAGGGATATCAATTGAGAACAGGGTCCGATCAGGGACCGATACCGACCGTATAGTGAAAAGCACATACTTAATTAATCGAGACGTAACCCCGGACAAGGCAACAAAAGAAGTGATCAAGGTCAAGGGTCTTGGGGGCTGATGAACAGAAATAGGTTCGACAAGCTTACCGGATCTAAAGAAGCGCCACGCTTATCGGAGTATAACTTCAGTATTGATGCATCCGCCATCGTGTCGGCTATCGAACGTATCAAAGACACTAAATGGCCTCGACCCATGTAGACCTATCCTGCCCAGAGGAATCCCAATCAAATGTGCGAGTATCATGGCACCCATGGCCACAGAACAGAAGATTGTAGGCAACTAAGAGAAGAGGTAGCCCGGTTATTCAATAAAGGGAACCTTCGAGAATTTTTAAGCTACAGGGCCAAGAACCATTTCAAAAATAGGGATTTCGGCAAACAAAACGAACAAGAAGAACCACAACACATCATCTACTTGATCATCGGCGGCGTCGATACCCCTCAAGGGTCAATGCTTAAATGCATTAAGACATCGGATATGAGAGAAAAGCGACCTCGAACTCAGGATTACGCACCCATAGGAACTTTGTCCTTTAATGATGAAGATGCAGAAGGAGACATGCAACCTCATAACGATGCATTGGTAATATCCGTACTTATGAATAAAACTAAAGTTAAGCGTGTGTTAATTGATCCAGGTAGCTCGACCAACATTATTAGATCGAAGGTTGTAGAACAGCTCGGTCTACAGGACCAGGTCGTACCTGCAACCCTGGTTCTAAACGGATTCAATATGGCATGTGAAACCACCAAAGGCGAGATAATCATGCCGATAAACGTGGCCGGGACCGTCCAGGAAACAAAGTTCCATGTAATCGAAGGCGACATGAGGTACAACGCCCTTTTTGGAAGGCCATGGACCACAGCATGAGAGTTGTACCTTCGACCCTACACCAAGTTCTTAAATTCCCAACATCGAAGGGAGTCAAAATAGTGTACGGAGAACAACCGGCCACGAGAGAAATATTTGCCTTCGAAGAAGCAATTCTGATATCCTCACCTTCGTCAACAAAGGGATCGGACTCAAAAGGGGAATGGGATGCCAAATAGCAATCACAGACATCAAATCCAACCCAACCAGAAAATCGGAAGATCGATGAAGATGATGATCAAAGGATCCCTCGATCCTTCGTAGTTCCCAATGATTCCGACGCTACCCAATCAACGATTGAAGAATTGGAGCAAGTCATACTAATCGAACATTTGCCCGAACGAAAGGTATACCTGGGAACGGGATTAACGCCCGAACTCAGGAAAAGGCTTATTTAATTTCTTATCGATAACATAGATTTTTTTGCTTGGTCCCATTTAGATATAACCCTAGGTTCAAACTGGCAAAGCAAAAGAGAAGACCCAAGTCCGAGGTAAAACACGCATTCATAAAGGACAAGGTAACTAAACTTCTCAAAATAGGGTCCATTCGAGAGGTGAAATATCCCGAATGATTAGCCAACGTAGTTGTAGTCCCTAAAAAAGGGAACAAATTTAGAATGTGTGTAGATTATAAGGATTTAAACAAGACATGCCCCAAAGATTCTTTTCCGCTGTCCAACATCGATCGCATGATCGATGCCACGGCCGGCTATGAGGTCCTTACTTTTCTCGATGCCTATTCCGGGTATAATCAAATCCAAATGAACCCGGAAGACCAGGAAAAAACTTCATTTGCCACCAAGTATGGAACATATTGTTATAATGTGATGCCCTTCGGGCTAAAAAATACAGGAGCTACTTACTAATGCCTAGTAAATAAAATGTTCGAGGAACAAATAGGTAAATCAATGGAGGTTTATATTGATGACATGCTAGTTAAGTCCCAGCGCGCAGAGGACCATTTGGCTCATTTGCAGGAAACATTCGAGATTTTAAAGAAATACAACATGAAGTTTAACCCCGAGAAATGTGCTTTCGGGGTCGGTTCGGGCAAGTTCCTCGGCTTCATGGTATCAAATTGGGGGATCGAGATTAACCCCAATAAAATCGAGTCCATCGAAGACATCGCCATCGTGGACATTGTAAAATTCGTACAGAGGCTAACGAGATGGATTGCTGCCTTAGGCCGATTCATTTCAAGGTCATCAGATCGAAGTCACAGATTCTTTTCTCTACTAAAAAAAAGGAACGATTTCGCTTGGACCCCGAAATGACAACAAGCATTAGAGGAATTAAAGCGATATCTAACGAGCCCACCACTGCTTCATACTCCAAAAACAGACGGAAAACTTTGCTTGTACTTGGTAGTATCGGAAATCGCGGTAAGTGGTGTCCTAGTTCGAGAAGAGCAAGGTACGCAATTTCCCGTTTATTATGTAAGTCAAACCTTAGGAGAAGCAGAAACTAGATATCCACACTTAGAAAAATTGGCACTTGCACTGGTAAGTGCCTCTAGAAAGTTAAGACCGTACTTTTAATGTCACCCCATATGCATAATAACTACTTACCCACTTCGTAATATTTTTCACAAGCCCGAACTATCAGGTCGATTGGCTAAATGGCCGTCAAACTCAGCGGGTACGATATCGAATATCAACCCCGTACGACCATCAAGTCTCAAACTTTAGCGGACTTCGTGGCCGATTTCACGCCAACCCTCATACCCGAAGTCGAAAAACGAAACTCTTGTTGAAATCAGGTACATCATCGGGAGTATAGATACTTTTCACAAACGGGGCTTCAAACGCTAAGGGGTCCAGGCTAGGCATCGTTTTAATGCCGCCTACGGGCAGCACTATTAGGCAATCTATTAAAACTACTAGGTTGACTAACAATGAAGCCGAGTATGAGGCCATGATTGTAGGACTCGAGCTAGCTAAAATCTTGGGAGCAAAAGTCATTGAAGCCAAGTGTTACTCTTTACTGGTGGTAAATCAAGTAAACAAAACCTTCGAAGTTCGAGAGGATAGAATGCAAATGACAAACTACAGGTAACTTTGCACCGTTTCAAAGAATGGGCGTTACAGCATGTACCTCAAGAACAAAACAGTGAGGCCGATGCACTTGCAAATTTGGGATCATCGGTCGAAGAAGACGAAATCAACTCGGGGACTGTCATTCAACTCTCGAGATCCGTGATCGAGGAAGGTCATGCCGAAATAAATTCTACAAGCTTAACCTGGGATTGGAGGAATAAGTATATTAAATACTTGGAGAACGGAAAGCTCCCATCGGACCCTAAAAATTTGAGGGCCCTA
Organism: Nicotiana tabacum; assembly: GCF_000715075.1. Classification (NCBI taxonomy): domain Eukaryota; kingdom Viridiplantae; phylum Streptophyta; class Magnoliopsida; order Solanales; family Solanaceae; genus Nicotiana; species Nicotiana tabacum. The sequence continues at coordinate 91,291,564 of NC_134103.1, forward strand.
CGAACCAAAGCTGCTCGATTCACACTAACTGCAGATGGAGCATTATACCGAAGGACATTCGATGGACCGTTGGCAGTTTACTTAGGTCCAGGAGACACCGACTACATCCTACGTGAGATTCACGAGGGTACTTGAGGAAATTATTCCGATGCCGATTCATTGGTCCAAAAAATAATTAGAGCAGGATATTATTGGGTCGGCATAGAGAAAGATGCAAAGGAGTTTGTTCGAAAATGTGACAAATGTCAAAGTTTTGCACCGATGATCCATCAGCTCGGAGAGAAACTTCACTCAGTCCTATCCCCATGGCCATTCATGAAATGGGGAATGGATATCGTCGGCCTTCTGCCATCGGCCCCAGGTAAAGCTAAGTTCATTTTATTTATGAATGACTATTTCTCTAAATGGGTTGAAGCACAGGCGTTCGAGAAAATAAGGGAGAAAGAGGTTATAGACTTCATCTAGGATCATATCGTATGTCGATTTGGGATACCAGCTGAAATAGTGTGTGACAATGGGAAACAATTTATCTGCAGCAAAGTGACGAAACTTTTCGAAGACCACAAAATAAAAAGAATATTATCAACACCGTATCACCCTAGTGGGAACGGACAGGCCGAATCGACAAACAAGACTATCATTCAAAACCTAAAGAAAAGGTTAAATGACGCTAAAGGAAAATGGAGAGAAATTCTACCCGAAGTTCTTTGGGCATATCGAACAATATAAAAATCTAGTACGGGGGCAACCCCGTTCTCCTTAGTATATGGCTTCAAAGCCTTGATCCCAGTCGAAGTCGGGGAACCCAGTGCCAGGTTTCGATATACAATAGAAGAGTCAAATCACGAGGCTATGAATTCTAGCCTCGAATTATTGGATGAATAACGAGAAGCTGCTCTCGTCCAATTGGCCGCCCAAAAACAGCGGATCGAAAGGTACTATAATCGAAAAACCAATCTTTACCATTTTAAAATCGGGGACTTAGTGCTAAGGAAAGTCACCGTCAGCACCCAAAATCCAAATGAAGGAAAACTGGGTCCAAACTGGGAAGGACTATGTCAGGTTCTCGAAAACGCCGGTAAACAATCCTACATGCTCAGTATTATAAACGGCAAACAACTACCAAGCAATTGGAACGTGTCACACCTAAAACGATATTACTATTAAGGTACGACTCTCTCATATTCGTTTATATATCGAAACTAACCCTTGCAGGACTCCGATCAGGAACAAGGAAGGATCATTCAACACGAAGCCTTAGGTCTGATAGCACGCGTTGCACTCTTTTTTCCTTAGACCGTTTTTATCCCAAATAGGTTTTTTAGCAAGGTTTTTAATGAGGCAATCATTAATCGTGCTAACTTAGAGCAATCCAACAGTATCCAAGGCCTCTTTACAATCAACCTCGAATAATGGTGGGGCATTACCCGAAAATATATCAAGTGTTCGTACGAGAAAGTTACTTCATAAGAACAGGGTTCCAATAGGAAAAATTGTAAAAGCTAAATGGTCAAAACGAACCATGCTCATGTAGTTAGCCCGAGCCCTGACGCAAAATATGAACACATATATAATGACTTACAAAGAAAGTTTTTTACCGATATCTTATATCCAAGAAAAATTTCTCTATTTCGAGATTTATTATACAAATAGGATTAAGGTAAATCAACGAGTTCGAGCAAAACTCGCTCGACTATTAAGCCTACAGGCTACATTACTTCGAGTTCGAAATCACTCACTCGACTATTAAGCCTAGGGCTACATTACTTCGAGTTCGAAATCACTCACTCGACTAAAGCCTACGGGCAACATTACTTCGAGTTCAAAATCATTACTTCGAGTTTGAAATCACTCACTCAACTATTAAGCCTACGGGCTACATTACTTCGAGTTTGAAATCACTCACTCGACTATTAAGCCTACGGGCTACATTACTTCATGTTCAAAATCACTCACTCGACTATTAAGCCTACGAGCTACATTACTTCTGGTTCGAAATCACTCACTCGACTATTAAGCCTACGAGCTACGTTACTTCGGGTTCGAAATTACTCACTCGACTATTAAGCCTACGGGCTACATTACTTCGAGTTCGAAATCACTCACTCGACTATTAAGCCTACGGGCTACATTACTTCGAGTTCGAAATCACTCACTCGACTATTAAGCCTACGGGCTACATTACTTCGAGTTTGAAATCACTCACTCGACTATTAAGCCTACGGGCTACATTACTTCGAGTTCAAAATCACTCACTCGACTATTAAGCCTACGGGCTACATTACTTCGAGTTCAAAATCACTCACTCGACTACTAAGCCTACGTGCTACATTACTTCGCGTTTGAAATCACTCACTCGACTATTAAGCCTACAGGCTACATTACTTCGAGTTCGAAATCACTCACTCGACTATTAAGCCTACGGGCTATATTACTATTAAGCCTACGGGCTACATTACTTCGAGTTCGAAATCACTCACTCGACTATTAAGCTACGGGCTACATTACTTCGAGTTCAAAATCACTCACTCAACTATTAAGTCTACGGGCTACATTACTTCGACTTCAAAATCACTCACTCGACTATTAAGCCTACGGGCTACGTTACTTCGAGTTCGAAATCACTCACTCGACTATTAAGCATACGGGTTACATTACTTGGAGTTCGAAATCACTCACTTGACTATTAAGCATACGGGCTACATTACTTCGAGTTCGTAATCACTAACTCAACTATTAAGCCTACGTGCTACATTACTTCGAGTTCGAAATCACTCACTCGACTACTAAGTCTATGTGCTACATTACTTCGCGTTTGAAATCACTCACTCGACTATTAAGCCTACAGGCTACATTACTTCGAGTTCGAAATCACTCACTCGACTATTAAGCCTACGGGCTACATTACTTCGAGTTCGAAATCACTCACTCGACTATTAAGCCTATGGGCTACATTACTTCGAGTTCAAAATCACTTACTCAACTATTAAGCCTACGGGCTACATTACTTCGAGTTCAAAATCACTCACTCGACTATTAAGCCTACGGGCTACGTTACTTCGAGTTCGAAATCACTCGCTCGACTATTAAGCCTACGGGATACATTACTTCGAGTTCGAAATCACTCACTCGACTATTAAGCCTACGGGCTACATTACTTTGAGTTCGAAATCACTCACTTGACTATTAAGCCTACGGTCTACATTACTTCGAGTTCGAAATCACTCACTTGACTATTAAGCTTAAAGCCTGATGAATGTTAAAACGAAATCTTCACAAGACAGAAAATAAAACAGAGGCAAGACCGGAAAAGAAAAGATATTTGTATATATTTACAAGATTGTTTACATGATTGTTTGCAACATCCGAAATAGAAACTAAGGGACTAAGTTTCTTGGTTATCCCCGGGGACGGTCTCTTCTCTATCGGGCTCCTCCCCGCTCTCAGACTCACTCTTGCTCCCATCATCATCATCATCGGAAGCTAAGGCTTCAACATCGGCTTTGAGCTCTTTAGCCCTTTTTATCTCTTCAGTCAGGTCGAAACCTCGAGCATGGATTTCCTCGAGGGTCTCCCTCCGAGATCGGTACTTAACAAGCTCAGCAACCCAATGTGCTCGAGTGTTGGCGGTCTCGGCTGCCTCTCTTGCTTGTACCTGAGCAGCTTCAGCATCGGCCCGATAAATGGCCACGAATGCATCAGCATCGGCCTTTGCCTTTTCGGCGTCATATTCGGCCTTAGCAAGTTCAGAGGCCAACCGATCCTCGAGCTCCTATATCCTTCTTACTTGAACCGAGCTTTTCTCCTTCATACTTTGAAGCTGGTTTTTGGCCGATGACAATTGGGCTCGAGCAACCTCTTTCTCTGCAGCAAAGCGGTCCATACCTTCTTTCCACTTCAAGGACTCCGCTTTTATCACATCAACCTCAACACAGAGTTTTCCGATCATATCAATTTTCTAATGCAGCTGTGAGACCGAAAAATTAGCCATCGTTCTGGTATCGAGCCCATAGGCTTTTAAAAGTATCATTACCTGCTCAGACAAATCGATCTGATCTTGGTGAGCCTTGGCCAACTCAGCTTGGAGATGTTTGATTTCCTCTCCCCTTTGCCCTAAGAGGAGTTTAAGGGAGTTTCTCTCCTCCGTGACCCGTTGAAGATTAGTCTCGCACCGATACAGCTCAGCTCGAGACCGAGAACATGCTTCTCGATGAACCGCCACGACCTGCGAAGAAAGAAGAAAATTAGGAAAGAATAGCAAAACATAAAAAGTAATATCAACAAAGAGAGTTAAGAGCTTACCCGATTCAGAGCTAGCTGCACTTCACAGAGAAGGCCTGACATATCACTAGGGCCAGCAGCGTCCTCGACCCTAGTAAACAGATCATGGAAAAGGTCCTCCCCTTAATGAGACCGGCTCATCTCGAGAGCCCCCAAAGATTGGGCTTCCCGAATAGCCCCTTCAGAAAAGGCAGGGAGAGTAGGCAAATCTCCGATTACTATTGCCCCAGGCGACTCGCTTGGGGCGTTCTCCTCAGTTCGGAGAGCTTCAGAACCGGCCCCTTCCGATGTACCCACTGTTTATTGACTTCGGTAGGAAGCATCCTCGATCTTTAATGACTTAGGGACTTTGCCTGAACCTTCCTCCGATATCTCCTCAGTCCGAGGCGGAGCCTTATGAATCACCATCGATTCAGCTGCCTTTGGGGCATCAGTGCTTTTCTTCATTCGGGCCGCCAACACGGACCCGTCATTTTCTTCTTCTTCTTCGTCTTCATCCCTTAGACGCAGAACTGATTCTACGGTCAAGGGAATGGTATTCTTCTTCGGCTTATGAGTCATCCTCTTCTTCGGTTTTGGATCTTCGGGAACAGAGGCCCTTTTCCTCTAATTATAGTTCATCAGCTTTGGAACAGAGGCCGAAGCCTCTTCCTCGACGGACGAGGGCCTCAAAATCGTATCTTTGCAAACACCTACATACGGGAAAATTTATTGAAGTATATGAAAAACATCTCGTTCGAACTACCAAAAAATACGAGAAAAGGGCTTACCATGATTTTTGGCCTCCCATCGGCCCTTTGACAAATCATGCCATGAGCGCTCGGCGTATGTGGAGGTCGAAGCCAGATCTCGTACCCAGTTCTTGAGATCGGGAACTGTGCCGAGCATCCAGGGAACCGACGCATCACAAAAAGAGGGATATCGGTGAGAAAAGAAATGAAAGGGCAAAATAGTAGGAGATAACAACAGAATTACACTTACGCTTCATGTTCCATTCCTCGGGAAAAGGCATCTTTTCAGTCGGAATCAGGTCCGAAGTCCTTACTCAAACGAACCTGCCCATCCAGCCTCGATCCCTGTCCTCGTCTATGCTCGAGAACAGAGCCTTAGTAGCCCGACGCTAAAGTTTTATTAACCCTCCTCGAAAAAGGCGAGGATGGTACAATCGGATGAAATGGTCGAGGGTGAAAGGCATCCCCTCGATTTTGTTCACGAAGTATCAGATCAAAATAACGATCCGCCAAAAAGAAGGATAGATCTGGCCTAAGGTTATTTGGTATTGACGGCAAAAGTCAATAATAACGGGGTCGAGGGGACCTAATGTGAAAAGGTAAGTATATACACTTAAAAACCCTTTCACGTAAGTGGTGATATCTTCATCAGAAGACGGGATTAATATTTCTTTGTTCTCCCAATTGAAATCTTTCTTTAGCTGTTTGAGGTGCCTCTCGGTTATCGAACACATGTACCTCGATACTGGCTCACATCGGCCAGGAACCGACGAGCCTTTATCGACCTTAAAATTAGAAGTAAGAACACACACCCCAGGAACGCACTCCTCAGGCCGTGGCTCTACCGGTGTTTCGTCGGCGGCAAACTGTGAAGAAGAAGCTTTCTCTTTCTGAGGAATGATTTGTGATGTTTTCGCCATTTTTGAATTTAAAGATCGAGAATAGAAGAAAGTGACAAAGATTTGGTAGTTTTGAAGAAGGAGTTTTGTAGAGAGGAATCACAGATCTACGAATAAACTCAGAAGATACGAAAAAGAACTTGGAAAATTTGGAAGATTGAAGATGTAAAAGTGATAAATGGTAAAAGGAAGGGTTATTTATAGATTAACGCATGGCGGTTCAATATCAGCGGTGGCCGACTGCCGTGTGACACGTATTAAATGCCTTGGTAAACTAAATTGACGGGATATCTATCACGTACGTCATGGGTGGGCTCGATGCAAACGTCAGTGCATATCCAATCGAGCCATTGAGAAATCATATCGTTTCTCGCCACATCCTTCCTGAGAAACGAGAGGACTATCTGTATACGGTCAAAACTGATTTCGGTCTTCATACGTCTGATCGAGATCGAAATATAATGGATCAAAGAAAGTCTTTATAATATCGAGATGGGATCCGAAGAAGGCACAAACGAGATTCGATTTTCGGGGATAAATCAAACACCGAGTTCGAAGTCATACTCGAGCTCGGGTCTGAATCGAACTATGATGAGATGTTATGGAATCGAGCTTAAGGGGCAATGGCCAATCGACACCGAGCCCGAGTCATTACCAGACCCCGAGTCAGTATCGAGCTCAAGTCCGCATCGAGATCTAAAAATAATATCGACCAGCACCGAGTCCGATCAAGGTCGAGCTCACAGACAAGAGTCGTTGCAACCACACTAAGGGAGAGAATCTCGGCGGGAATTAGGGAAAAACTGATTTATCATGGGTTCCCCATTATGTATTTTTAATTATATCTAAAGTAGGATCCTCCACTATAAAGAGGATGGCTATATTTCTGTAAAGGGACAGTTCTTTGCTTACATTGTAACTCAAACACCATGCACTCCTATATTGAAGAGTTATTCTTTTAAGCTTCATAGATTGATTCATCTTGCTTAGTCCTAAAAATCATCTTCTTTCTAACTTTATTTATTTTGCATTTTTTGCAATCTGTATTTGATATTTTTATTTATCCTTACGATTTGTATTAAGCTATACCACATATCCTTAGAACTACGTACAAATTCAACTCTACCCGTTTTTCGGGTAAACATATATAGAAATAGAAAACATATTTTGCCTTATATATACAGTATAATTTCTCGGCGAAGAGGGTTCGGGTGAACCCCTTCCGCCCCTAAATCCACCCGTTGGGCACCATTTCCAAACCGCGACCCAAACGATGAGACTAGGCAAATTGCAATTTTAAATTGCATTCTAAGCTCATTTTTGACACGTGTTTCGCTTTCACTTGCATTTTCAAGGCTTAACTCAATAATTGTTGTATATGTCAGGCATGAACTTCTACTAATTGAGCACGAATGAACAATGCCTCGTGTTTTCACATTAATGTTTGAACTCTTAAGTTCTCATATCACCTAGTTTTTGCTTTTGTTGTACAGAGCTACGACAATAAGCATTAACATTGGCGAAATTTTGCCCATTAACTCTTTGCATTTTTGAATACTTACATCGGTTCCGTCAACTACTACGTTAGCCTTGATAGGTATTAGATAGTCTTGTAAGAAAATATATACTCCCTCCGTTTCAATTTATGTAAATCTATTTGATTAAACACCACAGATTTTTGAACTTGTGGTATAAAATGAGCCACAAGTATCTTGTGTGGCTATAAATCACTGTATAAAGGTAAATTATTTTCAAATATAGAAAATAGTTATTCTTTTTTATACGGACTAAAAAAGAAATAGATTTACATAAATTGAAACGGAAAGAGTATCTTCTAATCCTATATTTATTCGTTTTCCATTTATTACAAAGGCTTGTTTAATCCATTCATATTTAGAACATATCGCATTCACAAGATTCGTATTAGTATTAAAATCTGGTACTGTAGACAAAAACTTATATAGGTAGCTAGAAGAAACGTGTTCCTTATCAGTAGCTGAATGCATCTGCAAGAGTGAGAGAGAAGCATATGTTTAATGTACAAAACCAATTCACGCCAATTTGGTAGCAACAAATTCAAAACCAACTTGAGTTCTACATGGTATCTTTATTAGATCTATTGCTCTCTCATCACCATGTGTTCTTTATTATTAGCCCTTTTTTTTTTTTTTTTTGTATTTCATTGTTTGAGTTTTATTTCTGCAATTGTGTGTATGGGTAAATAATTTGAAGAGCAAATAATCACTTCTTTCTCTTTTTCTTTTTAAGTTTTTTTAATTGGATCTGACGTGAATTATTTGTTTTTAAGCTTTTATAGAGGTTGCGATTTTGTTCGGATGTTAATTAAATTATGAAAGGCCTAACTAAATTGCTTGGATTGATCTATGAGATCCAGCAGAGAATGGATGATGAGAATAGAGTGGCTGATGCACTCAAGAATTGCAAAAGATCAAGGAGAGGTGAATGTCATTTCAGGGGTGCAACTATTCAACGTAAGAGCAAGTTATCACAGGATTAATTATCCGAAAATTATTATTCAACCCTCAATGTAGGATAAAAATAATACTACTATCCCGAGATTACTAATTTCGAGATTTTATCCTAATTAAATGTAGGATAAACTCATCCCAAAGTTAATCTCAGATTAGTTATTCCTTATCCCTCATAACAAACGAGATTTTGTATTAGCTACTCTCTCCATCCCAATTTATGTGATACAGTTTGACTAGGCATGACGTTTAAGAAATAAAACTTTTGAATCTTGTGGCTTAACATAAGACCAAATACATATGTAGGCCCTCAAACTTGTCCCTTTTTGTCACTTGGACACATAAACATAGGGATGTTCCTATCAGACACTCCAACTAAATCCATCTGTGCCAATTAAATACCTAAACATAGGGTTGTTCCTATCGGACACTCCAACTAAATCACATATATGCCAATTAAACACTGTCAAGGGAAAAGACGCGTGAACATGAGAAAAACTTGTTAATTTATTATTATTATTATTATTACACATTGACTGAAATGGGAAAATAATTTTTTATTAAACTTTTTCAAAAATTCCGACCAATTTCGATCGGAATTTAAAATTTTGCTCTTGTCCCACATTGACTGAAATGGGAAAATAATTTTTTATTAATTTTTTTCAAAAATCCCGACCGATTTTGGTCGGAATTTAAAATTTTGCTCTTGTCCCACATCGGCTGAAAGATGTGAGCTTTTTCATCTTATAAGTTGAGCTTTGATGCATAGAGTCCAACAGTTGTGGACTAACAAAATATAAGCAAATATAGGAAGAGTTGTAGTTAGTGTTTAGTAATAAGATTTAATATTCTATATTTAGAATTAGAATTCAATAAAATAATAATGCGAATATATACTAGTACTAATTAGTAATATAGTAATAAGATATAATATTGTGGTGGTATGATATCTCGAGTTGGGGAGTATACATGCGATACAAAAAAATATATATCTGGAAGATTTCTAAAATTATTATATATTTAAAATTTCGACCGATTTCGGTCGGTATTTGAAATTAAATAAAAATAATTAATTAATACCGATCGATTTTGGTCGGTAAATGCAGTTTGACAGTCAGTCAACGCATTGAATAAACCGATCGTTTTCGGTTGAAAGGTTTCGACCGATTTCGGTCGCAAAACGTTAGCGACCATCATTTTTTCGACTAATTAAAAGCGATCGGAAATCGGTCACATTTTTTCAATTCCCGACTGATTTCGGTCGGTTTTCCTGGACGAATTTAAGAAGTTTTTTAGTAGTGTAATAATTGATCGTGCCTAGGTGTCACGACCCGGGATCCCCACTATCGGGACCGTGATGGCGCCTAACATTTCACTTGCTAGGCAAGCCAACGTTAGAGAATCATTAAACCAAATCCTTATTTTCATTCAGTAAATAACAATAATTAGCTAAGTTGAAATATAATAAGTGCGGAATAATATAAAAACTACCTTAATTACTACTACCCGGATCTGGAGTCACAATTAACGAGTATTCTAGAATTCATTATAAGTAATAGTCTGAAAGAAATACAACTGTTTGGATGAAAGAAACAGTAAAACTGAAAAGATAGACGGGGACTTCAAGGTCTGTGAATGCCGACAGATCTACCTTGAATCTCCGGATAGCGGGTCCAACAACTAAAATCTCGATCAACCTGAGCCGATACCAAAATCTGCACGAAAAGTGTAGAGTGCAGTATCAGTATAACCGACCTCATGTACTGGTAAGTGTCAATCCTAACATCGACGAAGTAGTGACGAGGCTAAGGCAAGGCACCTACAAATCAACTTGTACAATTTAACATTGTATATACAAATAACAGTAATGAAGAACTAGACAAGAATTATCCGGAGGGGATACATGCTGGGGAAAAAAATACGAAGTAAAGAGCTACAGCAAAATGAGAACTGAAACAACTAATATAATATGAATCAACAGGAGCACGAATACAGTAAAGAAAAAATGCACGGCATCACCCTTCGTGCTTTTACTCTCAATCTCACCATAAAATTAATAAAAACGGCACGACATCACCCTTCGTGCATTAACTCTCATATCATGGCACGACATCACCATTCGTGTATTAACACTCACACTATGGCACGACATCACCCTTCGTGCTTTTACACTAATAATATGACACGATATCACCCCCCATGCATTAACACTCACAATATGGCACGGCATCACCTTCCGTGCATTAACACTCTCCCTTACCATAATGCAATGAATAAATAACAACAGGGAGATAGAATAACAAGTACAAACCTTACTTCAACATTTGGTTCCACAATATCAATCTCAACTTTGAAATAAATACTCAATTATCACCAGAAAGTCCGTAAACATGATAAGTACGATGATAGCAATTAGGCATAGGAAAGAGACAATGTAAGAAAGACGGGAGAAAACAGGGAAAACAGGTAAATTGGCGGCGCATAAGTACTCGTCACCTCACATATACGCCGCTCACATGCATTTCACATAGGAAATAATATGAGGTTCCTAATTCCCTCAAGTCAGGGTTAGACACAATACTTACCTCGCTCCGAAGGCCACTTAATTCTCAATCACAACTTTTTCTTTAGAATTCACCTCCAAACCACTTGTATCTATTCAAAAATGACTCAATAATATCAAATATTGTTGAAGGAATCAATTATATTGCATAAATTAAATTTCTCAAATTTTTCTCCAAAAAGTCAAAAAATAATCCCGGGCCTGCTTGATCAAAACCCAAGGTTCGGACCAAAATCCATTTACCCATTTACCCCCGAGCCCGGATACATAATTATTTTTGGAATCCGACCTCAAATTGAGGTCTAAATCCCCAAATTTCCGAAATCCCTAGTTTCTACCCAAATTCCTAATTCTATCATGAAAACTCTAGATTTTAGGTTAATAATTCAGGAAATGTAATAGGTAATTGAAAGAAAATGGTTTAGAATTACTTACCAACACTTTGGGAAAGAAAATGACTCTTGAAAATCGCCTCTCACCATTTGGTTTTTGTGAAAATAATTTTTTTTGGCTAAATCCCGTGTTTGGATTCTGTTAGGTGCTGGGCGACAGTGTGCATCGCGTTCGCGAGGCCACTATCGCGTTCGTAAAGAGCATTGGCTGCCAAGCATTCACATTCGCGAGACCTGGCTCGTGTTCGCGATGGTTACCCCCAGCCTTCGCGTTCGCGAGACATCGTTCGTGTTCGCAATGAAGGGACGACCAACCCTTCCCCAGGTCCCCAAGTGCTTCGCGTTTGCGATGAGCCATTCGCGTTCGCGAAGGGTAAATTCTCTATCACTTCGCGTTCACAACCAGGCCTTCGTGTTCGCGAAGAAGAAATTTTGGCCTCACCAGTTTACTCTTCGCGTTCGCGAGAGTACCTTCGCGAACGAGAAGAAGGACATGCCAGAACACCTGCTGCAACAAAATACCAGATTTTCTAAGTCCAAAGCATCCTGTGGCCTATCCGAAACTCACCCGAGCCCTCAGGGCTCCAAAACAAATATGAACACAAGTCTAAAAATATCATACGAACTTGATCGCGTGATCAAATCGCCAAAATAACACCTAGAACTATAAATTTAGCACCAAATCGAATGAAATTCTCAAGAACGCTTTAAAATTCCTATCTTCTCAACTAGACGTCCGAATCAGGTCAAATCAACTCCGTTTCTCACCAAATTTCACAGACAAGTCTTAAATATTATAATGAACTTGTACCGGACTCCAGAATCAAAATACGGATCCGGTACTAACAATGCCAAACATCAATCAATTCTTAAAAATAATTAATTTTCAGACTTTTAATTTTCATAAAAAATTCATAACTTGAGCTAGGGACTTCCGAATTCTATTTTGGGCATACGCCCAGGTCCCATAATTCGATACGGACTCATCGGGAATGCCAAAACACGGATCCGGGTATGTTTACCAAAAATATTGACCGAAGTCAACTAAAATCAACTTTAAGGCAAATATTCTTATTTTCATTAGTTTTCAACATAAAAGCTTTCCAGAAACATGCTCGGACTGTGCATACAAATCGAGGAGGGTAAAAATGAGAATTTTAAGGCCTAATAATGAAGAATCGAGCTCTAAAATATAAGATGACCTTTTGGGTCATCACACTAGGGCTAACACATGAAAAGTAAGACTAATCAAGGCAATAATCAATTGAAATAAATATAATGATCCGACCAGTCATTTTGAGTATTTATGCTCCTTTCAACTATTTGAAGTTGAATAGCTTCATATGATGTATTATGACGTGTGTGAATCATCGGGTTTGGTTTTCAAGTGTTTCGGAATTAGTTCGGAAGAATGAATTTCATGTTTGAAACTTTAAGTTGGAAGTTGACTTTGATAATATCAGGCTTGGATTTCAATTTCGGAAATTTGAATAGCTTCTTTATATCATTTACGACTTGTATGCAAAATTTGAGATCATTCTGGATCGATTTGATATGTTTTGGTACAAGACCTAACTTTGGATAGGAATATCTACATATATAAGGATTTATATGATTATACAACCTATAAAATGAAAGATCTTCGAGTCTAGTTTCTAACGCTTCAAACCGTTCGTCAATTGGACCATTTCTACAAGAAGTTATGACCAAATTACCAGAGGATGGTAGAGGAGTGAACTGCGGATGCGAAGCATCCAGGGCCGCGTCCGAAACCCAGGAATCCGGGCTTATATTCGGGGTTCATTTTCCTCATTTCATTTGGACGGATTTTGGAGCTCTTCTCCACTCACTCAAGAACAACTCCTCTCTTCTTTAAGGTAAGCAATCCCCATTATCTTAGTATGAAATTTCATCATTTCTACACTAGTATTGATGAAATCTACACAAAAAATACTTAGATCTTCAAGAAATTTCTTCAAGAACTCAAAGGAGGGTTTTGCAAGATTTCTTTTAAAAGGTAATCTAACAACCATATACTTATATGTACGGATTTATTATGGGAAGATGAGTATGAATTAAGTATTGGAACTCATGGTATGGTGATTAGGAGCCATGAATTCCCAATTTAAATAAATAACCATGGTAGAGATTGAAAGGTGATTAATTGATGTAATTTTGTTGGTTGGTGTGGATGAATGGTCACGCATGTGATGATTGGAAGTTATAAATTGTTAGTAAATGGGGGTAATTAGATGAACTAATTCCATGGCTAAGAGATGTAGAGATTTATGCACTCTAGGTGTTTGATAAAATGTCTAAATAACCTAAAACCTAGAAATTTTACTAATGTTAGTTCCATTGGATGTTGATATTGTAGATTGAAGTTGGTTAGTGTTGTGGATCATTGTAGTGTCATTAAGGGGTGAATGTAAGTTTCAGATCGTTAGCTTTGAATTGAGGAGATAGGAAGGCGTTCAGAGGCGGATACGTGCAGAATGAAATTCCTGGAGAAATTGTTTAGCTTGCCCGACATTGGATTCAGATTGTTCGAGGTAAGTAACATTTCTAAACTTGGAGCTGAGGGTACAAACCCCAAAAATACATGTTATATGATTTGTTTGGGGGTGACGCACATACTAGGTGACAGGCATGTGGGCGTGCACCGTAAAAACTGTGAGTAATTGATTCTGTGGAATTCTGTAGTCAAATAATCTTGGCATTGTCCATGTACTTTCATGTGTTAAGTAAATCAAGCTGAGAATCATGTTAAAAATCATGCTGAGGCTATATGCTTGTATTATTGAGACCCACATAGGTCATGTTATTATTGAATTATTTGTTTAAATTATAATTTCGTACTCAGTCATATACATTCATTGCATATCATATCTCAGTCTCTGTTGTTATTTATTGATATATCATATCATTATTTTGGGCTAGTTTCATGACATTGTGAGCCCGAGAGACTGAAGAGATTGATGATTGAGTGAGGCCGAGGGCCTGCTTGTGAGGATAATTATGGGATCGGGCTGCACGCAGAAGGCCATATTGGCTTTATATACTTTATTATTATATGGATCGGGCTACATGCCCCAGCAGGCCTTATAGGCTTTATTATTATGGGATCGGATTGCATACCGCATTAGGCCAGAGCGGCTTATTATAGCGTTTGGGCTGAAGGATCCACTCCGGAGTCTGCACCCCCACAGTGAGCGCAGATGACAATATATTTGGGATGGATTTCCCAGGGCATGGAGTTGCCTTATTTATTTATGTTTGGGATGGACTTCCCAGGGCATGGAGTTGCCGTATTTATTTATTTATTTATTTATATTTGGGATGGAGTTCCCTGGGGTGGATTGTCCCTGTACAGTACTGAGTGACTGAATGTCAGTTATTATGTATATATATTTGGGATGGATCTTCCCTGGGCTGGATTGGCCATATACAGTACTGAGTGACTGTGTGCAAGTTGTCATTTATATTTGGGATGGATCTACCCTGTATAGTGCCGTGTGAGCGAAATATTGAGCGTGATGAGTGACAATGCGAGACAGTGAGATTGAGTACTCTGAGAGTGTGAGTACATGAGCTCATCATTGTGTTGCATTGCATTAGACATGCATACTTGATATGTAGGCATATAGAAGTATTTTTTTCTCATGCCATCTGATAATGAGATTTCTTATCTGTCGTTAAAGTTTTTGAGAAAAATCATAGGTTTCAGACTTACTCATATTTTCGGTGACTTTAGCCAAAAGATTTGAGTTTTACTGTTATATTGAAAAAAAAATATTTATTTATTTCAGAATTTTATACGAGCTGAGCATTTTATTATTGAGTTATTACTTGCTCTTTAAATTGTATTGTTGTGAGATGTTATTAGTTATTGGAGTTAGACTCTGACCCTTATCCCAACTTGTCACTACTTTCAATATAAGGTTAGGTTTGTTACTTATTGAGTACATGAGGTCGGTTGTACTCATACTACACTTCTGCATCTTGCGTGCAGATTTTGGATGTTGATGCTGATGTACATGGCGGGAGTTGGCATTGAGGATGTACCTGCGATCCAGTCACAACTGCCTCTTCTTCTTGGTAGCTCCAGAATTATTAATCTGTTCATATATATATATAATTATTAATATGTTCATGTATATTTCAAACAGATGATGTATTTATTTCATACCAGCTTTGTAAATTCTAATTTTAGAAGCTCAAAATTTGTACTACCAGTCCTAGGGGAGTATATTAGAGTCGGTTAAATATTAATTGAATCGGATTGTTATTATTTGACTTACCTAGCGGGTGAGGTTAGGTACCATTGCGACTAGTTGGATTTTGAGTCGTGACAAAACATCAGCAAAGTTTAATTGGTAGAAGATTTTGCAACTAAATACCGACAGTCTTACCACCCAAAATATAATCATTTACAAAGGTGTTTCCACAACCTCCTCTAGATCACCAACTTTAGGTACAAAAACTACAAAAGCGATACTGACACGACAAGCTCTCATGACAAGTAATGTCGTCACCTATATGAAGCACTTTCACATAGTCCCACATGTAGTTTTCCAAATAACCTAGCATATAAATTCCTTCTACCATTTGGGTGTTACAGATAAATTTATCCGCAAACAGCCCCCGAAGAAAATATAAACTTCTGCAAATCGTAGTTTTCATACCTTTTGGTTTTGAAGTTATTTTATTTATCTTGGTGAAACTATGAAAGAAAAGAAAACAAATTAACAAAAATTGATAGAATAAAGAGACTAAGCTAAAAAATACAGTATCAACTTTCATGCACTGTTCTGTCCCATATCTCATCTCTGCATATGACATGGTTAGTTTTATTATACCAAATATAGCATTCAATTGTCCTAAGATTTCTGAAGACATTAGTATCATCTATAAAGTTATAAATACAACACGAGTTTACTAATTTCAATTTCTCTCTGGAAGCAAGATAAATGTTCATCCTGCCATTGTTTTGAATTTATTCCCGAAATGCCCCAATATAAGACTTGGCGAAATAACATGGATAAAAGTCATTTCTTTGTTACCGAGGTCTTCAGCCGGTGTTTATTTTTCACGGATAAAGCCGAACTGAAGAACTCGATAACAAAAGAAGTAGTTTCTAACCATGCTATGTTACCAAGTCTTCTATGGGGGAATTTCGAGAATAAATTCGAGAGAATTACAGGATGAACATTTATCTTGCTTCCGTAGAAAAGTTGAAATTAGTAAACTCATGTGGTGTTTTTCTAACTTTAGAGATGATACCAATGTCTTCAGAAATCTCGGGAGAGTTGAAGGCTATATTTGATATAATAAAACTAACCATGTCATATGCAGAGATGAGATCTGGGACAGAGCAATGAATGTAAGTTGGTATTATATTTTTTTTTAGCTTAATCTCTACTCTATCAATTTTCGTTGATTTATTTTATTTTCTTTCACAGTTTCACCAAGATAAATATAATAAGTTCAAAACCAATGGGCCTGAAAACTATTATTTGCTGAAACTCATATTTTCTTCGGGGTTTGCTATTTTCTGGATAGATTTATCTGTAACTCAAATGGTAGAAGGAAGTTATGTGCCAGGTTATTTGGAAAAATACATACGGGACTATGTGAAAGTGCTTCATAGGTGACAACATTACTTGTCATTAGCATTTATCGTGCCAGTACGCTTTTGTAGATTTTGTACCTCAAGTTTGTGGTCAGGAGAGCCCGGATGAGTTTACAAAAACACCCTATAAATGATTTTATTTTGGATGGTAAGACTATCATTTTTTAGTTTCTGAATCTTCTACCAATTAGACTTGGCTGATGTTTATTTCAATAAATTATTGGCTTGATTAGTTTTATTTCTTGTGTTAGAAATTATAATTATATTTTTTGAATTACTTAAATATCGTCTAGGCATAACTAATTATTAATCATTATCTTTAGTAATATATGATTTATTCATCTAGATTATGTCAAATAATGACACTTGAATCCTTTAAGAAAATAAGGTCTCTGTCTTTTGAAAAAATATGAAGAGATTGAGGACATTGTATAGATGAGCAATGCAAAGATAACTATAGAAAACTACAAAAAAAAAAAAGACTATAGTTGTTTAATTTCACGAGTTCATCTCTTTGAAGAATATACTAGGTACATAGTCCCTTACTAGGGCTGCTTATCGGGCGGATCAGACGGTTATTTACTCTTAACGGTTCGGCTTATCGGTTATCGACTTTTAAATGTATTAATCCACTAGCCACCCGATAAGATATCGGGCAGATTGGTATCGGTTTAACTATTATCGGGCGGTTTATCGGCCTAATTCAATCTGTATTACAAATGATTATTTTGGTCCTTCAAGTTATACGGTTACTAGTAATTAGTAAATACCCAACAGTGTTCAACTAACATAACAATTAACACTTTCTAACATGGCAATTACATCTCTCAAAATGAGTCCAGAATACAACTAGAGATAAAATAAAATTTAGACATAAAATCTAGAACAATTGGAGACATCTAAAATACAACTGTTGGAGCTAACCCCTATCAGTACTTTAATTTTTACAGCTTCAAAGTTCAAACAACTTGCAAGTTCTATTGGTTCCCAAGTATCCTTGTCACCCCACTCCACCAGAATACTGAACATTAATTCCATATAAGCCAAAAAAGAAACATAGCATCGCTCTCCAACCTATTTCCCGTTTTCTTCCACTACTCTTCTATATCTTCCAACTTGAAATTGCTTCATTTAGTGTTCTTGAAATTTGTTTCCCAGATATCTCTTCCTTACCATCTGCTGCTCTGGCTATGGCCGTAAGCCCGTAACTGGGGTTCTGAGATCTGGTTCTGAGAAGTGTGTTAAGATTGTGAGACGGCGAGAGGGAGAGGCGAGACTCGAGAGGGCTGGGCAGTGTGTTGCTGTTACTTATGAGATCTGAGGGAAATAAGAAATTTTAGATGTTATATATATATATATATATATATATATATATATATATATATATATATATATATATATATATATATATATATATATATATATATATATATATATATATATATATATATATATATATATATATATATATATATATATATATATATATATATATATATATATATATATATATATATATATATATATATATATATATATATATATATATATATATATATATATATATATATATATATATATATATATATATATATATATATATATATATATATATATATATATATATATATATATATATATATATATATATATATATATATATATATATAATAAAATTTCAATCCGTTCCCCATCCGTTAAATCGATAACCCGTTACCAATAAGCCATTAAGTCATTTTTACGGTTTGGTTTTGAACACCCCTAACCCTTACCCACGCTAATGTTGAAGACCGTTTTTCTTTCATCAAAAAGTATATCAATTTAGATTTAATTCTTTTGATTCTAAAGATCTTTTGATTCTTGACAAAAATAATTCTTTGTCAAGCACACAGTACATCAACTCAGTCGTCACACCCGGATGATATCTTGCTTCAATTCAGTTTAAAAATAGTATTTTATTATTCGCATTATAGCTAGACAGAGAGTCCTCATACCTCCTTTCTCCGGGTTGGGCAAAGAAATATTTTCAATTAAAGTGACATTATTTGAAAAGAGATTAATTTTTATTAGTTTTAAGGAATCACTACTTGGAATTATTTGATTTCTGTGTTTCAAGTCACCAATTCTAAAATCCTAATTGAAGGAAAGTTTTGACTCCATTTATGGTCCGTGAACACAGAAGGCCGGATAAGAAATTCTGTTGACGAAAAAATGTCTTGAGTCACTCCCCGAGTCCTGTGGTTCTATCACGGTCACCTTTATTAATTTACACTTGTCTTAAATCAATTTCAAATGTTTTACGTCTTAAGAATTTGATATATTTTTGGCTTTATCCGCTTTTAATTGCTTGATTTACTAATAATTATGAAATTTATCTTGAAACAAGTCATGCATACGTGTACTTGTCTTGTTTGTGTATCGAAATTATGTCACGTGTCTTGTTTGGGTGTCGAATCATGTCACGTGTATGTGTACACGACTAATAACACCTTATTATTTTAAGATTAATTTGTCAATTGCGCGAACACGTACTTTGCCTTTAATTTGTGGATCATAACTATATCTGTACCGATCCGGTCGGTCATTTCGACTGTATTAGCCCCGATCCCCTATTTACAATTTTTTTCCAAATCTTTTTCTGCTAATGTGACTTGCCGGGAGGTTTTTATTTGTGGTTTCAGAGCGATTTGTGACACTTAGTCCCTAAAGCTGAAGCTTAAGTTCTAAGATTTTGACCGTAGTCAGAACTGTGGGAAGACTAATCCGGAATAGAATTTTGTCAGTTCCGTTAGCTCCGTTGGATGATTTTGGAGTTAGGAGTATGTCCGAATTGTGAATTGGATGTCTTTAGCTGAATTAAGCTTGAAATGACGAAAGTCGAATTTTTGGGAAGTTTGACCGGAAGTGAACTTTTTGATATCGGGGTCAAATTCCGATTCCGGAAGTAGGAGTAGGTCCGAAATGTCGAATATGACTTGTGTGCAAAATTTGAGGTCAATCGGACATGGTTTGATAATTTTCTGCACCGGTTGTGGAAGTTTAAAATTTTGAAGTTCATTAGGCTTGAATCCGTGTGTAATTTGTGTTTTTGACGTTGTTTGAGGTGATTTGAGGGTTCAAGTAAGTTCGTATTGGGATATAAGACTTGTTGGTATGTTTGGTTGAGGTCCCGGGGGCCTCGGGTTGATTTCGGGTGGTTAAAGGATCAAGGTTTGAAGTTGAAGAGCTGCTGAAGTTTGAGGGCTACTCGTGTAATCACATCTGCGGACTGGGAACCGCAGATGCGAGGGAATGGTGCGCGCGCAGAAGCGGACTTTGGGCGCAGATGCAGAGAATGGTGCAGGTGTGAGGGTTGTTCCGCACATGCGGTTTGTGCAGAAGCGGGCTTTGGGGCGCACCTGCGAGACCACAGAAGCGGCCAAGTTGCCGCAGGTGTGGAAAACCTGGCCAGAACCCATAAATGTGAGACTGCGAGATTTTTCACCATTTCTAACATTTCGAGCTCAGATTTTGGAGGTTTTTGAGAGGATTTTCAAAGGGGTTCTTGAGGTAAGTTCCTTGTATTCATCTTTCTTCAATAATTATGTTTTGCCACTGATTTTACACCTAGATGGTGTGTTTTTGAGGTGTAATTTGGGGAGTTTGAGCTTAGGGATTTGGGGAGTATATTTTGGGTTTTGAGTGGTCATTTAAGGTCGGATTTTGATAAATTTGGTATGGTTGGACTCATGAGTGAATGGGTTTTCAGATTTTGTGATTTTTGCTCGATTTCGAGATGGGGGCCCGAGTCGACTTTTTAGGACGAATTTAGGAGTTTTTGTTAAAGTCTTGATTTCATTAATTAGATTAGTCTATTATAGTTGTATTTATCATATGTAATTATTTTTGGCTAGATTTGGGCCATTTGGAGTCGGATAATCAAGGAAAGGGCATTCTTACTGATTGATTGAGCTTGGTTCAAGGTAAGCGGCTTGCCTAACCTTGTGTGAGGGAAATCCCCTTAGGATTTGGCACTGTTGTGATATGTGAGCGTCGTGTACGTAAGGTGACTAGTGCGTACACGGGCCATTTGTTGTAAAATCCGATTTTATTGAGTAGTAACCTGGTTTTGTCTTAATTGAGTTATACCAGCATGTGTAGTTATCCTGTTTATCCTAATATCGTATGTCTACGTGCTTTAATTGCTTATTTGAACTCTGTATAGCATGCCTAGTTTATTTTCTGTTTTCTTCTTGACCTTTATCAGTCTTGACTATAGAATTTTTGCTATTAACTATTGTACTTATCGGTTTGAGCTGTGTGTTTACTTTTGTGACTACGAGGCAGTACCTCAGGAGTTCTCCTTGCATATTTTCTTTTGAGACGGTATCTCGGGAGTTCTCCCTGTATATTTACCTGTGAGACTACGAGGCGGTACCTCGGGAGTTCTCCTTGCATATTTACCTTTGAGACTACAAGGCAGTACCTCAAAAGTTCTCCCTGTACATTTACTTTTGAGACTACGAGGTGGTACCTCGGGAGATATCTTTGTATATTTACTTTGGGACTATGAGACGGTATCTCGGGAGATCCCCTGCTGTTTAATCTTGTGTGTTGCACTGCTATTTTGTTGTGTATTCCTTTTTGTTAAATTTTAGTCTCTTATTATATTGCTACATGACCTCGTCACTACTCTACCGAGGTTAGGCTTGGCACTTACCGGGTATCGTTGTAGTGTACTCATGCTACTCTTCTGCACATATTTTTGTGTGCAGATCCAGGTACTTCTTATCAGCCCCGCTATTAGCTGAGAGTGATTGCTGCTGTACGGAGAATTCTAGGTACATCTTCCATGTCTGCAGACATGAAGAATAATATATATGGCTAAGGGAGCCAATGAAATAATGATGGTATAAGTAGTTGAAAGTAATTGTGAACTGGTATAGCTTGTGACTTATGATGTTCCGGGTTTTGAGAACACTGTATATTACTAGAGTGTTGGATGTTCAGGCCTTAGGCTTGAGCTGAGTCGAGTATAGGCTTGTGTGGTCTTTTGGTCTTCTCTTTATGATCGTATCAGGGAGCATCATTATGATGGCCCCCATCTTATTGTCCTTAAGGACACGGTTCAACACGGTGATGCTAAGGAGGTCACTATTGAAGATGATGGTGCATTGGAGATGTAGGGCAGGCTATGCGTGTCCAATGTAGATGGGTTGTGTGAGTTGATTCTCCAGGAGGCTCACAGTTCGCGGTACTCCATTCATCCGGGTGTCGCGAAGATGTATCGGGACTTGAGAAAATATTACTGGTGGAGAATAATGAAGAAGGACATAGTAGACTATGTAGCTCGATGTCTAAATTGCCAGCATGTGAAGTATGAGCATCAATGGCCAGGTGGGTTGCTTCAGAAGTTAGAGATTCCGGTGTGGAAATGGGAGCGGATCACTATGGATTTCATTGTTGGGCTTCCACGAACTCAGCGGAAGTTTGATGCAGTTTGGGTGATTATAGATAGGCTAACCAAGTCAGCTCATTTCATTCATGTGATGACTACCTATTCTTCCAAGTAGTTAGCTGGAATTTATATCTGCGAGATCGTCAGGCTTCATGGCGTATCGGTATCTATCATCTCTGACCGGGGTACACAGTTTACATCACGGTTCTGGAGGGCTGTACAATAGGAGTTGGGTACTCGGGTTGAGTTGAGCATAACATTTCACCTTCAGATAGATGGACAGTCCGAACGCACTATTCAGATACTGGAGGATATGTTTGGCGCTCGTGTGATAGATTTTGGGGTTGATTGGGACCAGTTCTTGCCACTTGCGGAGTTTTCTTATAATAACATTTATCAGTCGAGCATTCTTATGGAAACGTATTAGGCCTTATATGGGAGGAGATGCCGGTATCCAGTGGGTTGGTTTAGCCTGGTAGGGCTAGGCTATTGGGTACAGACTTGGTTCAGGATGCCTTGGAGAAAGTTAAATTGATTAAGGATCGACTTCGTACAACCCAGTCTAGACAGAAGAGTTATGCGGATTGGAAGGTTCGCGATGTTCCATTCATGGTTGGAGAGCGGGTCCCGATCCAGGTGTCACCCATCAAGGGTGTTATGAGGTTTGGAAAGAAGGGCAAGCTGAACCCAAGGTTTATCGTCCCATTTGAGGTGTTGCGACGTGTTGGGGAGGTTGCTTATGAACTTGCCTTGCCTTCCAGTCTAGCAGGAGTTCATCCAGTATTCCATGTTTCTATGCTCCAGAAGCATCACGATGATCCGTCTCATGTGTTGGATTTCATCTCAGTCTAGTTGGACAAGGATTTATCTTATGTCGAGGAGCCAGTAGCTACTTTGGACAGGCAGGTTTGAAAGCTGAGGTCAAAGAACATTGCTTCCGTGAAGGTTCAGTGGAGGAGTCAGCCGGTTGAGGAGGCTACTTGGGAGACCGAGCATGATATGTGCAACCGCTATCCTCATCTTTTCACCACTTCAGATATGTCTCTATGCTCGTTCAAGGACGAAAAATTATTTTAATAGGGGGAGGATGTAACGAACCGTCCAGTCGTTTTGAGTGTATTAGCCCTGATCCCCTATTTACTGCTTTCCCCGTATATTTTTCTGCTTATGTGACTTGCCGGGAGGTTTTGTTTGTGGTTTCGGAGTTATTTGGGACACTTAGTCCCTAAAGCTGAATCTTAAGTTCTAGGATTGTGACCGTAGTTAGAACTGTGGGAAGACGGCTTTGGAATGGAGTTTTGTCAGTTCCGTTAGCTCCGTTGGGTGATTTTGGACTTAGGAGTGTGTCCGGATTATGAATTGGAGGTCTGTAACTAAATTAGGCTTGAAATGGCGAAAGTTGAATTTTTGGAAAGTTTGACCGGAAGTGGACTTTTTGATATCGGGGTCAAATTTTGATTCCGGAAGTTGGAGTAGATCCGAAATGTCGAATATGACTTGTGTGCAAAATTTGAGGTCAATCGGACGTGGTTTGATAGGTTTCGACATCGGTTGTGGAAGTTTGAAATTTCGAAATTCATTAGGCTTGAATCCGTGTGTAATTCGTGTTTTTGACATTGTTTGAGGTGATTTAAGGGTTCAACTAAGTTCGTATTGGGATATAAGACTTGTTGGTATGTTTGGTTGAGGTCCCGGGGGCCTCGGGTTGATTTCGGGTGGTTAACGGATCAAGGTTTGAAGTGAAGAGCTACTAAAATTTGATGGCTGCTGGTGTACTCGCATCTGCGGACTAGGAACCGCAGATGCGAGCTCGCAGAAGCAAGAAAAAGGACCACAGAAGCGGCCATGGATGCTTTGGATAGAGGCCACAGATGCAGACATGCGCGCGCAGTAGCGATTTGCGCAGAAGAGGACTTTGGGCGCAGATGCAGAGAATGGCGCAGGTGCGAGGGATGTTCCGCACATACGGTTTGCGCAAAAGCTTGCTCTAAGACGCACCTGCGAGACCGCAGAAGCGGCCAAGTTGCCGCAAGTGCGGAAGACCTTGTCAGAACCCACAAATGCAGACTTTTCAACATTTCTAAAATTTTGAGCTCGGATTTTGGAGTTTTTTGAGAGGATTTTCAAGGGGGTTCTTGAGTTAAGTTCCTTGTATTCATCTTTCTTCAATAATTATGTTTCCCCATTGATTTTCCACCTAGATGGTATGTTTTTGAGGTGTAATATTGGGGATTTGAGGTTAGGGATTTGGGGGAGTAAATTTTGGGTTTTGAGTGGTCATTTGAGGTCAGATTTTGATAAATTTGTTATGGTTGGACTCGTGAGTGAATGAGCTTTCGGATTTTATGATTTTTGCCCGATTCCGAGACGTGGGCCCGGGTCGACCTTTTAGGAAAATTTAGGAGTTTTTGTTAAAGTCTTGATTTCATTAATTAGATTAGTCTATTATAGTTATATTTATGATATGCAATTATTTTTGGCTAGATTTGGTCCATTCGGAGTCAGATAATCGAGGAAAGGACATTCTTACTGATTGATTGAGCTTGGTTCGAGGAAGTGGCTTGCCTAACCTTGTGTGGGGGAAATCCCCTTAGGATTCGGCACTGTTGTGATATGTGAGCGCCGTGTACGTAAGGTGACGAGTTCATACACGGGCCATTTGTTGTAAAATCTGATTTTTAGTGAGTAGTAACCTATTTTTATCTTAATTGAGTTATACCAGCATGTGTAGTTATCCTATTTAGCCTAATATTGTATGTTTACGTGCCTTAACTGCTTATTTGAACTCTGTGGAGCATGCCTAGTTGATTTCATGTTTTCTCCTTGACATTTATCAGTCTTAACTGTAGAATTCTTGCTGTTAACTGTTGTATTTATCGGTTTGAGCTATGTGTTTACTTTTGAGACTACAAGGAGCTACCTCGGGTGTTCTCCCTGCATATTTACTTTTGAGACTACGAGGCGGTACCTCGGGAGTTCTCCCTGTATATTTACTTTTGAGACTACGAGGCGGTACCTCGGGAGTTCTCCCTGCATATTTACCTTTGAGACTACGAGGCAGTACCTCGGGAGTTCTCCCTGCACATTTACTTTTAAGACTACGAGGCGGTACATCGGGAGATCTCTTTGCATATTTACTTTGGGACTACGAGACGGTATCTCGAAAGATCCCCTGTTGTTTAATCCTGTGTGTTGCGCTGCTATTTTGCTGTGTTTTCTTTTTTGTTAAATTCCAGTCTCTTATTATTTTTTTCTATATTCTCCTTCTTTATTTATTATATACTAGTGGGCCCTGACCTGACCTCGTCACTACTCTACCGAGGTTAGGCTTGGCACTTACTGGGTACCGTTGTGGTGTACTCATGCTACTCTTCTGTACATATTTTTTTGTGCAGATCCAGGTACTTCTTATTAGCCCCGCTATTAACTGAGAGTGCTTACTGTTGTACGGAGACTTCAAGGTACATCTGCAGCATCCGCAGACCTCGGAGTCCCCTTCTATTCTCTCATATGTCAATTATTTATGTACTTCTTTTATTAGACTCTTATGTATAGAGATACTAGTTTTCTCTTGTAGCTTGTGACTTATGATGTTCCGGGTTTTGGGAATACTGTGTATTACTAGAGTGTTGGTTATTATAAATGCCAAGCGGCATTGTGTAATGACCTGACCGGTCGTTTAGAGCATTTGCACTTCGCTCGATAGTTTACGAGCATGAGTAGCTCCGTATGATGTATTATAAATTATTTGAATCGTCAGTTTTGATTTTCAGGTTATTCGGAATCAAATTGGAAGAAAGGATTTCATTGTCGAAGCTTTAAATTGGGAGAGTTGACCAAGTTTGACTTTTGTGAATTTGAACCCGAAACGGAGTTTTGATGGTTCCGTTAGCTCCGTTGGGTGATTTTGGACTTAGGAGCGTGTCCGGGGTTTGATTCGGAGGTCCGTAGTGGAATTTGGCTTGAAATGGCGAAAGTTGAATTTTTGGGAAGTTTACCTGGGGGGTTGACTTTTTTATATCGGGGTCATAATCCGATTCTGGAAATTGGAATAGGTCCGTAATGTGAAATGTGATGTGTGTGAAAATTTGAGGTCAATCGGGTGTGGTTTGGTATGATTCGGCATCGTTTGTAGAATTCGAAAGTTTAGAAGTTCTTTAGGCTTGAATCCGGGTGTAATCGGTGTTTTGGTGTTGTTTTGAGGGATTCGAAGGTTCGACTAAGTTCGTATTGGGTTATATGACTTATTGGCATGTTTGGTTGAGGTCTCGGGGGGCCTCGGGTAGATTTCAGGTGGTTAACAGACTTGATTTTCTTTTGAGTTGATGAAGCAGCTGAAGAACTGTTGCTACTGGTGTAACCGCACCTGCGGAGTGGGCACCGCAGGTGCGAGCACGCAAAAGCATGGCATGAATCGCAGATGGGGGCAAGGCCATGATGGACCGGGATCGCAGGTGCGAAGAATTTCCTGCACCTATGGTAGTGCATATGCGAACAAGTGGACGCAGGTGCGGGGGCAGCTAGGAGAGGTTGACTCCGCAGAAGCGAGGCCAGGGCCGCAGATGCGCGTTCGTAGTGTTACGCGGCGCCTTCCTGAAGTTCCTTGGAAGGGCGACGTAAGGCTAGGCAACCGATGTCAGTACGGTTGCTGTCCGCCAACTGAGGTCCCCTCCGTACGCTAGACTAGATTGTCAGTGCCGTACGGGAAAACCAATGTCATGAGCAATTGAAAGAGAGCAGAAAAGAGAATTGAGAATGAAAGAAAGCTTGATTGCATTGAATGAAAGCTATTACAGAAAACAAGACGGTGTCGGGGGGAGAGACACCAGTACAGAGAATTGTTTGCTTGCTTGAAAGTTTTGATTGCTTGGTCCCCCTTAATAATGCTTAAAAAAAAAATAAACCAAAGTTACATGACTTGACCTATGAAAGCTGGAAAATCACACTTAAAGAAAATGCAGCAAAACTACTCTATATTTACAATGAAAAGGACTTAGTCTTCTACAAAGCAGCAGCAAGTCCGTTGGCAGCAACTTTGTCTTTAGCATCAGGGTCTGCGCGCGCGGCGTTGTTGGCTTTTGCCTGTGGCTTGGCGCTGGCGATGGCTATCGGTGGGGTGACAGAGGCACATGCGCGCTTGTCACTTGGAGCTGCCGAGACCACGGGGCCGACCGTGGCGACGGGCGTTGGGAGGCTGGCCAGGACGCCACGGGGCGCGTCCAAGGGATCATGGGGCATGGCTGGAAAGCCGCCCATGACATTCTCCCCCACCTGAGTTGGCGACGTCCTCGGCGCCTTCCTTGCAAGGTAATCATCAATCAGGCTCTTGTAGGCTTTGAGGTTTGTTCCTCTCTCCCAAGTATTCTCCTCTGCATCACATCCCTGCCATTTCACCAAGAACTCCTGGTGATCTTTTCTTGAGGCGTGAATCACTCGATCATCAAGAATAGCTTCAGCACGCCTTTTCCCGGTTGAATTGGGGCCTCGAATACTTGGTATTGTGAGTTGGCTTCGTGAAGGATCCTCCATATCTTCCCGAAAAGGTTTCAGGAGACTGACATGGAAAACAGGATGGATTTTCCACCAAGCTGGGGTATCCACCCGGTATGCAACTTTCCCAATGCGCCTTTCAATGGACAAGGGTCCAATATATTTTTGCAATAGGCGAGGGTCATGGACCCCTGCAAACAAGTACCGCTTTGGGATTTTGACCATCACTTTGTCTCCCACCTGGTATTCCACAAAGCGGCGATTCTGATCAGCATGCCTCTTCATCCGCTTTTGGGCTTTGACAAGATAGCTCCGCACTATCTCCAAATTTTGCTTCCATTCTTTTGAGAAGCTAGCAGCCCGAGGAGATTTTGACATGTTTGGTGCGCTCACTGTGTGTGGGAGTAGCGGTTGCTGTCCGGTAACAATTTCAAAAGCGCTTTTGTTGGTACTTGAGCTCTTTTGTGAATTGAAACACAGTTGAGCAGCATCCAGAAGCTTCACCCAATTCTTCTGCGATCCGGTCACAAAGTGCCGGAGATATTCCTCTAGCATGCCATTGAATCGCTCCGTCTGGCCATCAGATTGCGGATGAAAACTTGAGCTATGACTCAATTTTGACCCGAGGCACTTAAAGAGTTGGGTCCAAAAATTGCTAGTGAAGCGTGAGTCGCGATCACTAACAATGTCTTTAGGCAAGCCCCAATACTTGATGACATGAGAGAAGAATAGTCGAGCTGTATCTTCTGCTGATATATATTGTGGGGCTGCTATAAAGGTAGCATACTTGGAAAACCGATCCACCACAACCAAGATAGTTGTGAGATCTCCGACCTTGGGCAATCCGGTGATGAAGTCCAGGGAAACGCTTTCCCAAGGTCTTTTTGGTACAGCTAGTGGTTCCAAGAGCCCTGCCTGCGTCAAGCGGTCTGACTTATCTTTCTGGCATACTAGAAAAGTCTTCACATACTGAGCGACGTCATCGACCATTTGAGGCCAATAATATGCACGGCGAAGTAATGCCATGGTGCGTTCCTCGCCGGGATGACCGGCCCACAAAGTATCGTGGCATTCTGCAAGAAGAGTCCGTCGCAGATCTCCTCCTTTAGGAACATAAAGTCGGTTCCCTTTCACCTTTAGGAACCCATCTTCGGTGTAGAACTGGCGAGTCTTGCCCTGTCCTACCAAATCAACCAAATACTGTGCAGCAGGATCCTTGATGAGTAGATCCTGTATCTGGTCTTTTATGGTGGTGGTTACTTCGCTTCCCTTTAGGGCGGCGAGTACACACATCGATGCTAGATCAGCTCTCTGACTGAGTGCATCAGCAACATGATTGGTCTTTCCACTTCGGTACTCCAGGTTGAAGTGAAATTCCGCTAGGAGTTCCTGCCACCTAGCCTGTCGTCCATTCAGCTTTGGCTGGGTCATGAAATGGCTAACGGCTGTGTTGTCTGTCTTGACCACGAATGGGGCTCCCAGTAGATAATTCCTCCAAAGGCGTAAGCAATGAACGACAGCCAATAATTCTTTCTCATGGGCGGCATAGCGCCGCTCTGCATCCTTCAGTTTCCGGCTCTCGTACGCTACAGGATGCCCTTCTTGTAGCAATACTCCACCAAGTGCATAGTCGGAGGCATCCGTTTGCACTTCGAATGGCTTAGCCAAGTCAGGGAGGGCCAAGACTGGGCTACTAGACATAGCCAACTTCAATGCGTCGAAGGCCTCTACCCGCTTGGGGCCCCAATCCCACGGGGTGGCCTTCTTGAGAAGTTCTGTCAGCGGCACGGCAATGAGGGAGTAACTTTTCACAAACCGCCGATAGAAGTTGCATAGGCCAAGGAATGACCTCAAGGCATGTATATCCTTAGGAGGCGGCCATTCTGTAATGGCCTGAATCTTTTGCTGGTCCATCTTGATCCTCCCTTCCTCGATGACATGTCCGAGGAAGTCAATTTGTTTCTGAGCAAAGGAGCACTTGGATAGCTTCGCATATAATTCGTGCTCCCGCAATCGGGCTAGGACCTTCCGCAAATGCTCCAGGTGTTCTTCTAGTGTCTGGCTATATACCACAATGTCATCCAAATAAACCACGATGAATTCATTAATGTATTCTCGGAAGACTTGGTTCATCAAGGTGCAAAATGTGACTGGCGCGTTAGTCAAGCCAAAGGGCATAACTAGGAAGTCGTATGACCCATATCTTGTCACACAGGTCGTCTTGTGCTCATCACCATCGGCAATCCGAACTTGCCAATAACCTGTCCTCAGGTCTATTTTGGTGAATACCGTTGCACCACCCAGTCTATCAAACAAGTCTGCCATTAGCGGAATAGGGTACTTGTTTTTCACGGTGATTTTGTTTAGAGCCCGGTAATCCACGCAGAGTCGTAAACTACCATTATGTTTCTTTTGGAATAGCACAGGGGACCCGTATGGGGACTTAGAGGGCACAATGATCCCTGTGTCTAGCATTTCCGTCAATTGTCTCCGAAGCTCGGCGAGTTCGGATTGTGACATTCTGTATGGCGCCCGGGCAGGTGGCTTCGCACCCGGCACCAACTCAATCTCATGGTCCACAGTTCGCCTAGGCGGAAGATGCTTTGGCATGTCTTGTGGCATGATGTCTTCAAATTCCAGAAGTAACTCCTTCACGGGTGCAGGAATGGGACCCGAGGAGCGTTCTATATCTTCCATGCAGAGGGTAGCCAGGAACGTGGGTTCATGTCTTTTTACCCCCTTCTTCAACTGCAAGGCCGAGATGTTCTCGGCTGCCATCTTCATGGGAATGCACGGAATAATGCAGGGCTTGGCCCCATTTGCCCCCATCATCAGTAGCATGTCTGCATACGGTGCGGGCATGGTATTGGTCTGTCTCAGGAATTCCAACCCCACGATTAACTCAAAGTCATCTATGATCACTACGCGCAGGTTGAACTTTCCTTCATAAGGGCCAAGCTTCACTGGTACTTCTTTGGCTATTCCACCCACTAGTTGAGGTGGTGAGCTGATAGCCTTCACACGACCTTTGCCCTTTCCTATAACTAGTCCAAGACGCTCCACCTGAGTCGAGGCTAAGTAGTTGTGGGTGGCACCCGTGTCTATCATTGCCCGAATGGGCTTGCCATTTACCTTCATGTCAACGAACATTAGGGTCCTCTCTTGATGAGGAGGAGTCCTCAAATTCGCCTTCTTATTTCCTTTCCTGGTAATTGGACAGGGGTCCTTCTTCTTGCGGATACCGGCACTGGTTCCCGCTAAGGGCTCAGAAATGGAGCCAACAATTGCATTGAATGCACCTACTGGCTCGGTCTGGTCCGCATCATCGGCGTCGTCATCCATCCCATCCTCAAAAGCTTGATGGGCGTTCATCTGTGCATGTGGACATTCATTATTCCAATGTGGTCCGCCGCAATGGCGACATCCTGAGGGGGGCTTCCTCCCCCGATCATTGTTGTTAGATGCAGCACTAGTACTACCGGAAGAGGGAGCCTTGGATTTGGGTGCACTCCGGTCTCCTCCACTTCTGCTAGGGCCACCAGTGTTTGGTTGGCCCCCTTTGTATCCTCCTCGGACAGGCTGTTGAGGCCTATCCTTCCGAGCTTCCACTTGGTAATCCCCAAGGCACTCTGCTGCTTGGATTGCCTTAGGCAACGTGTCTACCCTTTGTCTCTGCAACTCCATCTGGGCATAAGGTTTCAACCCTTCCAGGAAGGTGAAGAGTTTGTCTTTGTCCCCCATGTCACGGATGTTCAGCATGAGCGCGGAGAATTCCCGCACGTAATCTCGCACTGATTTGGTCTGGCGGAGCTCCCGCAACTTTCTCCTGGCATTGTACTCCACATTTTCGGGGAAGAACTGTAGGCGTATGGCTGCCTTCAGTTCCGCCCATGTGTCGAGGGCATCTTCACCTGCCTTGATGGCTTCGTACTTCACCCGCCACCAGAGTTTGGCATCACCCTGAAGATACATGGCAGCAGTTGCTACCTTCTTAGCTTCTTCCAGGCTTCCCACGGCATCAAAGTATTGCTCGATGTCGAAAATGAAATTTTCCACTTCTTTGGCATTCCGAGCTCCACTGTATGGCTTTGGCTCAGGAATTTTCAGCTTTTGTGCCATGGGGGCGAGGTTCACACCACCCCCAAATTGGTTTCCGCCTCCTCGAAGTAGGCCTTGTAAAGCAGCATTGACAACATTGAGCTGGCCTGTCAAGTTGTCAATGGTTTGTTGCATGGCAGTCACCCTGTCTGCCTCTTGTTCCCTGTTGGCTAAATCCTCGGCACGCTCCTGCTGGAGGACCTCAAATTTACCAAAAATTTTAGCTGCCTCTGTGGCTGCTGTTTGCCGGTCTCCTTCAGAGTCGTGGCTGATGTTTTCTATGTCAACTTCGGCCTGGATGAGTCTGCGGTCCAGGTCGTCCAACCTTTGCACTAGGCTGGTCTTTAGATCGGGCACCATTTCCACGATGGGCTGTAATGCGTCAACCGTTCCCTCAAGGATGGCGATGCGATCCCCATAATTCACCATGGTCAGAAATGGTGGTAATTGCAATGTAATCCCTCGTCCGATGTCGAGCCAAGGCTCTGATACCAACTGTTACGCGGCGCCTTCCTGAAGTTCTTTGGAAGGGCGACGTAAGGCTAGGCAACCGATATCAGTACGGTTGCTGTCCGCCAACTGAGGTCCCCTCCGTACGCTAGACTAGATTGTCAGTGCCGTACGGGAAAACCAATGTCATGAGCAATTGAAAGAGAGCAGAAAAGAGAATTGAGAATGAAAGAAAGCTTGATTGCATTGAATGAAAGCTATTACAGAAAACAAGACGGTGTCGGGGGGAGAGACACCAGTACAGAGAATTGTTTGCTTGCTTGAAAGTTTTGATTGCTTGGTCCCCCTTAATAATGCTTAAAAAAAATAAACCAAAGTTACATGACTAGACCTATGAAAGCTGGAAAATCACACTTAAAGAAAATACAGCAAAACTACTCTATATTTACAATGAAAAGGACTTAGTCTTCTACAAAGCAGCAGCAAGTCCGTTGGCAGCAACTTTGTCTTTAGCATCAGGGTCTGCGTGCGCGGCATTGTCTGCGCGTGCGGCGCTGCTGGCTTTTGCCTGTGGCTTGGCGCTAGCGATGGCTATCGGTGGGGCGACAGAGGCACATGCGCGCTTGTCACTTGGAGCTGCCGAGACCACGGGGCCGACCGTGGCGACGGGTGTTGGGAGGCTGGTCAGGACGCCACGGGGCGCGTCCAAGGGATCATGGGGCATCGCTGGAAAGCCGCCCATGACAGTAGGTGCGTAACCTGAAGCGCAGGTGCGGGCCCTGGAGGTGCAAGTGACTTCCGCAGAAGCGGCATTTTCACCGCAGATGCGGCATCGCAGGTGTGACAATAGGCCCGCAGATGCGAAAAGTCTAGGCAAAAGGTTTATAAGCAAGGGTTCGCGATATTAGTCTTATTTCAATATTTTGGACTCAGACTCAGGTGATTTTGGAGAAGATTTTCGAGGTGATTATTGAGATAAGCTTCTTGTACCCGTTTTGGATCATAAAACTTGTTTCCCCACATAATTAGTGAGATTTTAAAGAGAAATTCTGGATTTAGGGCTTGAGAATTGGAGAGTGGATTTTGGGGATTTGGATGACCAAATGGTGTCAGATTTTGATAAATTTGGTATGGTTAGACTCGTGAGTGAATGGGTTTTCGTGTTTTGTAAATTTTGTCGAGTTCCGAGGTGCGGGCCCGAGTTGGGTTTTTGGCCAATTTTGGGCTTTTGATTCAAGATTTGATCTTTTTCGATCGGGATTGGTTCCTTTAGCATTGTTTGATGCATTTGAGTTGTTTTTGTTTAGTTTCGAGTCGTTCGGAGGTCGTAACGTGCGGGATGGTATCTTTGGAGCATCGCTTGGCTTGGTCGGCATTGGTATTGGCTTGTTCGAGGT
This sequence comes from Nicotiana tabacum, assembly GCF_000715075.1. NCBI lineage: Eukaryota > Viridiplantae > Streptophyta > Magnoliopsida > Solanales > Solanaceae > Nicotiana > Nicotiana tabacum. The sequence goes on from NC_134103.1 coordinate 91,325,423, forward strand.
AAGTGACTCTTCTAATCTTTGTGCTGAGTTATGAAACCCCAAAATGCATGTTATGTGATTGGTATTGAAGTGACGCACATGCTAGGTGACAGGTGTGTGGGTGTGCACCATGTGAATTGAGACTTTGTTGTCTCCATGGCACTGTATAGTGGTCTTTTCACCATATGATAAGGTAGTTAAGCTGTCAATCAAGCTAGATATCATGTTTAGGCATTATACCGATATTGTTTGGACCCATAGTGGTCGTTTCTTACTGTCATCTTATTGATTTTATTGATATTTCGTACTCATTCATATCCTATCTCAGTTTTAGTTATTTATTGATACATCACATCATTGTTGACGGGCTAGTTTCATGACATTGTGAGCCCGTGAGTGAGACTGGAGAGATTGATGACTGAGTGAGGCCGGGGGCCTATTTGTGAGGATGTTGTCACTATAGCACGTGAGTTGTCCATGCAGCACGTGAGTTGTCCGTGCAATTTCAGATGTTGATATTATAGCATGTGAGTTGTCCGTGCGATTCTAGATATTGATATTATGGCACGTGAATTGTACGTACAACGCGTGAGTTATTCGTGCGGATTATAACGATTGGGTTGAAAGGAGCCCCTTCGGAGTCTGTACACCCCCAGTGAGCACAGTCGACTATAAATAGGGATCGGGCTGCACGCCGCAGTGGGTATGGTACATCGCTGAGTGTTTGAGTTTGTTGAGCATAGTGAGAGAGAATGCGAGACAGTGAGATTGAGTACTATGAGAGTGTGAGTACATGAGCTCATCATCGAGATGTATTGCATTTGACATGCGTACTTGAGATACATGCATAGAGGTGCATTTCCTTCTACTACCCAGTTTTGGGGACATTTATGATTTTACCTGTATCTTGGCATGTAGGCATAGAGAAGTACCTTACTCATGCTATCTGAAAATGAAACATCTTACTATTTGTTGAAAGGAGTTTTGGAAAAAATCACAGTTTTCTAACTTACTCGTATATTGGCTTTTCGGTAAAAGATTTGAATTTTTACTGAGATACTTGAAAAGAAATGCCTATTTTTCTGGAACTGTGAACGAGCCTTTTATTTCTGAGATTCTTCTTTTGTTATTATACTATGATGTTATGAACTGTTGTGAAATATTGGTGTTGGACCCGACCTTTCTGTTAGCTCGTCACTACTTTCAACCTAAGATTAGGTTTGTTACTTATTGAGTACATGGGTAGATTGTACTCATACTACACTTCTGCACCTTGTGTGCAGATGTTGGCTGCTGATGTTGCTGTGTTCGATGGGAGCTGGATTTGAAGATGTACCTGCTTCCCGATTGTAGCTACCTCTTGTTCGTGGTAGCTTTAGATCTGTAAAACTCTGTTTATGTACTTTTCAAACAGATAATGTATTTATTTTATTTCCGCTTTGTAAACTCTATTCTTAGAAGCTTATGATTTGTACTACCAGTTCTTGGGGAATGTATAAGATTCAGATAATTTCTTTACTTAATTGCTTTATTTATTGTTATTGAAATTTGTTAGTGGTTAACTGACTTACCTAGCGGGTTGGGTTAGGTGCCATCACGACTAGTTGAATTTTGGATCGTGACACATTGTTACCAGTTATTTAGTTATCTGTTGTAGTTAGTTTTGCTATCATTTTTGTTATTTCCGTATTTTGTTAGGCTTACCTAGTAGTAGAGACTAGGTGCCGTCGCGACGTCTTACGGAAGGAGAATTGGGTCTTGAGAACATCACGCAAACGTGTATATGGTCATGTTGTTTGATTTGTTGAACCGCCTAAAGCTTTCTAATGAATTTAAAATTACAGTATTCTGTTTACATTACATTTAAAGCCAATGACATAGTGTTGTGCAATTTCTTCTTATACTTCACATGTTTTAGAGAAAATGACATTTGTTGTTGCCTCTGCAGATTGGGCGACCAGTCGTTTTCTCATTAGCTGCTGAAGGAGAAGCTGGTATCAGAATGTTATATATAAAAATTATACTTTTTTCGGCTACTGAATGTATATTACTTTTGGCGCGGGCTAAAAGTGATAATACTATTGTATAGCCGCTCTCAAAATAATAGCCTAAAAAATACATATATTTTGTGTATATATATACATTATATATACAAAAATTATACAAATTGTATATACTTTTTCGGCTACCGAATTTTTCATCACAGGCTAAAAGTGATAATACCAATTTTACTAATGATAATACACTTTTTCGGCTACCGAATTTTGTATAGTTATTGAATATCTAAGTTTTAATTTTAAAATATTGAGTTGAACTAATTCAATTTAGCTTCAAAGTATAGTCAAATTAACTTTCGATAAGCAAAATGTGTCATCTAAATTGAAATAGAGGGAGTATAAGGGATTAGAGGGATTCTTTTTAGGAAGAAGACAAAAGAAGAGGTGGAAATTAACTCTTATTTATTTTCTTACTTTTGGTTTTCTTTTGAAAGATAAAAATAGACAAAAATAAAAGGCTAAACCTTCCAAACCGTTAATCCATAAATAAGTTTAATCAAAACTAGCCCAAAGTAAAATATCTATCGAAAATTACCCAAATGTCATTTTATGACATGTCTATTTTGCTAAAACACAAAGATAGTTCAAATTTTTTGAAACTTCAGCAATATTCTAATTCCTCTAAGTTACAATTTAGAGAATCAAGCACCTTAACTCGATTTAAAAATTACTATTAAACATTAGCTTGTTGGATTTATCGAAAGGATAAACTGAAAATGCCATGGACAACTATTGAAGCTTGCTTAAGCTTGAATTCAAAATGTTGAATTTTCGAAATTGGAATTTACTTCAAGTGGGTGTTGTTGGAATAGATTGTGTACATCTTAAAGCGCGTGAATCCCAATTTTGGGATGATTTGGTGGAGATTTTAGGCGGTTTTGAATTAAAATTTGAGCCAAGTTCAAAGTACACAAGATGAACATAGATGTATATTATGTGTATCACATTAAACACAAAGTGTTTTATATAAATATATATATATGTGTGTGTGTGTGTGTGTGTGTCAAGAAATGCAATATCTTGAATCCTTTTGTTTTATCTCCGGGACCGTGATGGCGCCTAATATTTCACTTGCTAGGCAAGCCGACGTTAGAGAATTGTTAAGCCAATCCTTATTCAATTCAATAAATAACAACAAATAAGCTAAAATAAAATACAACGAGTGTAAAATAATGTAAAAATTTTATTAATTACTACCACCCGGATCTGGAGTCACAATTCACGAACATTTAGGATTTACTACAAGTAAAGTCTGAAAGAAATACAACTGTTTGAACGAAAGAAACAGTAAAAAAAAAAGAACTGAAAATATAGTCGGGGACTTCAAGGTCTGCGAACACCAACAGATCTACCTTGAGTCTCCGATGAACCAGTCCGAGCTGCTACGCCTCTCGATCAGCTGGGGCCATTACCAAAATCTACACAATGCGAGCAAAACGCTACTCCAAAATGCCTTTGCCTCGCGATTCGGCCTCTGAATGTCCCGAATCTAGCCACAAGTAGTACAATACAATTAATATAAGCTAAAGGGATCAATTCCACAAGCAAACTACTAAATTAGAGCCAAAATCTGGATATGTGATTCACTACTAGAAATTCGGTAAAAACCGACCAACGTTGGTCGGTAATGGCCAAAAACCGACCAAAACACGACCATTTACGTGTGGACGGTATTTTTGTGGTCGGAAAGGAATACCGACCAAAGTTGGTCGGAAATTACCGACCAACTTTGGTCGGTCAATTAAATTCAAAAAAAAAATATTGCAAAACAAACCGACCAAAGTTGGTCGGTATTTTAATTATGTAATAAAAAGATTCACCATCTGGGAATCGAACCGGGGGTCTGTACTGTGGCAGGATACTATTCTACCACTAGACCATTGGTACATTTTATTTTAAGATTGTCTTTTATTTGATTTATACTCTTTAATTATATTTTCGCACGAAAATAACCGACCAAAGTTGGTCGGTTTTATTAAAAAGTAAAATTACCGACCAAAGTTGGTCGGTTTTTTTAAATGACCTGCCGAATTAACTGATCAATTTTGGTCGGTTTTTTTAATATTAATTTTTATTTATTTTAATTGAAAAATCGACCAAAGTTGGTCGGTTTCTTGAAACATAAATTTCGCGGGACTCAAAAAGAGTTTCCCGCATTTTTGCGCCAAAGAAAACCGACCAACTTTGGTCGGTTTCGTGAAAAAAAAATTAAATTTTTTTTTTTGAAAAACCGGCCAACTTATGGTCGGCTTTTTGGTCGGTTTTTTGACCGACCAAAGTTGGTCGGTCGACCTTGGTCGGTTTTTGCCGAATTTTTAGTAGTGAGACACCTACATAACAATTCTGTACAATTTAACAATATATGTACAAATAACAACTAAACATGTACTATTGGGAGGGGGATCATGCTTAGGGGAATACGAGATAGAGAACTACAGCAGAATGGTAACTTTAATAGCCAATATACTACAAATCCAATAAGAACAATTAACCACAATAAAGAAAAAATGCACGGCCTCACCCTTCGTGCTTTAACTCTCAACCTCACCATAAAAATTAATAGAAATGACACAGTAACACCCTTCGTGCATTAACTATCATAATATGGCACGACATCACCCTTTGTGCATTAACACTCACAATGTGGCACGACATCATCCTTCGTGCATTAACACTCACAATATGGCACAACATCACCCTTCATGCATTAACACTCACAATATGGCACGGCATCACCCTTCGTGCATTAAAACTCTCCCTTACCATAATGATAGAATAACAAGTACAAGCCTTAATTCAATATTTAGTGCCACAATATCAACCTCAACTTCGGAATCAATACTCAATTATCACCAGAAGATCCATTAACATGATAAGAACAATCAATTTAACAATATTAGTCTAAACATAAATAACATGAATAAAGGAAGCTATAACTGCAAGAAACCAAGCCCCACCTGCATGCTTTAACCCGACTATAATGCATAAGTAATCGTCACCTCACATATACGTTGTTCCCCAATATTTAAACATGTAGCAAATAGACAAACAAGTCCTACTCCCTCAAGTCAAGGTTAACCACGAGACTTACCTTGCTCCAAAGGCCACTCAATGCTCAATTATCGCTTTTCCTCTAGAATCCACCTCCAAATCACTTGTATCTATTCACAAACGACTCAATAATATCAAATATTGCTAAAAAAATCAATTACATTGCATAAATTTAGATTCCCCAAATTTTTCCCCAAAAAGTCAAAAGTCTACCCCTGGCCTGCTTGGTCAGAACCTGAGGTTTGGACTAAAATCCATTTACCCATTCACTTCTGAGCCCGATTATATAATTAATTTCAGAATTTGACCCCAAATTGAGGTCTAAATCCCCAATTCTTCCTAAATCCCTAGTTTTCTACCATGAAAGAACAAAGATTAGGGCTAGGAATTTAATGGGTGATGATAGAAATGGAAGAAAATGAGTTAAAGAGTACAAACCTATGAATTTGTGTTGAGTTTTACCTTATAAATCACACATAGGCCGAGCTCTAATGGAGAGTTTATGAAAAATGGGTAAAATTCCGTTTTTGAAATATTTTATGGTCTGGGCGTCAGGCCTTCTTCGCGTTCACGAAGGGCCTGCCGCAATTGCGATGTGCAGCAGCCCAAATGGCTTTCGCGTTTGCGAGTTCCTCTTCGCGTTCGCCAAGGATGTTCCCTCCTGGCCTCCACGTTCGTGAGCCAGTGCTCGCGTTCGCGTAGAAGAACGAGTGTCCCCTTCCCCAGGTCCCTCAAGCTTTGCGTTCGCAAAGGGTAAGCCCCCACTGACTCGCGTTCATGACCTAGCTACTGCGTTCACGTAGAAGAAAATCATCCTGCCCCATTTTACCTTTCGCGTTCGCGAGAGTACCTTAGCGAACGCGATGAACGAAACACCAGATAACAACTGAAGCCAAAAATCTGATTTTTCTAAGTCTCAAAACACCCTAGCCTATCCGAAACTCACCCGAGCCCTCGGGGCTCCAAACTAAACATGCACACAAGTCCAAAAGCATTATACAAACTCCCTCGCGTGACCAAAATACCAACATAACGCCTAAAACTACGAATCGGACACCAAATCAAATAAAATTTTCAAGAAGACTTTAAAACTTCTATTTTTACAACCGAACGTCCGAATCACGTCAAATTAATTCTGTTTCTCATCAAATTTCACAGACAAGTTATAAATATAATAATGGACCTGTACAGGGCTTCGGAACCAAAATACAGACCCGGTATCGACAAGACCAAACATCAGTCAATTCTAAAAATCATTAAACTTTCAAACTTTAAAGTTTTCATCGAAATTTCATATCTAGAGCTAGGGACCTCGGAATTCAATTCCGGGCATACGTCCAAGTCGCAAATTACGATATGGACCTATCGGGACCGTCAAAATATGGATCCTGGTCCGTTTACTCAAAACGTTGACTGAAGTCAACTCAAATTAATTTTAAGGCAAAAATTCTTATTTTTATCAGTTTTTAACATAAAAGCTTTCCGGAAAGACGGCCGAACTGCGCAGGCAAATCGAGGAAAGCTAAAACATGATTTTTAAGGCTTCAGATCAAATAATTAGATTTCAAAACATGATTTGACCTATCGGGTCATCAAATTCTCCACATCTAAAACAACCATTCATCCTTAAATGGACATAGAAAAGTACCTGAACTGGTGAACAGATGTGGATATCTACTCCGCATATCTCACTCGGACTCCCAAGTAGCTACCTTAACGGGCTGACCTCTCTACTGCACTCAAACTGAAGGATAACTCTTAGACCTCAGCTATCGAACCTGCCGAGCTAGAATAGCCACCGTCTCCTCCTCGTAAGTCAAATCTTTGTCCAACTAGACAGAACTAAAATCTAACACATGGGACGGATCGCCGTTATACTTCTGGAGCATGGACACGTGGAACATAGGATAAACTACTGATAATCCCAGTGGCAATGCAAGCCTGTAAGCCACCTCTCCCACTCTCTCCCGAATCTCAAAAAATTCGATATACCTAGGGCTCAACTTGCCCTTCTTTCCGAATATCATTACACCCTTCATGGGTGATACCGGAAGCAACACTCTCTCTCCGACCATGAATGCAACATCACGAACTCTACGGTCGACATAACTCTTCTTCCTGGATTGAGCTGTGCGAAGTAGATCCTGAATAATCTTGACTGTATCCAGGGCATTCTGTACTAGATATGTACCCAACAACCGAGCCTCCCCCGGCTCGAACCACCCAACTAGTGACCGACACCGCCTACCGTATAGTGCCTAATAGGGAGCCATCTGAATGCTTGACTGGTAGCTGTTGTTGTAGGCAAACTCTGTAAGGGGCAAGAACGGATCCCACAATTCTTCGAAGTCTATAACACATGCGTGGAGCATATCCTCCAAGATCTGAATAGTGCGCTCAGACTGTCCGCCCTTATGAGGATGAAACGCCGTGCTCAACTCAACCTGCGTGCCCAACTTACACTGCACTACCCTCTAGAAGTGCGAGGTGAACTGCGTACCTCAATCAGAAATGATAGACACGGGCACACCGTGAAGACGGACGATCTCGCGGATGTAAATCTCTGCCAACCGCTCTAAAGAATAGGTAACTGCCACAAGAATGAAATATGATGACTTAGTCAGCCTATTCACAATGACCCAAATGGCATCGAACTTCCTCTGAGTCCGTGGGAGTCCAACAACGAAATTCATAGTGATACGCTCCCACTTCCACTTAGGAATCTCTATCTGCTAAAGTAAACCACTAGGTCTCTGATGCTCATACTTTATTTGTTGACAATTTAGACACCGAGCTACAGAAGCAACTATATACTTCTTCATCCTCCTCCACCAATAATTCTGCCCCAAGTCCTAATACATCTTGGCGGCGCCCGGATAAATAGAATACCGGGAACTGTGGGCCTCCTTAAGAATCAACTCATGAAGTCCATCCACATTAGGCACACAAACATGACCCTGCATCCTCAAAGCTCTGTCATCTCAAACAGTAACCTGCTTGGCACCATCGTGCCACACTGTGTCCCTAAGGACTAATAAATGAGGGTCGTCATACTGCCGATCTCTGATACGCTCAAACAAGGAAGACCGAGCGACGGTACAAGCTAGAACACAGTTGGGCTCTAAAATATCCAACCTCACAAACTGGTTGGCCAAAGTCTGAACATCTGATGCAATCAGCCTCTCACCGACTGGAATGAATGCAAGGCTGCCCATACTCGCTGCCTTTCCAGTCAATGCGTCGGCCACCACATTGGCCTTCCCGGGATGATACAAGATGGTGATATCATAGTCTTTCAATAGCTCCAACCACCTCCTCTGCCTCAAATTGAGATCCTTTTGCTTGAACAAATACTGAAGGCTCCGATGATTCGTGAAAACGTCACACGACACACCATAAAGATAGTGCCTCCAAATCTTCAGCGCATGAACAATGGCTGCCAACTCTAAGTCATGGACAAGGTAATTCTTCTCGTGAACCTTCAACTTCCGCGACTCATATGCAATCACCCTGCCTTCCTACATCAATACCGTACCGAGCCCAACAAAGGATGCATCACAATATACCGTATAAGGTCCTGAACATGTGGGCAACACCAACATCGGCGTTGTAGTCAAAGCAGTCTTGATCTTATGAAAGCTTGCTATAGATGAATGCATCTTACTATAATGCATCACACTCGTTTGACCATCTGAACGGGGTATTTTTTTCTAGGTCAGTCTGGTCAATCGGGTTGCTATAGATGAAAACACCTCCACGAATTGGCAATAATAACCCGCCAGATCCAGGAAACTCCGGATCTTTGTCGTTGAAGTGGGTCTAGGCCAGTTCTGAACTGTCTCAATCTTCTTAGGGTCCACTTTTATGCCTTCTGCCGATACAACATGCCCCAAAAAGGCAATTAAGTCTAACCATTCATGATGATACAACGTGCCCCAAGAAAGTGACTGAATCCAGCCAAAACCCGCACTTTGAAAATTTAGCATATAACTAGCTGGCTCTCAGAGTCTGAAGTACAATCCTAAGATGCTGCTCATGCTCCACTCGACCGCGAGAGTAGATCAATATATCACCAATGAACACGATCACAAAGGAGTCCAAATAAGGCTTGAACACTCGGTTCATCAAATCTATGAATGCTGTTGGGGCATTTGTTAACCCAAAGGACATCACCAGAAACTCATAATGCCCGTAACGAGTCCGAAAAGCTGTCTTAGGGACATCAAATGCCCTAATCCTCAACTGATGGTAGCCAGATCTCAAATCAATCTTCGAAAACACCTTGGCACCCTGAAGCTGATCAAATAAATCATCAATCCTCGACAATGGATACTTGTTCTTGATGGTGACTTTGTTCAACTGTCGATAATATATACACATCCTCATCGATCCATCTTTCTTGTTCACGAACAACATGGGTGCACCCCAGAGTGAGACACTAGGTCTAATGAAACCCTTATCAAGCAAATCTTGCAATTGTTCCTTCAATTCTTTTAACTCTGGCGGGGCCATACGGTATGGCGGAATGGAAATTGGCTGAGTGCCCGGAGCCAAATCAATACAGAAATCAATATCCCTGTTGGGTGGCATTCCCAGCAGGTCTACAGGAAACACCTCTGGAAACTTACGAACAACTGGTACTGAATCCATGGAAGGAACCTCCATACTAGAATCGCGGACATAAGCCAAATAAGCTAGACAACCCTTCTCGACCATATGCCGAACCTTCATATAAGAGATAACCCTGCTGGTAGAATGGCCCGGAGTTCCCCTCCACTCTTAGTGAGGTAACCCTGACAAGGCTAAGCTCACCGTCTTGGCGTGACAATCTAATATAGCGTGATAAGGTGACATCTAATTCATACCCAAGATAACATCAAAATCGACCATATCGAGAAGTAGAAGATCTACATTAGTCTCAAGACTCCCAATGGCGACCACACACAAACGATAAACACGATCTATAACAATAGCATCTCCCACAGGTGCAGACACATACACAAGAGTACTCAAAGAATCACGAGGCACAACCAAATATGAATCAAAATAGGATGACACGTAGGAATAAGTAGAATCCGGATCAAATAGAACTGAAGCATCTCTGCTGCAAATTGAAACAGTACTTGTGATAACAGCGTCAGATAACTCAGCCTCAGGCCTGGCTAGAAAAGCATAACACCGGGGCTGGGCCCCATCATCCTGAACTACGTCCCTAGACGGCTTCTAGCTGGCTGGCCTCCACCTGTAACGCCCTGACCTTCACCTCTAACAGTCTGGCCTCTACCTCTGGCTGCCTGAGTAGGCGGTGCATCCACTGGTGCCGGAACCATGGCACGAGAACCCTGATGCTGTGAGCTGCCCGATGCCCGAGGACAAAATCTAGCAATGTGCTTCGGATCACCACAAGTATAATAGAACCTCGGCTGTTGTGATTGCTGACCCTGAAACTAACCCTATTAACCTAAGTAACTACCCTGAAATCTCTGGAGCGGAGGTGCACTAATAGGAGCTGGTGGTACACAGTAGGCTAGTTGGTGAGAATAAGGCATATGAGGGCCACGACCACCTGAGGCACCATGGGATGCCTGGAGTGCTGAATGAAATGGCTTGGGAGGATGGCCTCTACCAAAAGTACCACTGCCTCCATATGAGGCACCGCTGAACCCTCTGGACTGATGTGGTCTCTTGTCAGACCCCTGACCTCCCTGAGCAAGAACCATCTTGACTCGTCTGGCGACATTGGCAGCCGCCTGAAAAGAAATCTCACTCCCAGTCTCTCTCTCTCTCTCTCTCTCTCTCTCTCTCTCTCTCTCTCTCTCTCTCTCTCTCTCTCTCTCTCTCTCTCTCTCTCTCTCTCTCTCTCTCTCTCTCTCTCTCTCTCTCTCTCTCTCTCTCTCTCTCTCTCTCTCTCTCTCTCTCTCTCTCTCTCTCTCTCTCTCTCTCTCTCTCTCTCTCTCTCTCTCTCTCTCTCTCTCTCTCTCTCTCTCTCTCTCTCTCTCTCTCTCTCTCTCTCTCTCTCTCTCTCTGAGTAACAGTCATACTGCTTTACTGGAGACGCTCGAACTGACGGCGATGTTCCTCTCTCAATATGATAGGGAGAAACTTCTCTAGAAAAAGCTGAGAGAACTGGTCTCAAGTAAGAGCAGGCGATCTAGCTGGTCTGGTCAATAAATAATCTCTCCACCATTTCTTGGTGGAACCAGTCATCTGAAATGTAGCAAAATCGACCACATTGGTCTCCACTATACCCATGTTCTGTAGCACCTCATGACAACTGTTAAGATATTCCTGGGGATCCTCTGAAGAAGCACCACTGAAGTGAACTGGAAAGAGTTTGGTAAACCTGTCCAATCTCCACAAAGCCTCAAAAGACATAACTGACCCATCGCTAGCCTGTGCCGCAACAACCAGCTGAAGTACTCCGACTGGCTGAGCTGCTGGAGTCTGATACTGGGGAGCCATCTGCTTCGGAGTGTGAGTAGCAGGAGTCTGTGTTGCTCTTCCAGCCTGAGAAACGGCTGGTGCCATGGGAAATGTACCAGTCTGGGCCACACTCTCCATAAGGCTCGCCAAACGGGCCAAAGCATCCTGAAGCACTGGGGTGGCAATGAACCCCTCCGGGACTGAGGTGGCCCGACAGGAACAGTCTGGGCGGGGACCTCCTCATTAAACTCTACCTAAGGCTCCACCGCTAGTGCTGCTGCTCGAGCTCTAGGCTAAGCTCTGCCTCTGCCTCGATCTCTGGCACGACCTCGGCCTCGACCTCTGCCCCTCGTAGGAGCTTCCACTGGAGGCTCTAGCTGCTGCTCAGCTGAAGGTACGGTACATGTTCTTGCCATCTGCGGAAGGACAAGAATAGAAGAGTTCAATCAACAATGATAGAATAAAGTCGCACGACAAAGAAGAATAGAAGTGAAATTTGTCCCTAAACTTCATAACCTCTGGAAGATAAGTGCAGACGTCTCCGTACCGATCCTCCAGACTCTACTAAGCCTGCTAGTGAATTGTGAGACCTAGGCTTCCCAGTGCTCTAATACCAACTTGTCATGACCCGGAATTTCCACCGTCGGGACCGTGATGGCGCCTAACATTCTACTTGCTAGGCAAGCCGACGTTAGAGAATTATTAAGCCAATCCTTATTCAATTTAATAAATAATAACAATTAAGCTAAAATGAAATACAGCGAGTGCAGAATAATGTAAAAACTTCATTAATTACTACCACCTGGATCTGGAGTCACAATTCACGAACTTCTAGGATTTACTACAAGTAAAAGTATGAAAGAAATACAACTGTTTGAACGAAAGAAATAGTAAAAAAAAAAGAACTAAAAAGATAGACGGGGACTTCAAGGTCTGCGAACGCCAACAGATCTACCTTGAGTCTCCGATAAACCAGTCCGAGCTGCTACGCCTCTCGATCAGCTAGGGCCAATACCAAAATCTGCACAGGAAGTGCTGAGTGTAGTATCAGTTCAACCTCAAGTACTGGTAAGTGTCGAGCCTAACCTCGACGAGGTAGTGACGAGGCTATGACAAGACACCTACATAACAACCCTGTGATATTTAACAGTATATGTATAAATAACAACTAAACATGTACTATTGGGAGGGGGAGCATGCTGAGGGGAATACAAGATAGAGAACTACAACAGAATGGTAACTTGAATAGCCAATATACTATGAACCAATAAGAACAAGTAACCACCGTAAAGAAAAAATGCATGGCATTACCCTTTATGCCTTTACTTTCAACCTCACCATAAAAATCAATAGAAACGGCACGACATCTCCCTTCGTGCATTAACTCTCATAACATGGCACGACATCACCCTTCGTGCATTAACACTCACAATATGGCACGACATCACCCTTCGTACATTAACACTCACAATATGGCACGACATCACCCTTCGTGCATTAACACTCTTCCTTACTATAATGCAATAAACAAATAACAATAGGGAGATAGAATAACAAGTACAAGCCTTACTTCAACATTTGGTTCCACAATATCAACCTCAACTTCGGAATCAATACTCAATTATCACCAGAAGATCCGTAAACATGATAAGAATGATCAATTTAACAATACTAGTCTAAACATGGATAACATGAACAAATGAAGCTGTAATTGCAAGAAACCAAGCCCCGCCTGCATGCTTTAACCCGACTACAACGCATAAGTACTCGTCACCTCACATATACGTTATTCCCCAACATTTAAACGTGTAGCAAATAGACAAACAAGTTCTATTCCCTCAAATCAAGGTTAACCACGAGACTTACCTCGCTCCAAAGGCCACTCAATGCTCAATTATCGCTTTTCCTCTAGAATCCACCTCCAAACCACTCGTATCTATTCACAAACGACTCAATAATATCAAAAATTGCTAAAGAAATCAATTACATTGCATAAATTTAGATTCCCTAAACTTCCCCCCCAAAAGTCAAAAATCGACCTCGAGCCCGCTTGGTCAAAACCCAAGGTTAGGACCAAAATTTATTTACTCGTTCACCCCCGATCCCGATTATATAATTAGTTTCGGAATCCGACCCCAAATTGAGATCTAAATCCCCAATTCTTCCTAAATTCCTAGTTTTCTACATGAAAGAACAAAGATTAGGGATAGAAATTTAATGGGTGATGATAGAAATGGAAGAAAATGAGTTAAAGAGTATAAACCTATGAATTCGTGTTGAGTTTTTCCTTAAACATCGCACCTAGGCCGAGCTCTAATGAAGAGTTTATCAAAAATGGGTAAAATCCCGTTTTTGGAAATGTTTTAAGGTCTGGGCGTCAGGCCTTCTTCGCGTTCGCGAAGGGCCAGCCGCGTTCGCGATGTGCAGCAGCCCAAATGGCTTTCGCGTTCGCGAAGGCTGTTCCACTAGGCCTCCGCGTTCGCGAGCCAGTGCTCGTGTTCGCATAGAAGAATGGGTGTTCCCTCCCCCAAGTCCCTCAAGCTTCGCGTTCGCGAGAAGCTGGTCGCGTTCTCGAAGGGTAAGCCCCCACTGCCTCGTGTTCGCGACATAGCTACTGCGTTCGCTTTAAAGAAAATCATCCTGCCCTATTTTACCTTTCGCGTTCGCGAGAGTACCTCCGCGAACGCGATGAAGGAAACACTACATAACAGCTAAAGCCAAAAAAATAGATTTTTCTAAGTCTCAAAACACCCGTAGCTTATCTGAAACTCACCCGAGCCCTCGGGGCTCCAAACCAAACATGCACACAAGTCCAAAAATATCATACGAACTCGCTTGCGCGACCAAAATACCAAAATAACGCCTAGAACTATGAATCGGACTCCAAATCAAATGAAATTTTCAAGAAGACTTTAAAACATCTATTTTTACAACCGAACGTCCGAATCACGTCAAACTAACTCTGTTTCTCACCAAATTTCACAGACAAGTCATAAATATAATAATGGACCTGTATCGTGCTCCGAAACCAAAATACGGACCCGATATCGACAAGACCAAACATCAGTCAATTCTAAAAATCATTAAACTTTCAAACGTTTAATTTTTCATCAAAATTTCATATCTCGAGGTAGGGACCTAAGAATTCGATTTCGGGCATACGCCCGGGTCCCAAATTACGATACGGACCTACCAGGACTGTCAAAATATAAATCCGGATCCGTTTATTTAAAATAATGACCGAAGTCAATTCAAATTAATTTTAAGACAAAAATTCTTATTTTTTTCAGTGTCTAACATAAACGCTTTCCGGAAAGACGCTCCGAATGCGCACGCAAATCGAGGAGGGCTAAACCATAATTTTTAAGGTTTCAGATCATAGAATTAGGTTCTAAAATATGAGATGACCTATCGGGTCACACACACACACACACACACACACACACACACACACACACACACACACATATATATATATATATATATATATATATATATATATATATATATATATATATATATATATATACCTAATTGAGAGGAAGTCAGAATTAGTTCTGTTTTGGGAACAATATGTCGAGAGATTGGATTACCAGAAAAGGTAGGGACAAAATAGTAAAAATATGGATCAAACCAAGATAAACAATTGGGAAAAGGGCTAAATATATCCCTCTACTTTAGTATATTGTTCATATCTACCTTTCGGTATACAATCGGGCCACATCTACCCTGCTAAACTTTTTAAAAATACTCTCCACCTAACGAAAAGCCACCAAATTTAAAAAAAAGACCTATTTTTTTAAAAAACCCTTTAATAACATTAAACCCCTTTTATTTACTATACTTCTTCATCACAGATTAGTCATCTCCTTCGTAGTCACATGTTCGACTCAAGAAGTGAAAGGCATAAAAATACCGACAACCTAATTCGGATCACAGAATTAGGTTCCAAAACATGAGATGACCTATCGGGTCACACACACACACACACACACACACCACACACACACACACACACACACACACACACACACACACACACACATATATATATATATATATATATATATATTCATGTATACCTATGTGAGATACATGCATGATACCTGTTTGATACATGTGTCGTGGAATAATTTTTTTAACTTGATTTTACCTACGAATTTTGATACAAAACCAGTCCAAATCACCTCCAATCTTGCTCAAATTTTATATATTGCCCCATCTATATGTTTGGGACGAATTTCAACCATACCCATTGAAAAAAAACTTTTTTGCATAATTTGTTTTAATATTGTTTATCATTGATAATGAATTTTGACTTCAAACTAGTCTAACTCATCTTCAAACTTCATCATATTTGTATATTGCATCATCTATGTATTTTCGACGAATCACAATAATACTTATTGAAAAACAAATTGCCTATATTTTTTGAATGTTATATATCATTAATAATAATTTGGGATATTTTTGATAGCATGGCTAAAATGGTCAATTATTGATAATTACTTATGGTATCATAAAATATTCCATAATCTACAACTATTAATTGAATAACATATTATACAACCTGAACATAGTAAAAGTATAAAAAGATATACCCTACCAATTCTGAAACATATCTCTTCATCAATCTATCCCTAAATATTGTCAATTACATTAAAGATTTATAATTATCCGAATCCAAGACTATCTCCATTCTTTCAACTAATTTTTTCGATAAGTCATTTTGATAAGGTTTTCTCTTTCTTTGGCCTCCTTTTTTTATTTTTTTTATTTTTTTTAATGACAAAAAAAATTGTTGGAATTATTTGTGTTTTAATTATTTTAAAATTTCTTGAACATACATATTAGTAGCTATTATTGACGCTTTTGAAAGCCAGTCTTGTGAATTTTCAATTCAACGTTTTTTTACTAACATAAGGTATATATATATATAATTTATATATATTTAGTATAATATGCATGTATAGTATGTGTGACATATTTTGTATATATATTTGGTATATTAACGATATATACTAGTACATTTAATTATATGTCTATATTTCTACATGTTACGTTTGAAGTTTGGATTTGGCATTTACCCAATTGAAGAGAAGAAGTGTAAGTTTAAATAGTTAACACAATCTTAAAATTAATTAAATTTTCAAACCTTGCATAGAAAACGGCAGAATAATTGACATGCAGTTCTGTAAAAAATTAAAAGAAGAAAGTAGATTTCTTAATTAAATCCTCTTTTCCTCTTTATTTTTGCTATGTTTTTTTCATGTTTCTACTTCTCTTCTGCCATCTAGTTCGAGGTATTCTTCTTCCTCTTAATTGTCCTTCTTGATTTTGCTCTTCTTCTGATTGTTTTTGTGAAGAGATGACGGCTTGAGAAATTGTGGTGGAAATGATGCAGAGAGATGATCTGTTCAGTCTTTTTTATGCATTTTGATCTACACAGAATATATGGGACGAAGAAAAGGGGATATACGCATGTGATATATAGGAATATCTTTTACTGAAGGAATTGGGGAGAAATTGATAGTGATAGATACTTTGGCTGAGAGAGAATCAGAAAGAGATATTTTTTAATCGAGAGAAAATCTCAAGGGAGAGATTTTAGGATATGAAAAGTTGTACATAATTTAATTAAAAAGGTAAGATTTTAAAATAAATTGTACTAAAAGTAATTTTGTAAAAGCAATTATAGGAAATATAAATAAGTCTTTAAAAGATTATATTCTATGTAAATTCCTCTAAGATTTCCTATAATTCTTCTAGAAATATTATCCCCTCCTTTTTTAAGGCAAGCCCAAGTTGCATGAAATGA
Source organism: Nicotiana tabacum (assembly GCF_000715075.1). Classification (NCBI taxonomy): domain Eukaryota; kingdom Viridiplantae; phylum Streptophyta; class Magnoliopsida; order Solanales; family Solanaceae; genus Nicotiana; species Nicotiana tabacum. The sequence goes on from NC_134103.1 coordinate 91,342,751, forward strand.
CCCAAAAAGAATGAGATTACTTTGGCCCAATTCAAACCAGTCAAGAACTGAGTCACATTGACAAAGTCCTAAATAGTGATTTCTGGTATTTAATATCACATAAATAGTGATTTCTGGTATTTAATATCACATAAATAATGATTTTGATGAAAAATGGCGATAAAGGAATAAAAATTTAAAAATCAAAACGTATCCTTACTCAGACAAGGACAAACAACTGTAATATTCAATTGAGAGGAAGTCAGAATTAGTTCTGTTTTGGGAACAATATGTCGAGAGGATTGGATTACAACAAAGGTAGGGACAAAATAGTAAACGTATGGATCAAACCAAGATAAACAATTGGGGAAAGGGCTAAATATACCCCTCAACTTGTAACGACCCGACCGATCGTTTCGAGAGTTATAGCCATGTTTCTCCCATTTCTGCTTCTTTTTATGTAATTCAGCTATATTGTGTTATATCGGGTTAGTTGGTTCGGGTCCGGAGTGGTTTCGAAGTGAATTGAGACACTTGGTCTCTTTGGGATAAATTTAAGTTGAAAAAGTCAACCGGATATTGACTTATGTGTAAACAGTCTCGGATTCAAATTTTGATGATTCCGTTAGCTTTGTTAGGTTATTTTGGACTTAGGAGCGCATCCGAAATGTGATTTGGAGGTCCGTAGTGGAATTAGGCTTGAATTGGCGAAAGTTGGAAATTTGGCGATTTCGGTCGGCAATGAAAAATTTGATATCGGGGTCGGAATGGATTTCCGGAAGTTGGAGTAGGTTTGTGGTGTCATTTGTGACGTGTGTGTAAAATTTGAGGTCATTCGGACGTGGTTTGGTTGGTTTCGGTATTGATTGTCGAATTTGAAAGTTTAGAAGTTCTTAGGCTTGAATCCGAGGGTAATTTGGTGTTTTGATGTTGTTTTGAGTGTTTCGAAGGTTCGACTAAGTTCGTATGTTGATATATGACTTGTTGGTATGGTTGGTTGAGGTCCCGAGGGCCTCGGGTGTGTATCGGGTGGTTAACAGATCAATTATTGGTGTTGGGAGTTAGCTCGTTTGCTGGTTTCTGAAGCTGCTGGTGTTTTCCGCACCTGCGGAAGGGGAGCCGCAGGTGCGAGGTCGTAGGCGCGCGTGGGAGTTCGCAGGTGCGGACAGTGTTAAGGTAGGCTGGGTCTGCAGGTGCGTAGGAGAGGTCGCATCTGCGAGTCCGCAGAAGCGGAAGTGAGGAGGTCAGGCAGTGGCCGCAAGTGCGAGGTCTTTTCTGCACCCGCGTGGCCGCAGGTGCGCATATTTAGCCGCAGGTGCGAAAGACCTGGGCAGAAACTATAAATAGGGCACTTCGCGAATTTTGGTTTATTTTCACTATTTTCAAGTCGGGTTTTAGAGCTTTTAGAGTGATTTTGAAGGGAGATTCAAGGGTTTTCAGTGAGGTAAGTTGCTTGGGCTTTAATACTCCTATCTATGGTGTTTTCTCATTGTATTATCATCTAATTAGTGGAATTTAGGGGTGAAAATAGGGGGTTAGGGCTTGGGATTTTGGAGAGTTTAAATTTAAGGATTTGAGGGAACAAATGACGTCGGATTTTGATAAATTTTGTATGTATGAACTCGTGAGTGAATGTACTTTCAAGTTTTGTAACTTTTGTCGGATTTCGAGGCGTGGGCCTGCGCGTCGGGCTTGAGCCAATTTCGGCTTTTTGAGTCTAATTTGGTAGTTTTTCTTGTGGAATTCATTCCTTGGTGTTGTACTGGTTGTGAATAGATTCGGAGCATTTGGAGGCCGAATTGAGGGGCAAAAGCATATCGGAATATAGATTTGCTCGGTTTGATGTAAGTAACGGTCTTAAATCTGGTCTTTAGGGTATGAAATCCCGAGAAATTCATATGATGTTGATATTTAGAGGTAACGCACACGTTGGGTGACGGGCGTGTGAGTGTGAACCGAGTGGGATTGAGACTTGGTCCGTCCTGGTGGACTGTAAAGTCAAATACACCTTGTTATTACCTGTTCACTCTTGTTTTCGAGTTATTGACTGTCTTACATGGTAGAAATCATGCTTAGGTTATATGGAAACCATGTTGGGACCCACAATGTTCGTGAACTTGTTGTATTGAATGTTAAATTGATGTCTTATACTCAGTCATTATTTGCTTATGCATTTTGTCCCAGCTCTCTCCCATGATTTGATTTGTACTTGTTATAGTCTTTGTTTGGGCTGTTGTTGTGATAATTCTGAGGCTGGAAAGGCTAGTGACTGATATAGGGCATGAGTGGGTTGAGAGCTGTGTGAGATATGTTGGATCGGACTACGCGCCGCAGTAAATGTTGGATCAGGTTGTACGCCGCAACAAGCCTTTAGGCCATGATATTAGATCGGGCTGCACACTACGACAGTACTTGGATCGAGCTGCACGCCGTAACAATATATGGATCGGGCTGCACGCCGCATCAGTATTAGGTCGGGCTGCACGCTGCAGCAATATAGCGCTTGGGATGTAGGAGCCCATCCGGAGTCTGTACACCCCCAGTGAGCACAGGTACCTTTGATTGTGAGTATTGAGGCTGGGAGCTGAGTGATTGAGCTGTTGAGATAGATGAGTGGCAGTAGCCCTGTGAGGCTGTACTTGCTCTTATTTTGCTGTTGTACTTCGTTGCTAGATGTTGTTGTTGTGGAATTTTCTGGAGGGCTTATATTGTTGTACCTGAGCTCGAAATGTTTTGATTTAAGACACCGAATTGAGAGCATGCCTACTTTTCTTGCTGAAATTACTGAAATGAACGACATTTGTGTAGCTCGTCACTGCTTCTCAGTTCCTTATTTAATTTTGTTACTTACTGAGTTGGAAGTACTCACGTTACTCCCTGCACCTTGTGTGCAGATTCAGGTGAGACCGTTCGCAGTGATCGTTAAGTCCGTGCACTTGTGTTTGTCGGAGACTTACGAGGTAGCTGTCGGCGTCCGTAACCCTTGATTCTCCTCTATTATTATCTTTTCTTTCTGTTTGGGTATTATTGGAACATTGTAAACTCTGGTTCTAGTCTGGTTTAGATGCTCATGACTTAGTGACACCCCGATGTTGGGTTATTTTTCCGCACTTATGTTTAATTGTGTTTTACCCCGTATTTATGAGAAATTTCGGTTATTTTAAATGTCTTAGTTCATTTCTGTTAAATTTTGAAAGTGTTTTGGAAAGGTCGACTTGCCTAGTACTATGATAGGCGCCATCACGACGGGTTAGGTTTTGGATCGTGACACTACTTTAGTATATTGTTCACATGTACCATTCGTTATACAACCGGGCCACATCTATTCTGCCAAACTTTTTAAAAATACTCTCCACCTAACGAAAAGCCACCAAATTAAAAAAAGACTTATTTTTTTTAAAAATCTTTAATAAAGTTAAACCCCTTTTATTTAATGTACTTCTTACTCACAGATTAGTCATCTCCTTCGTAGTCACATGATGGACTTAAGAAGTGAAAGACATAAAAATACCGACAACCATATATTCATTTGTTGTTACGACCTCTACAGTTTTAGCACGAAAAGAAAAGAAGAATGAGCTCACCTAAAGGACAAATGGGAAGAATTGTCCTTGATCAGCTTGCTCGACAAGAACTCAATTGAGTTCTGGAAAATAAAGATGAAGTGAGAGAGAGATGAGAGGGAAGAAAGAGATTCTTTATTTCAAATCATCTGATGAGATCTTACAAAATGAGGAAACATCCACTATATAGGAAGGGGTGAAAAAGTTAGTTATAACTAACCTTTTGGATTCTCCCTTTCCGTTTATTCCTGTGCGCGTGCTAGTCACGTGAGTTGTAACTAACCTAACAAACTAATAACTAATGCAACTGAATTGAGCTGAGTGTTTTATAATTGGAAAGAGCTTCATTAGGATCGTATCAAATACCCCCATCTTCAAATAATCCTTGTCCTCAAGGACTGAAATGAGGAAATCTCTGCTTAAGGTCGTGGTAGTCTTCTCATGCACTGTCCTCAGGTGTGGCATTAAACCATTTGACTAGAATTTGGGATACAACTCTCCCATTCTTCTGAATTATCCGTCTATCAAGTATGGACTCAGGTTCTAGCAACACATGACCAGCTTCTGAAAGTACTATAGGCAAAGTGACTGTGGCTGAGTGAGACCTTATCTTCTTTTTCAGCTGTGAGATGTGGAATGTAGGATGGATCTTGGTACTAGCAGGGAGGTCCACGGTGTATGCTACTGATCACACTCTATCAAGGATCTTGAAGGGTCCAAAATATTTGGATGATAGTTTCTGAAAACCATGCTGCTTTAGAGAAAGTTGTCTGTAGGGCTGTAGCTTGACATAGACCCAATCTCCTATTGCATATGTCCTGTCAGTCCTTCGTTTATCAGCTTGCACCTTCATTCTATTTTGAGCTTTCTCCAGTTAGAACCTCAATAATCTCAGAGTAGCTTCTCTAGCTTGGAGACTTCTATCGACCACATCCAATTGGGAATCAAAACTCATGTAGGGATGTAAGGGAGGTGGTTTCTGACTATACACTGCCTCATATGGTATCATGTTTGTGCTGGAATGATAAGTGGTGTTCTACCACCACTCAGCCAAAGGCAACCACTGTGGCCATGCTTTGGGCTTCTCAAATGTCATGCATCTAAGGTAGCATTCCAAACATCTGTTAACAACCTCTGTTTGACCATCTGTCTGAGGATGGTATGCAGTGGAAGTCAGCAGTGAAACCTTCTGCAATCTGAATAACTCTTTCCAAAACATGCTTGTAAAGACAACATCTCTATCCGATGCTATGTATTTGGGCTTTCCATATAGTCTGAACACCTGATTCATGAACACCCGAGCCACATCCAAAGCAGTATAAGGATGTTTAAGGGGTATGAAATGGGCAGCTTTGCTCAACCTATCAACCACCACAAATATCACCTCCTTCCAAGCAGCCTTAGGAAGGCCCTCAATAAAGTCCATTGAGATGTCTTGCCACACCTTATCAGGTATAGGGAGAGGTTGTAGTAGACCAGGATAGGCTACATTCTCACTTTTGTATTTTTGACAAACATCACATGCTCTTACATAAGTATAAACATCCTGCTTCATCTTCTTCCAATAGAAGTCTTGTTTAAGCCTTTTTAAGGTGGCTGTAATGCAGAGTGGCCACCCATAGGGCAGTCATGGTAAAAGGAGATAAGTTGAGCTCTGATTATGGAATTAACTCCTACCATCAGTTTGTTCTTCCTGCTCAAGATCCCATTTTGGAATTTGTAATAAGGTTTGTTGACATGCATATCCTGTATGGATTGGATAAGATGTTTAAGTGCAGGTTCTTGCCTCCATATGGCTTTAACTGTGTCTAAAAGATCTGAGTTGACACCAGAGATGCTGTAAAGCTGAATGTACTCTTCTTTTCTGGACAAGGCATCAGCTACAATGTTCTCCTTCCCCTTCTTGTAGGCTATAGAATAATCATAGCCAAGTAATTTGACCAGCCATTTTTGTTGACTGGGAGTGGTAAGCCTCTGCTCCAACAAGTATTTAAGATTGTGGTGGTTAGTCTTGATGATAAATGGTCTCCCTAGTAGATAAGGTCTCTACTTTTGTATAGCAGAAACCAATGCCAACAGCTCCCTTTTATAGACAGATAATGCCTTGTTCTTGTCTGATAATCCCTTGCTAAAAAGGCAATTGGTCTGTTGTCTTGTGCTAAAACAGCTCCAATTCCTCTACCAGAAACATCCGTTTCCATTGTGAATTCCTTTGAAAAATCTGAAAGAGCTAATATAGGAGCTGAAGTAATAGCTAGTTTCAAATCTTCAAATGCAGCAGTTGCTGCAGGATTCCACTGAAAATTCTCCTTTTTGAGTAGATCATTGAGGGGTCTTTCAATGATGCCATATCCTTTGATAAACCTCCTATAGTAGCCTGTCAACCCTAAGAATCCCCTTCGACCTTTTATGGTAGTGGGTAGTGGCCAATCCAGCACACCCCGAACCTTTTGTTTATCCATAGCCACACCTTACTCATAAATAATATGGCCTAAGTAGTCAATCTGTGTGACTCCAAAAGCACATTTGCTTTGTTTTATGAATAATGTATGGGATCGAAAGACCTTGAAAGCTTTCTCTAAATGTAACAGATGGTCATCCCAACTTTGATTATATATTAAGATGTCACAAAAAAAAACTAAGATGAATTTTCTGAGATAGTTGTGAAAGATCTGGTTCATTAGGCTTTGAAAAGTAGAAGGGGCATTTGTTAAGCCAAAAGGCATAACCATGAATTCATAATGGCCATGATGGGTTCTAAATGCAGTCTTAAGTATGTCTGGTTCAAACATCCTAATTTGATGATATCCTAACCTTAAATCCAGCTTAGAGAAGTATTTGGCACCATGAAGTTCATCCAGCAATTCTTTAATCACAGGAATGGGGAACTTGTCCTTCACTGTACAGTTGTTCAACTCTCTGTAATCTACACACAATCGCCATGATTCATCCTTCTTTTTTACCATCACAATAGGAGATGAATAGTGGCTGGTGCTGTGCCTAATAACTCCAAAGACTAGCATCTCATTCACTATCTTTTCAATCTCATTTTTCTGAACATTAAGATATATGTAAGGCCTGATGTTGATGGGGGAGACACCTTCTTTCAAGGTGATCTTGTGGTCATGTAATCTAGAGGGAGGGAGTTATGTTGGCTCCTCAAACAAATCACTGTACTTCTGCAATATAGACTGCAAATCCCAGTTCATACTTGGTTCCCTTGGCAGGCCTTCCAATGTAAAAAGGCTGATTTCTACTCCTTGCTATTGATTCTCAAGAAATAAACCCACAAATATCATGCACAGCTCTGCAGGTTTGGCTAATAGCTTGTCCATGCTGGCCTATTGAATCATCTTAGTTGCAGGAGGTTGAACTCCTCTCAATGACACTTTATGTCCCATGATACTGAACTCCATTCTAAGTTTCTCGAAGTTTCACATAATGTCACCCAACGTGATTAACTACTGAATTCCCAAGACCATACTACACCCTCCAATTGGCAGCACTAACATATCAGAATCAAAAGAAACATTGCATTTTCCAAACTAGCTTTTTACAAATATAGTTGCTCTGTACCTTCTTTCCATCAGCAACAGATACATCAATAGTTGTCAAAACACATCCCAACTTATTGCCAGTGTTAAGATCCAAGAAATTATGAGTGCTCCCTATATCAATTAGAACCCGCACATCCTTACCCTTGACTGATACAATTACCCTCATAGTTCTAAAATCATGCAGTCCATTCATGGCATGGACTGATACATGAGGTAGAATAGACCCCTCAACATTAGTCTCTAACCCTTGACCTATCATTGTTATCAATTCTGGTGAGTCTAACATCACTTCATCTTCCAACTCAACTTCTTCTATTTCCTCCTCCACCTCCATAGAAAAAAATTGCCTCATGTTCTTACATACATGCCCAAATCTATACTTCTCATTACAATTATAACATAGTCCCTTACTCCTCCTTTCCTCCATTTCAGCTGGAGTTAATTTCTTGGTATTTCTGTAGGTAGGTTTTATGGATGTGGTAAGAACATTTGGAGGTCTACTGGAAGGTTGGCTAAATTTGGAGGGCATTGAGGCAGTGTATTTAGGGAACTGAGAGTTAACACAAGGAAATTTTGGAGTGTTTTTGGTTGAATAAGATGGAATTGAGGTGGCCATGAAAACTTGCTTCTGTACTATCAATGTTTGTTCCTGAATTTTGGATAGACTAATCGCCTTAGCTAAAGTTCTGGGTGCTAACATTTTGATAGGTAAACCAATTTCTGCTTTCAATCCTCTAACAAAATAACTAACAACATACTCCTCTGATAATTCTACTCTAATAAGCAATTCATCAAACGTGTCAACATAATCTTACACCGAGCTTACCTACCTCAAGTCCTTGAAGTCTCCCATGGGATCGTCAAACAGTTCAGATCCAAATCTGGCATACAAATAAGCTACATACTCACCCCAACGAGGATAGTCTCTAGTCACTCGATGCTTCATATAAGATTGGTGCCACTATAATGCCTTCCTTTCCAGCTTGTACGAAGCCAGTTTCATCTTAGAATCCTCGGGAGTGCCATCCACAATGAAGAACTGCTCACATTTATACAGCCAGTCCTTCAAACCTAGGCCATCAAAAGCTGGGAACTCCACATGATAATCGCGAGTTGGCAATTGGTAACCTCTAGGCCGAGGAACCACCACCTCTGGACCTTCATTCTCAGCAGGACCCTTGTGATGATTAGTTAAATTATTCACCAAAAATTTCCTGATTTCCTTCATAGCTTGGGCCACTTTATGATCCACAAAACTTCTCAATTTTGAAACAGAAGTCGTGACTGCATCCATCGAACCCTTGAGATTATTAACTTCCCTGCGTAGCTCTTGCATACGAGTATTATGGTCCCCTATTTTCACAGATCCAAGGAGCAAAAAGCTCTAATACCAATATTACAACCTCTACAGTTTTAAAAGGAAAAGGAAAGAATAATGAGCTCACCTAAAGGACAAATGGGAAGAATTGTCCTTGAACAGCTTGCTCGACAAGAACTCAATTGAGTTCTGGAAAACAGAGATGAAGTGAGAGAGAGACGAGAGGGAAGAAAGAGATTCTTTATTTCAAATCATCTCATGAGATCTTACAAAATGAGAAAACATCCACTATATAGGAAGGGGTGGGAAAGTTAGTTATAACTAACTTTTTGAATTCCCCCTTTCCGTTTATTCCTGCGCACGTGCTTGTCACGTGAGTTGTAACTAACCTAACAAACTAACAACTAATGCAACTGAATTGAGCTGAGTGTTTTATAATTGGAAAGAGCTTCATTAGGATCGTATTATTTATATATTGAGCCCCAATTATTTTAATATCCTTATTTTATGTTATACTATTCTACTTTTTCCAAATTCTTTTTTTTCCTTCTAGTTTCTCTCCTTGTTTTTTTTCACCATGTCGATGTGTACCAAATATTCACCATGATTTTCTTTCTACTATGACTTAATATTTATAGCATCTTATTAGGTTGACAGCTCTCAAATCTTAAGGCAGCTATCGAGGTATTTCTTCCTCCAACGGTGAGCCTTTGTTGATGAGTATTTACACACTATGATTTTCTTATTCTGCTTTAAGCATTTGGGCAACGAGTAATTATCGCCAAATTACGCCTTAAGAACCAAAGTTAGATTCCAAGGTATGGGATGGGATACTCATAATTCTTAGTAACAACTGAACTTATAATGAACAGAAATTAGAAAATAATTAGAGAATATTCAATTTAATATCAAGCTACAGTCTAAGGAATTCCTCAAGAATGAAAGAAAGTACACCAAGAAGTTGGAAAGTAACTTAACAACATAAGTACACTAACTTCATGTATTAACCAAACACAAGTATTATTAAGTATATATCAGTTTGTATGTTGGCAAGTGTGCATTGTATTAGACAAATAGATGTCATATTACAACGACAAAAAAATACAACCAAAAGTAATAACATGACATCCTAATGCCACCAGGAACAACTAAGAACCAAAATATAAGTTTTTACTAATCCTACTACCACCATCATTCTCGATCTCTCTCTAAATGAATAAAATATATTAAGAAGTCTCAGAAATCTAGGGTCCGTATTTTTATATGATAGGTTTAATGGGTTATTATTAATGAATTTTTTTAAAATGATTATGTTATTTATTTGTTGGATTTACTATGGATGGAGGGCGTTCTTAGAAAGTTTTGTTAACGGTAAATGTAAATATGTCCCGATCGTATAAAGGAGGATAGATGTGAACAATGCACCAAAATAGAAGGGTATATTTGACCCTTTTTCCTAATCAATTTATGGCTTTTGCCTTATTTTTACTTATAAGATAAATAAATCAAAAAGTGATTTGACCAACTTTTAAAATTATCTAAATACTCTCTCACTTTGGCCAATTGACGTGAGTCTACGTCCAGATATCGATATTGTGCATGTCCAAATAGATGAGTACGTAAATTTTCTACTATTTAATGGCTTGAGCCATTAATTATTTCTTTCGTAAATCAAGTGGGTTCATTGATATCACGAGATCGACCAAGATGGTGTTATGTTCACAAAAGTTTATAACAGTTCATATATTTTAATTAACCACATAAACGACATTTTCATTATAATATTTGAATCAGTTTTATTTTTAACATTAAATAACAGTGAAATAAGGATTGAACTTATAAAGTATAGGTTTACGTGAATTCAATACTTTTGTCCAAACTTTGTGTATGTTAAAAAAATTTATTAGATATCTGTGTACGGTCAGAATCGATTGAGTCAGTCGTACGGACTGATCGAGACGGCAATACTTCGATCGAAAGGTATCTACGTAAGGTCAGGTCGAGGTCCGAAGAAAGGGGCTTCAGGATTCGAGCACCAAGTCCGATCAAGGATCAGTTCGGTATCATGATCGGGCCCATGACCAAATCGAACGACGAGGCAAAAGGTTGTCGGAGATGCACACACCGACCAACACTCACCCCGAATATCAAGACTCTGAGTCAGGATCGAGCTTGAGTCAAGGCCAATGGCTCGACCCGATATCGAGTTCGAGTCAGTATCGAAGCTCACAGACAAGGCCGTTACAGCCGCACTAAGAGAGAGAATCCTGGCGGGAAGTAGGGAAAAGACAATACATCATGGGCTCTCCACTACGTATTTTTTATTGTTGTATATAAAGTAGGATCTCTCTACTATAAAGGAAAAAATGGATTGTAAGCAGAGGCAGATTGGAACGAAAGATTTCTTCTCATATTGAATGATATTCCCTTGTGTTTATTTTCCTTTATCTTATCCGTTCTTCTTCTCACTATTCTCATTCTCATAGTCAAGAATACACGTATTTCTATTTCTCTATACGATTTGTATCAAATTATATCACATATCCTTAGAACCATACATAAATTTAACTCCATCCGTTTTTCGAGTAATCAGTTTGGCGCCCACCGTGGGGGCTAAGGATAATAGTGGTTATTTGATACGAATCTAAAAAAGCACGCTATTGTGTTTTACGAAAATATCTTAAATTTCGGGTTAGCTACGACTAACCGCCAATCAAATGGCTTCACTGATCGATAACGGGGCCGGTCTTCAAGACGAAAACAACAACTTGATATCCAGTACTGAAAGACCACCTGTGAATACCGTTGGAGCTCAAATCAGAGCGCCAATTTATATTAATTCGCATGTAACCATTGAGGCGAACCTACATGCTGAACCCGAGAATAGCATCCATGGTGGCACTCGGTCTGCGGCTCGAGATACCCATAACATCGAGGAAAACGACGTTAGCTTGCGTATGATTTTCGAAATGTTGCAAGCCCAACAGACAGCAATAGCTCAGTTGCAGAGCCAAACCCAGCTACAAAGCAGGCTGAAGCCCAATCCACCCGGAGAAATCACTTACAGAACGGAACCAGCCATAGTAAAGTCAAATGAGCAAGAATCGGGGACTACTCCCGAAATTGCTAAATTGCTCGAGGAACTCACAAAGCGAGTTGAAGCCAACGATAAAAAAGTAGAAACTTATAACTCTAGGGTCGATCAGATCCCGGGAGCCCACCAATGATAAAAGGGTTGGATTTGAAAACATTCGTGCAAAAACCTTTTTCCTCGAGCGCAGCCCCAAAACCAATTCCCAAAAAATTTCGTATGCCCGAAATACCCAAATATAACGGAACGACTAATCCCAACGAGCACGTCACTTCTTACACGTGTGCCATCAAGGGCAATGATTTGGAAGATGATGAGATTGAATCTGTACTATTGAAAAAATTCGGTGAAACCCTGTCAAAGTGGGTAATGGTATGGTATCATAATTTACCATCTAACTCTATTGATTCTTTTTCTATGCTTGCAGATTGCTTCGTAAAAGCACATGCCGGAGCCATAAAGGTCGAAACCAGAAAGTCGGACCTGTTCAAGTTAATACAAAAGGATAACGAGATGCTAAGGGAGTTTGTATCTCGTTTTCAAATGGAACGAATAGATCTTCCACCAGTCACAGACGATTGGGCTGTTCAAGCTTTCACTCAAGGTCTAAACGAGCGGAACTCGATGGCTTCATGGCGGCTGAAGCAAAATTTGATCGAGTACCCAGCTATTACTTGAACCGATGTGTATAATCGATATCAATCCAAAATAAGAGTTGAAGATGACCATTTGATTTCTAGGTCCGTTACGAAAAGAACTACCAAGCAAAAGTCGACCAGAGATCGATACTAGCCATTTTTGCGGAAACGATACTACTGCTGAGTATCCGAGGCCTCTTTAAAATCAACCTCGTATACTGGGGGGCTTTATCATTGAACGCATCTGTGATGATTATCAAGTTCGGTGCAAAGGAAGTTACTTTATTATTTCATGACAAACAGTGTCTCAACAGGAAATGTTGTAAGAGCCAAATGGTCAAAACGAACCATGCTTATATAGTTGGCCCGAGCCCTGACGCAAAACATGAACACATGTATAATGACTTGCAAAGAAAGCCCTCTTCTTTACTGATATTCTATGTTCAAGATTTATTATGCAAACAGGATCGAGTTCGAGCAAGCGCTCACTCGACCATTATGCCTACGGACTACATTATTTTGAGTTCGAATCTATCACTCGACTGCTAAGCCTACGGGCTACTTTTTCGAGTTCGAGCAAGCATTCACTCGACTATTATGCCTACGGGCTACATTGCATCGAGTTCGAATCATTCACTCGACTGCTAAGCCTACGGGCTACTTTTATTTCGAGTTCGAGCAAGCACTCACTCGACCATTAAGCCTACGGGCTACTTTGACCATTACGCCTACGGGCTACATTATTTCGAGTTCGAATCATTCACTTGACTACTAAGCCTACGGGCTACTTTTATTTCGAGTTCGAGCAAGCACTCACTCGACTATTATGCCTATGGGCTACTTTGACCATTACGCCTATGGGCTACATTATTTCGAGTTCGAATCATTCACTCGACTACTAAGCCTACATGCTACTTTGACTATTACGCCTACGGGCTACATTGCATCGAGTTCAAATCATTCACTCAACTTCTAAGCCTACATGCTACTTTTATTTCGAATTCGGGCAAGCACTCACTCGACCATTAAGCCTATGGGCTAATTTGACCATTACGCCTACGGGCTACATTATTTCGAGTTCGAATTATTCACTCGACTACTAAACCTACATGCTACTTTTATTTCGAGTTCAAGAAAGCACTCACTCGACTATTATGCCTACGGGCTACTTTGACCATTACGCCTACGGGCTATATTATTTCGAGTTTGAATCATTCACTCGACTACTAAGCCTACGAGCTACTTTGACTATTATGCCTACGGGATACATTGTATCGAGTTCGAATTATTAACTCGACTGCTAAGCCTACATGCTACTTTTATTTCGAATTCGAGGAAGCACTCACTCGACCAGTAAGCCTATGGGCTACTTTGACCATTACGCCTATGGGCTACATTATTTCGAGTTCGAATCATTCACTCGACTACTAAGCCTACGGGCTACTTTTATTTTGAGTTCGAGCAAGCACTTACTCGACTATTACGCCTACGGACTATATTACATCGAGTTCGAATCATTCACTCGACTACTAAGCCTATGGGCTACTTTTATTTTGAGTTCAAACAAGCACTCACTCGACCATTAAGCCTACGGTCTACATTATTTTGAGTTTGAATTATTCACTCGACTACTAAGCCTACGGGCTACTTTTATTTCGAGAAAAACTACTCATTTCTTCCAATTCAAATTAACACTTGACTATTTAAGCTGAAGGATATTCGAGCCCGACAAAGCAAAGGGGACTACCCACAAGGCCCGAAGGCAACAAAGATTAAAATTCAAACTATCTACTTAGTTTAAAAGGCTATTTTACTTCAAAAGGAAGAAAGATTTATATTTACAAATTTTTTTGTACAGAGGCGGCTACTCTGCCAAAAGGAAGTTCTTTATACAAAAACTGAAAGCGGTATCAAAAGAACGCAGCAAATGACCTAAGGCACTAAATGACTCAATCTTCATCGGAGGCCGTATTCTCGGCATCGTCCTCATCTTCAGACTCCCCTGAGTCATCAGAGTCCTCCTCATGAAAGGCCAACCTCCGAGCTTTGTTCTCCTCCGCTGTGGCGACTTCAATCTCGGCCCCAATATTGAAGCCCTAAGCTCTGACCTCTTCGAGAGCCTCTCTCCGAGCTTTCCATTTTGCATGTTCGACCATGCTCTCAGTTTTGGCTTGGTTAACCTCGACATCGATCCTAAACTAAGCCACTTTAGCATCAGCTCTTTTATTCGCCTCGATCACCTCAGATCTGGCCACTTCAAGTTCTTTGGCCAAATCTGCTTTATCTGAAGTGGCCAAATCTAACCGATGCTAAAGCTCTTTCATCTTTTAGATCATCCCCAAAGCATTTTCTTTCGCAGATCGAAGTTGGGCATCAGACATCTCTAACTGAGCTTCGACGGCTTCCTTTTTCGAGGCAAGGATATCCATACACTTTTTAAATTCTTCTGCCTCGGCAAGTAGCGCATCTACCTGTGAGTTAAGCCGTCCAATCTGCTCGATCCTCTGCCGAACCTACAGAATCGGATCATTAGTGGTTATCTCTTTTTCATCTTCACTATCACGGAACATTCGAAATACCTGCTCAGCCATCTCCTCATGCTCTTCCCGAGCCGCTGTCAAATCTGCTCGAAGTGTTTCACTAAGGAGCTTATACGAGTCATTCTTCTCACTGAGGCTCCAAATCTCGGCATCATGCTCCTCCCGGATTCAAAGAAAGGCCTGGTGATGCAACACCGAAGCCTGCAAACAAAAGAAGAAACATTAGAATTACCTACAACTCTATGTGTAAAAGAAGCAACGACTCCGGGCCTCCCATCGACCCTTTGATAATTCGACCCAAGCACGCTCGGAGTACGGTCTCTGCAACACCAGACTTTTGATCCATTGTCTAAGATCCGGGATCGGTTCCGACATTCGAGCTACAGCTGTGATAAGGAAAGAAAAATGGATCAACAAAATAAAAGGCAATCACAAAATCAAAACGGGCAAAGAGAAACGTTCACTCACGGCTCATATTCCATTTCTCGGGAAATGGCAAGTCATCGGCAGGGATCAGGTCTGAGGTTTTGATTCGAACAAAATGGCCCATCCAACCCCGATCCCGGGTCTCGTCTATGCTCGAGAATGGCGCTTTGGTTTCTCGGCGAGAAAGCTTGATCAACCCTCCTCGATAAAGTCGGGGACTGTAAAGGCACATAAGATGATCGAGGGTGAAGATACGGCCCTCGACGTTGCTCGAGAAAAATCGAAGAAGAATCACTATCCTCCAAAAGGAAGGGTGAATTTGGCCGAGGGTCACATCGTACCTCTTACAAAAGGCAACGATGACAGGGTCTAAAGGTCCCAACGTAAAAAGATAAGTGTAAACACTTAAGAACCCTTCAACGTGGGTAGTAATTGATTCATCGGGCGATGGGATTACTACAAGTTTATTATCCCAGTTGCATTCTTGTATGACTTTATCGAGAACGTTTTTGGTAATTGAACATTGATACCTCGACATCGGCTCACACCGACCCGGTATCGGAGAAGGCTTTTCAATTTTAAAATTGCCTACAGTCGAACACCCTACCAGAACGAATTCCTCAGGGCGGGGCCCTTCCACATCCTCGCCACCAGCAGGTCGAGATGAAGAAGCGGTCTCTTTTTGCGGAACAGTTTTAGACGTTTTTGCCATTTAAAATTTTCTGAACAAAGAACGGAAGTATTTGTTTTTTAAGAAAGAGTTTGCAGTAAAACTCACAGATTTACAAGCAGAAAACTCAGAAGAGACGAAAAGGAACTTAGAAAAATTGGAAGATTGAAGACGTAAAGTTTGAATGACGGAAGGCTATTTATAGATTGAAGCAATGACGGTTCAATATCAGAGGTGGCCGACCACCGTCTGACACATTAAATGCCTTGGTAAAACCGAACCGATGGGACAGCTATCACATACGTCATGGTCGAGATCGATGTAAACGTCAGTATATATATATGATCCAGCTGTTGGAAAATCATATCGTTTCTCGCCACATCCTTTTTCGAGAAATGAGGGGACTATCTGTGTACGGTCAGAACCGATTGAGTCAGTTATACGGACTGATCGAGACGGCAATACTTCGATCGAAAGGTATCTACGTAAGGTCAGGTCGAGGTTCGAAGAAAGGGGCTTCAGGATTCGAGCTCCAAGTCCGATCAAGGATCAGTTCGGTATCATTATCGGACCCATGACCAAATCGAACCACGAGGCAAAAGGTTGTCGGAGATGCACAGAACGACCAACACTCACCCCAAATATCAAAACTCCGAGTCAGGATCGAGCTCGAGTCAAGGCCAATGGCTCGACCCGATATCGAGTTCGAGTCAGTATCGAAGCTCACAGACAAGGCCGTTACAGCCGCACTGAGGGAGAGAATCCTGGTGGGAAGTAGGGAAAAGACAATACATCATGGGCTCTCCACTACGTATTTTTTATTATTATATATAAAGTAGGATCCCTCTACTATAAAGAAAAAAATGGATTGTAAGCAGAGGCAGATTGGAACGAAAGATTTTTTCTTATATTGAAAGATATCCCCTTGTGTTTATTTCCCTTTATCTTATTCGTTCTTCTTCTCATTATTCTCATTTTCATAGTCAATAATACACATATTGCTATTTCTCTATACGATTTGTATCAAATTATATCACATATCCTTAGAACCATACACAAATTTAACTCTATCTGCTTTTCGGGTAAACAATATCAATAATAAACTGTCTATGAACTTAATTATTATTGTATATTAACTTGATTTTGGTATAAAAAGTCACAAACTTCGGTTCATGAATCCCCGGATATTGAGTGCGGTATGTTTTAACCATAAATAAACGGGGCCTTGTGAGTTGTGACATGGCTGTGACGCATCAGGCTGGTTGCTGTATATGTCCGTTGTTTATTTGGAAATGTCTGAAAAAATCTTCTGCAGTTCATTTCCGTTGAGGTTGATAGATGTACTTTTGCTGACTTCTTTTTGCTGGTTTAGGTGGAAGCAAATCAACAATCTGTACTGTGAATTGACGCACATTTTCAAGATTACAAATTTTGGAAAAATGAATTATCATATAAGAAGGTTATTGTTGTTCAATTTGAAACAAACAAAGCAATTACTAATAAGTTTCACTACAGCAATATTTAAAGAGCTCGAGTCATAACACGAACGATTAACAAACAAAACATGTAATTTGCAACAATTATTGTTTTAAGATTGCGGATAGAACGGAAAAATTATTATGTGATAGTGGTACTATAAATTATAGAAGTTCGGTGAACTCAAATGGCAAAGCAAATTACACTTGACACTTATGTTTATTTGAAAAATAATGCAATAATGCAAAAGAGAAGGGAGAAGTTTTTAGGCATTAGTGGCCGACCACCAACTGACATTCATTAATGACTTGGGGAACTGTACTGACAGGACGTTTCGGTCACCCCTGTCGCTTACGTCACGAGGATGACGTCTTGACAGGTCGAGGTAATCGAAGGCTCAATTCGTTTCTCCTCATTTCACTCCAAACAACGAGGGGACTATCTGTATACGGTTAAAACCGGGCCTACCCAATTTTACTATTTGACTGAAACCGGGAGGTTGGATCGAAGAATGGCCTCATAACGGAACAAACTAAATCATGAGGATAAGATACCGAGTTCAGAATCGAGGTACCTATCGAGATCGAGGCTAGTAGCGATCGAAATCAAATGAGACAGACATCGAGCAAGATCGAAGATAGCACAGTAACAGAAAGGCGAGATATCTGTGACTGGTCGAGGATCATGGCGTAAATCTTGGAGCGGATCAAATCAGAAATAATTAATTAGCTAATCATGGGATTTTCTTCTTTAATTAGAATTATACCATAAGTGGAATTCCTCTACTATTTAAGGGGGGTTCTAATCATTTGTAGGACACATTGTTGACATATATCAAAGCAATATAATTCTCTTTCTCGTTTATACTATTGTTCATTAGGTTGTTATATTTTAGTTGTTCTTACATCAACCAGTTCGAGGGTATCCAAACGTGAGGGTTGATTTCCATTCTAACACCGGTTTTTCTTACTTTATAATTCGTTTATGTTATTATTTTTCATATTTATCAATTGGTATTAAGCGAAATCACGTATCCTTTGAACCACATTATAAGTTTAATTGTTATCCAATTTTAAGGTAAACGCTACATAAATTGAATGCTCGATCTAACTTTTGTTAAGTTAGCTGTTGCCTAACTAATACTAGAAAGTTTGGCTTTTATTCTATTTTTTTTTTCCTTCTCTCCCTTTCTTTGAAAGGCACACGGTTCCTGAACTATATCAATTAGTTCTGTCGCCTTCTATATTCAAATTTTGGAAAAATGAATTCTCATATAAGAAGGTTATTGTTGTTCAATTTGAAACCAACATAGCAATTACTAAGTTTCACTTCCGCAATATTTAAAGAGCTCGAGGCATAACCCGAACGATTAACAAACAAAACATGTAATTTGCTACAATTATGGTTTTAAGATCCCGGATATAACGGAAAAAATATTTTGTGATAGTAGCACTATAAATTATAAAACTTCGATGAATTCAAATGGCAAAGCAAATCATATTTGACACTTATGTTTATTTGAAAAATAATGCAACAATGCAAAAGAGAAGGGAGAAGTTTTCAGATTTTTTGGCCTATAAAAAATGAGGCCAAACACTAAATTTACAGCGAATAAAAAGGTTAAGATTGGGATGTGCGATCCAAAAAATACCTTTTCCATTTCCCATTCAGTCTTTAAAAACCCAACATAGAGTACATTGGTTTAATATCGCATTGTGATACATGGTGCAGCTTCCACACCAAGATAGTTCTAAAAGTAAGGATGATACATGGGACTTAGATTAGTTTTGTTACTAGAATTTTGTATCCTTAGAAAAAGGATGAAAAATCTAAAGCGGTGTGATTTTTTTCCCTTTAAATTATGCACAAGATTTTAACGTCAAATTGCGGTGTGAAAATATGTGGTTCAATTCTTGCTTTCCCTTACTTCTTGATCGAAAAATTTGACAGAGAGGGTATACCTTATAAAATTTGGATCAACATTTGACCGCCATTAGAATCAGGGTTATGCTTCATTAATTCAAAATAATAAAATTTCTACTTAGCCATTTCATATCGTAGATTTGTAGTACACTTGTTTGTGTGTGTTTTAAGTCTTCTATCTTTATATTCTGTTAAATCCTCTTTATTTGAATTCCATTTATGAGCAATTACTTTGTACGATGCAATATCTATATATTTTGAATGGGATAATACAAGTTCTTATATTAGCACTTAAGAGTGTGGCCTAAAGGTTAATGAAGTGAGTTGATCTCAAGTGCGGAGGCATACAAAAATACTATATTTCTTTTAATATGTTCAAGCCTTGATGAACAAAATTATCCGGTACTTATACTAATAGGAGATAGAAGGTTTCCCGCGAAATTAGTCGAGGTGTGCGCAAGCAGGCTCGAATACGATGATTATAAAAAAATATTCTTATATTAGCTAAACATGAGTTTTCTCTCTAAAGGATTAAGATCACCTCAACTTAATTATTGTTCCATCTACTCTAATAATTTTTCGCTGAAAACAGTTTATAATGATTGTAAGTAGTAACAAGCAAAGTCTATCTAACTTAGTTTTGACATTTGATTTTGTTGAGGCGTTTTCGTTTTCGTCAACTAGAATGACGTACCATGAATCTTAGATAAAATTTTATTTTTAGATATAATTATTATATCAATGAATAAGTAAATTTTAAATTGTTAATTGATGAAAAATAAATAAAATAATACAATTGGAGTGAGTAAATGCTGGTTTTGCGTCATTTTGTTTCTCAATTTCATCTTTAAACCTCGATTACCCTTGAGAAAAATAATAATATATAAACTCCGCTATACTTTTGGTACCTCCACTGATCAGTGATGTATAGTAAAATTGACAATTGAATTAAAAAAAAAACTCAAATATCCACATACTCATATTATTTGGAGTGCCGTTGTTCTAATATAAATTAGAAAAAAAAAAGCAATATATTCTTATTGAATTGAAATACGCTTATAGCCTATTTTTCCAAGTTTCTAAAATCAGCTTATTTTCAGAAGTACTTTTTCTAAAGGGTCTGCGTGGAAAGCTACCTGGTAATTAGAATTGGTGTAATTACTAGGGTAATAATTACACAGCCTAGTAATTACACAATATTGTAATTACGACGACCTGTGAGTTTGTCATAATCATAATGTAATTACAGTATAATTACAAGTGTACTGTTTGTTTGCACAAGTATAATTACACGGTTAGATTAAATTTTAAATATAAAGTTAACTATCAAAAATTAAAGGTTAAGATTTAATAAATATATGCCCTTATAAATAATATTAAATTTGACATTTAAGATAGATTTTGTTTCTTCAAAATATATTATTTACTAATCATATAATTGTAACTAATATTGTAAAAATACACTAATATTATAAAAATAACTGATATATATACACATATATTTCAAATTAATAATATTTTACTTTAATCAATTATAAAAACTAAAAGTACATATTTTGTAAGAACACCATGGACTGCATGCTTGATAAAATGATTAATATTTATAAATATAATATGATAACATTACTCAAATATTTTACGAAAACTAGCCTATCAATTCTAGCTAAAAAATGAATGGCGTGCAATCTGAATTAATAAGTGAATACTACTAAAACAAATAAAATAGAAGCGAAAATGCAACATAAATTCAAAATCCAAAAAAATAACATAATACTCCTATATAAAATTACAATATAACATAAAATAAGTTTCAACATAATTTAAGTAAATATAATTGATCGTCCTACACAAGCTCTTAGGTATATATAATCACCCATCAAACCTTTAAAGTGTAGTCCTCTGCAAGGAAAATATATTCCTAATCACAATTATAAAAGTAAAACATTAACGATCATTCTTTACTGAATTAAAGGGAAATTAACTAATGTCTATGCATTTGGCATTACTCCTAAAACAAGTAAAAGATATCTACCAACCAATTGTGATAGTGCCTAACTCACTTGCTAGGCAAACCAAGCACAATAAAATAAAATATAAATGTTGAATTAACAAAAATAGTACAAGTCTAGATCTAAATACCTTAGAACTGGTAAATACATAGTCATGAGCTCTAAATGGAAAATACAAGTCTGAAATGCTAAATAATAATATTGTCTGAAATAAGAAAAACAGTACAAAATGAAAATAGACACCAAGATTGTGGTCAAAATGCAGCTCTACATCGTGTCTCGGATAAATCAGCAAGCAAAACTCCGCTACTGGCGGCTCGGTCCAACACCTGAATCTACACAATTAAGTGTAGAGTGTAGTATGAGTACAATCTACCACATGTACTCAATAAGTATCATAACTAACCTCGGCGAGATAATAGAAGTAAGAACTATAAATGATACTCGCTAATCACCTATACAATTCATAAATTCAACAAGTACTAAACAAAAATACGATCAAGTCATGAGTCACAAAAAGAACCACCTTGGTGCACAAAATTACTTAACGTACTCTGCTTAGTCAAAAATCCAGCATATAAAAAAGATATGCAAGTAAAGCAGATAGCAGTCAAGGAAGTTGCAAATAAAGAGGAAATGCAACAACCAAATTAAACACTAGCTAGCTTTTTCTCATAATTTTCATAATAGTACCAAATCATTGATCAGTTTTTTCAATCCGTATGTACACCATCAAGAAGAAACTGTCACGACCTAAAATCCAACTAGTCGTGATAACATCTAGCACAACCCGCTAGGTAAGCCAATTAGTAACAATCCACCCCAGGAGATCTACTGAGAAAGAAATAAATAATGAAATAACTGAACACTTATACAAAAATTCCAAGGATTAGTAGTACAAATCATGAGCTTCTAAGATTTAGAGATTTTAAAACTGGTATGAAATAAATACATAATATGTTTGAAATATATATGAACGGATTAATAATTCTAAAGCTACCAAGAACAAGAGGCAGCTATGACCGGAACACAGGTACGCCTTCAATGCCAGCTCCCACCATATACAGCAACATCAACATCCAAAATGTGCACGCAAGGTGTAGAAGTGTAGTATGAGTACAACCGACCCCATGTACTCAATAAGTAACAAATCTAACCTTAGGTTGAAAGTGGTGACGAGCTTGGATAACGGTCAGAGTCCAACACCAATAACTAACATTAACTCATAGTGATATAGTAAAAGTAGTACAAAAAGCAACTCAAAGATATGATTCTTAACTTGTTCACAGTTTCGAAAAATAGGCATGATTTTAATATATAGCAGTAAAATCCAAATCTTTCACCGAAATAATCAAAATATGAGTAAGTGAGAAATCTATGATTTTCCCAAAAACTTTCAACAACAGATAATATGTTTCAAATCTCAGATAGCATGAGGAAGTACGTCTCTATGCTTACATGTCAATGTGCATGTGAAGTCATAAATGTCACAAAATCGTGTAACATGAGGAAATGCATCTCTATGTCTATGTATCAAGTGTACATGTCAATGCAATGTATCACAGTGATGAACTCATGTACTTACTCTCTCAGAGTACTCAATCTTACTGTCTCACACTTTCACTCATCACGCTCAATCACTCAACACACTCAGTCGCTCAGCACTGTACGATACCTGCTGCGGTGCTCAGCCCGATCCCATCATGAATCAATAGAACCTGCACTCACTGTGGATGTGGAGACTCCGGAGGGACAGATCCAGCCCAAGCGCTAGTAAATCCTGTTGCGGTGCACAACTCAATCCCATCGTGAATCAATAATACTTGTTGTGGCGTGCAGCCCGATCCCATCATGAATCAATAATACCTGCTTCGGCGTGCAGCCTGATCCCATCATGAATCAATAACACTTGTTGTGGCATGCAGCCCGATCCCATCAATATCACTCACAATCTGGCTCTCAGGACCCAACTCATTCATCAATCTCTCCAGTCTCTCGGGTTCACAATGTCATATAAATAAGCCTAAAAATGATGATATGATGTATCAATAAATGGAAACAGAGACTGAGATATAATATGCAAATGAATGAGTATGACTGAGTATGTAATTATAATGTAAGAAAATAACTCATCAACAGAAATGACCTCAGTGGGTCCCAACAGGATAAGCATATAGCCTAGACATGATTTCTAACATGGATCACAACTCAATTACTCTAGCACGTAAATATTTCATGAATAGAAACAAGATTAGGTCACTACGCACTATCACAAAATCAAACGAGTTATAATTTTACACGGTGCACGACCACATGCCCGTCACCTAGCATGCGCATCACCTCAACACCAATATATAACACATACTTTCCGGGGTTCATACCCTCAGCACCAAGTTTAGAAGTGTTACTTACCTCGAACAAGCCAAATGCAATATCGAGCAAGCCAAACGATGCTCCAAGAATGCCATCCCGCACGTACCAACCTCCAAACGGCTCAAAACTAGCCAAAAGTAACTCAAGAACATCAAATAATGCCAAAGGAAACAAACCCAATCTATAAAGGTCGAATCTTTAATCAAAAGCCCAAAGTCAAACACAAAGTCAAACTCGGGCCTGCACCTCGAAACCCAACAAAACTCACAAAATCCGACAACCCATTCAATTACTAGTCCAACCATACTAGTTTCACTCAAATCCGACTCCGAATCGATGTTCAAAACTCAAAAATTCACTTTATGAAATCTTAGACAAAACTCCCCAATTTTCTCTTTGAAATCATCAACCAAATGCCAAAAACGAGGATATATTCATGAAATATAATCAAAACTGAGTAAAAAACACTTACCCCAAATGATAAGGTGAAAAATACTTCAAAAAGTGTCTCTATCCGAGATCCTTAGCTCCAAATATGAATAAAATGACCAAGCCCCCGATTTAATAGCTTTTGCCTAGGCCTTTCGCAAATGCGAACAAGTAGTCACACCTGCGACCTCCGCTTCTACGGTAAAAGACTCGCGCCTGCGAGAAATAACTGAAGACCAGCCCATCACACTTGCGAAAGTTTCCTCGCTTTTGCGCACATGCAGGTGCGACAACAATGCACGCTTCTGCGCCACACGTCACTTAGGCGGACGCGCTTCAGCGCTCAAACTTCCGCACTTGTTGAATCTGCTCCCAGGCAACACCTTCCGCTTCTGCGACTCACTCGCCGCTTTTGCGGCTCCGCACTTGCGCCTATAGCTCTGCAGGTGCGGTCATACTAGAATCCCTGCCAAACCAGCCTTAACCAAATAGTTCCAAAATGATTCGAATCCCGTCCGGACAGCACCCGAGCAACCTGGGACCCTATCTGAATATACCAACAAGTCCCGAAACATAATACAGACCGACTCGAGGCCTCAAATCACACATAACAGTATTGAAACGACGAAACGCATCTCAAATCAAACTTAAATTTTTTTAAATCTTTCAACTTCCAAAACTCGTAGCGAAACATAACAAATCAACCCGGAATGAGCTTAAATTTTGTACAAAAGTCCCAAATGACATAACGAAGCTATTCAAATTTCTGGAACCACAATTCGAATCCGATATCATCAAAGTCAACTCCCGGTCAAACTTATGAACATTCCAAACCTTCAAATTACCAACTTTCGTCAATTAGCGCTGAAACCTTCAAGAAATATCTAAATGCAAATCGGGGCATATGCCTGAGTCCAAAATCACCATCCGGACCTAACGGAACCATCAACACTCCAATCCGAGGTCAAATACTAAAAAGACAAAACTTGCTCAACTCTTCTAACTTTAAAGCTTCAATCATAAAATTCATTCTTCCAAATCAATTCCGAATAACCTGAAAACCAAAACCGACGTTTCACACAAGTTATAATACATCATACAATGCTGCTCAAGACTTCAAATAGCTTAATGAAATTCAAATGCTCAAAACGACCGGCTGGGTCGTTATATTCCCCCCTCCCCCCAACCCACTTAAACATACGTTCGTCCTCGAACGTGCCAAGAGTCGTTCCAAAGTTATCATATCACCGTGTAACCTTACCATGCACATACCCGGGGGTGATCCCATGTCACCTCAAGCTATATAAGCCTGACGACACAACATAACTGAAGATCCTTAATTCAACCTTAGCCTGTGAGCCTTAGTACCCCATTCCCAACGTCCGAAATTCCTTACAAGACCCGAATCTCGCATCTATACATTGTATAAGTCTGAACAATCTATATACCACATAACTCGCATACTCGTAGCGATAAATTCCCGACCACAATAACTGCTCAAAACAAACCCGGTACCGGTAATAAACCTCATATCAAACAAAACCTCATTCTAAAACCTTCGTACATTGCCAATGATAAAGGAAACACACGGAAACTCATAACCACTTTATCAGATCAACAAGTCATGGTGCCCTCTTTCGTCTGACAAGAATCCAAAGCCAAATCCTAAGTCGACTTCCGATATTATTCCTCCAAACACACTGTAATCAAATTCGATAGAAACCACCTTAGGCCCAAAGACTTCATCTCATCAAATACAAGCTACTCCACTGACATGCCACACCAATACTACCGAAAGCCACAAACTGTGCAATCCATGCACCAATACGCAATAATTCAAATGCACTCAAAAATGAAAAATGACTCAAATGAGAGAACCGTGTTGAAGGCTCAACAAGTACCACCACAACGCAATGTTAAGAACCCATCACACATAATAGGACCAAGACACACAAATATATCACAAAGGATCACATCCTATCATAACCCAACTGTAATACATGACCCATCCAAACACCGATTCATATAAAATGCCTCAAGGCACAATGCTCAAAATCAACAACCACATGCAATTCGATGTCAAGTACACAAGTGCATGACCATAACCACGAAGAAGCAAATAACACAATATACCACAGCCCGAAAAGACCACAACCTAGGCGCAATCAATCATTCCATACCCCAATCACCATCTCGCTTGAATTTCGAGGCCCAAACAGAACCGCACCATGTGTGCATATAACCCACAAATCATAACCCCTCGTAGCATAGAAGAGGAATGCGTCGAACATATCAAAATATGAACAAGCTCAACTCTAACCAAATGATTCACCCCTCAACACTAACCATGCTGAGTCAACTAATCCGACCCGGTGTAGAATACACATCCCCATTGGGTCTACCAATGGTCCCCTAAATCACCTACGGTCATCCCCAAATGGATAAGTGTCCCACAAAAAATCCACAATAACCTAACCATAACACATACTATCGTCTGGCTAGCTTTGGCCATATTTTCGCAGTCCACAACCACGAAACAATCTACTTCTGAGAACTCCCAGTATCCAAATCCATAGAACACACGAATCACCATGTCTGATCCCAACTCCACCGTCCGAATGTCTAACACATCTCTCATACACTGTCATCCCACGAGGAATACTTCTATAATTCTTCCGTGCCACATAGCAAAATCTTAATATCAGTAGTCGATCAACCAGACGAGTATCGCAACACTAATGAAGCATCCGAAGTTAGAACACAGTGCACCTTCTGAAATGCACACCCTTGTCAGGCAATACCAAGTAGTTATAGCATTCATCTAACATCAGAAACCATCCATTGTGTCTAAGAATTCAAGACATTCCCTTCAAAACTGAACCATTATCTTGCACATGCAATCTCAATCCCACATAACACAGCGCATCTATCATGCCATCATATGAAAAGCACGAGAATCTCATAATCAACTCTGAGCCACAAGTAGAATACATACTCGGTCAGTCAGAAACCTTCCATTTGATCTCATCTAGGAGAAAATCACAATACGCAACGTGCTCTTTACGCCGGTAGGAAATATCCGTCTCGAACCATGGTAGAAACCATCAAGAACTCTTCGAAACTCATTGCACATAACCACGCCATCAGAACTGAACCTCTCTAAATCAACTAAGCCACACAGGTCACCAAACCCAAGAGTATTGCCACAAAATACTTGTAGAGACTCACCACATAATAAGTACCCAAAGAACCGATCATATCCATTATTGTGCTTATCCAACCTACTACCAAGCTGTCCTACTTCTCTGATTTCCTTCCAAATGACCCTCACGTTAACACTTCTCCTTGCTAGAACACCACGATCCTTACCCAAAGCTTACCACAAAAGATTCTAGCATTAAACCACACCGCCCTAAAGCCCATAAGCCATTGTGTTCCCTCTTAGCACCGCCAAAGTACCACAATTGAGACACCCACTCTAAAGAGACCTTATGTGAACCTAAAATTATTTCCTTTACCTTCCCGATACTGAAATATAGAATTCATAGTGATACAGAAATACCGCGAGTCTCAACACCATCCAATGCAGATCCTAGATCTTGCCATATGCAAATCTGAATAAATTCTCAATTGCTATATATAAATCTTGAATCCATTAGAACCTTCTTGAGAGCTATCCACTCTGCTCAAATCTCAATTGCACCGCCCAAAAGGGCCGAACGACTTGTGCCCCATCAACACGCCAACACCCAAAGAAGTAATCCACACCTCTAAGCAACCGAGTGAATCCCTTTTCTTCATACATCACATCTACCACGAACAACAAATTCGAATCTTTCCGAGATTACTATATATCCATAATGTGTAGTACACCATGCATCTAGAATTTTCTTGCTTATGTCATCCTCAAAACCAGTCTCTGCAAGTCATAATTGATCCACAAGTATGCCTCAAACCAAAACCAATACAACACATAACCATGTAACTAAAACGTCGATAGTAGACTCCCCACTTGGCTCAAGGCCATAGATCAAAACACTCGATAACTCACAATGCCCATACTTTATTACTGACATAATATCGTGGTGAGATTCAACTAAATCCTTCACAAGCTCCTACAACACAACCCATAAAATGCCTCAAATCATCTGCTAAGCTCGCATTCATCATCGTGATAGTCAAGTCAACTTCCACAACTAATCCAATATCCAAGATCAACACATATAACCTACTGGTAGAAAAGAAAGCCTCCATGCAACAGTATAAGGGTCATACCTCCGTAGACCACCCCGCATGAGATAACCTACCTGCTCAGCCTCAAATTGTCATCTTTCTATACCCTTTCGCAGCCACAATTACTACGTAATCACTTAGTCTTTTTGAGTCTGAACTCATCAACAAGACATGAGAATCTAATTTGTTCCACAATTTAACAACATGAAAGATCCTTCAATACACTCATAACTCGATACTATACATCACATCAGAACAAAAATCAAGCACCCAATAGTCTTTTTTACATCTCAAGAAAACTCTTCTCGTCAAATTCATGCCATATGAACACATCCCACAATCACATCATACTCATCATATAGCCATCCAACCACTCATCGAGCCACAAATTCCACTTATAGGGACACTACCATACATATAAGTCCAAAAGAACGTGTTCACAAAACTGAAATCCCAGTGCTTAAGCTACAGTCAAAACCCAGCCTCAAGTCCGCCAAACTGGCCCATCATCAACACACAAAAATCACATCTCGCATCTCATCCATGGTATCACAAACCGTCGATGAACTGCTGATATCGAGCGCTCATATACGCATACGAGTGAGTGAGGGAATCCAAAGAGATATGCTTCAAGCTAAATCAATACTGCATGATAAGGAAAGAAAGAAGGAAAGTTTACCCTAAATGCCCTGTACCCTTTTGAAGATAGGTATGGACGTCATCATACCGATCCGCAAGACTCTACTAGACACTTGCTCATGACTTGTAGAACCTATGAACCTAGAGCTCTAATACCAACTTATCACGATCCAAAATCCAACTAGTCATGATGGTACCTAGCCCAACTCGCTAGGTAAGCCAATTAGTAATAATCCACCCCAGGAGATCTACAGAGAAAGAAATAAATGATGAAATAA
The DNA here is from genome assembly GCF_000715075.1 of Nicotiana tabacum. Classification (NCBI taxonomy): domain Eukaryota; kingdom Viridiplantae; phylum Streptophyta; class Magnoliopsida; order Solanales; family Solanaceae; genus Nicotiana; species Nicotiana tabacum. The sequence continues at coordinate 91,371,893 of NC_134103.1, forward strand.
CTGAACTCTTATACAAAATTCCCGTGGACTGGTAGTACAAATCATGAGCTTATAAGATTTAGAGTTTACAAAGCTGGTATGAAATTAAAACATCATCTGTTTGAAATATACATGAATAGATTAATAATTCTAAAGCTACCAAGAACAAGAAGAAACTATGACCGGAAGGCAGGTACGCCTTCAATGCCAGCTCCCGCCATACACAACAATATCAGAATCTACAATGTGCACGCAAGATGCAGAAGTGTATTGTGAGTACAACCGATGTACTCACTAAGTAACAAATCTAACCTTAGGTTGAAAGTAGTGACTTGTTGTCCAACACTAATAACCAACATCAATTCATAATGATATAATAAAAGTAGTACAAGAATCAACTCAAAGATATGATTCTCAGCTCGTTCACAATTACAGAAAATAAGCATGATTTTAAAATATAATAGTAAAACCCAAATCTTTCACCGAAATAACCAAAATATGAGTAAGTCAGAAATCTATGTTTTTTTCCCAAAAACTTTTAACAACAGATAAGATGTTTTAAATCTCAGATATCATGAGGAAGTACGTCTTTATGCTTACATGTCAATGTGCATGTGAAGTTATAAATGTCACAAAATTGCGTAACATGAGGAAATGCATATCTATGTCTGTGTGTCACGTATACATGTCAATGCAATGCATCACAGTGATAAACTCATGTACTCACTCTCTTAGAGTACTCAATCTTACTATCTCACACTCCCACTCATCACTCTTAATCACTCAATACACTCTGTCAATCAGCATTGTATGGTACCTGCTGCGGTGCGTAGCCCGATCCCATCATAAATTAATAGAATCTGCGCTCACTGTGGGTCAGTAAACTTCGGCGGGGCAGATCAAGCCTAAGCACTAATAAACCCTACTGCAGCACGCAACCCAATCCCATCGTGAATCAATAATACCTGATGCGGCGTGCAACCTGATCCCATTATGAATCAGTAATACCTACTGCGCGTGCAACCCGATCCCATCATGAATCAATAACACTTGGTGCGGCATGCAGCTCGATCCCATCAATATCACTCACAATCCGAATCTCAGGCCCCAACTCAGTCATCAATCTCTCCATTCTCTCGGGCTCACAACGTCATAAAAAACAACCCAAGAATGATGATATGATGTATTAATAAATGGCAACAGAGACTAAGATATGATATACAAATGAATGAGTATGACTGAATATGTAATTGCAATGTAAGCAAATAACTCATCATCAGAAATGACCTCAATGGGTCCCAACAGGACAAACATATAGCCTAGACATGGTTTCTAACATGGATCACAGCTCAATTACTCTAGCACGTATAAATTTCATAAATGGAAACAAGATTAGGTCACTACGCAGTATCACATAATCAATCGAGTCATAATTTCACACGGTGCACGCCCACACGCCCGCCACCTAGCATGCACGTCACCTCAACACCAACACATAACACGTACATTCAGAGGTCCATACCCTTCGCACCAAGTTTAGAAGTGTTACTTACTTTGAACAAGCCAAATCCAATACCGAGTAAGCCAAACGATGCTCCAAAAATGCCATCCCGCGTGTACCGACCTATGAATGGCTCAAACTAGCCAAAAACAACTCAAAAACATCAAATAATGCCAAATGAAACAAACCCAATCGATAAAGGTCGAATCTTTAATCAAAAGTCCAAAGTCAACCAAAAAGTCATACCCAGGCCCGCAACTTGTAACCTGACAAAATCTGACAATTCATTTAATTACGAGTCCAACCATACTAGTTTCACACAAATATGACTCCGAATCGATGTTTAAATCTCAAAAATTCACTTTAAAAAATCTTAGACAAAACCCCCCAATTTTCTCTTTGAAATCATCAACTAAATGCCAAAAGCGGGGATAGATACATGAAATATAATCAAAACTGAGTAGAGAATACTTACCCCAATCCATATGGTGAAAATCGCTTCAAATATCGCCTCAATCCGAGCTCCTTAACTACAAATATGAATAAAATGACCAAGCCCTCGATTTAATAGCTTCTGCCCAGACCTTTCGCAAATGCGAACAAGTAATCGCACCTGCGACCTCCGCTTCTGCGGTAAAAGACTCGGACCTGCGAGAAATCACTGAAGACCAGCCCATCACACTTGCAGAATTTTCCCCGCTTGTGCGCACACGCAGGTGTGACAACCACGCATACTTTTGCGCCACACGTTGCTTTTGCGGCTCACAATTCCATTTCTGCGGTCGCGTTTCAGTGCTCAAATTTCCGCACCTGCGGACTCTGCTCCCAAGAAACACCTTCTGCTTATGTGACTCACTCGTTGCTTTTGCGGCTCCGCACCCGTGCCCATAGCTCCGCATGTACAGTCACACCAGAATCTTTGCCAAACCGCCTTAACCAAATAGTTACAAAATGATCTGAATCCCATCCGAACCGCACCCGAACCACCCGGGACCCCGTCCGAATATACCAACAAGTCCCAAAATATAACACGGACCTACTCGAGGCCTCAAATCACACATAACAACATCGAAATGCCGAATCGCACCTCAAATCAAACTTAATGAACTTTGAATCTTTCAACTTCCAAAACCTGTGTCGAAACATATCAAATCAACACGGAATGAGCTCAAATTTTGCACACAAGTCCCAAATGATATAACTAAGCTATTCAAATTCCCGAAACTACAATCCAAACCTGATATTATCAAATTCAACTTTCGGTCAAACTTATGAACTTTCCAAACCTTCAAATTTCCAACTTTCACCAATTAGCGCTGAAACCTTCTAGAAATATCCAAATGCAAATCGGGGCATACGTCTGAGTCCAAAATCACCATCCGGACCTGACAGAACCATTAACACTCTAATATGAGGTCAAATGCTAAAAAGTCAAACTTGGTCAACTCTTTCAACTTTAAAACTTCAATCATGAAATTCATTCTTCCAAATCAATTCCGAATAATGTGAGAACCAAAACCGACATTTCACATAAGTCATAATACATCATATGATACTGTTCAAGACTTCAAATATCTAAATGGAATGCAAATACTCAAAACAACTGACTGGGTCGTTATAAAGAGAGGTGACCCTAGAGGAATGGATCCTTATCCACACGCTGCACAGAAAACTCACGTGTTGCATGGAAACTCACGTGCCAATAATGTATCAACCGTATGGGCAACTCACGTGTCAGTAATATCAATATCTCAGATCCGCACGGACAACTCAAGTGCTGCACGGACAACTTATATGCTAATCATATTAATCGTACAAACAACTCATATGCCAATATCATAATCCGCCTGCCGTGGTCACATGCCCACTATCACAATTCGTCCGGCGTGGTCACAGGCTCAATATCACAATATGCCCGGTGTGGTCACTGGCTCAATATCACAGTTCATCAGGTATGGTCATTAGCTACTAGTCCAAACCATATCACACTGAAAGTAAATATACAAGAATACAAGTATATGATCAATGAATATCATATTTCATACTCCTGGACTGGTATACGTGACTTGCTAAGGTGTATAAATGTACAACGTGTGATCATGACATCAGAAGCAACTGCCTCTGGCATGACAGGAAATGCATAGCAACAGTCCTGACCACCGCCTGTCCGACCTCCCCTTCTAGGGTGACCTCGAACTGCCCAAGACCCACCCCTAGCTGGTTGTACGGGTGGTGTAGCTACTAGTGCTAACATCATAGGCTGCATGCTTTGCTGTGGAACTCTACTCAGAAGTCTAGGGCAATTTCTCTTGAGATGACTCAAGTCTCCACACTCAAAACAACCCCTTCTTTGACGAAGATGCTGACCCTGATAATACGAGTAAGTGCTTGTGGAACCCTGAGCAGATAGAGCACGGTAAGAACTCTGTGCCAGCAGTGCACTGATTGAAGACTAAACTAGGTGAGCACTATATGAACTATGGATAACTGATAAACCACAAGGAATATGACGAGCTGCCTGGCGGGTCTTACCGGACAACCTTTGTTGTAATATGACTGGCCTTCAAGTGAGGCAATGCTAAAACCACCCAAACCACGAGACCTCTTGGCCTTCCGCTCTTCAAACTCAAGCTTGCGAACTTACTCAAAACGCCTAGCAATCTCGACCACCTAGCCAAACCTAGCATCCTTCTCGGCCTCTCGAGCCAAACTATAATGTAAGGCCATAGTTGGGGTTATTAATGATCCTCCTGATCTTCTCCCTCTCAGTGGGAACCAACCATATAGTATGACGTGCCAAATCTGCAAATCTCATCTCGTACTAAGTCACAATTATACCCTCCTGGTGTAGCTGCTCAAACTCCCTATGCAACTCCTTTCCGCGAGTCTGTGGTAAAATTTCTCCAAGAAGAGAACTGAGAACTCATGCCATGTAAGTGGTGTTGTTCCAGCTGGCCTGCCTGACTCATAAGTTTACCACCATATGTAGGCTGCCTCTGTCAGTTGAAAAGTAGTAAAGGCAACTCCACTAGTGTTCACAATACCCGTTGTGCGAAGAATCCGGTGACACCGATTTAGAAAGCCACGAGCATCATCTGACTCTCCTTCACTGAACTCGTTAGGATCAAGCCTCTTAAACTACTTCAACCTCTTCTGCTCCTCATCAGTCATAGGTGGACCAACCTCGGCCCGATCAACATCAATTGGATAAACTGGTAATACCCCTAGTGTCTGATAATCCTGAGCTAGCTGCTCCGGTCTAAGGGCGGCAGGAGTTTGGTGCAACTGGTACTATTCCTGCCTGAGCCAAACTCGTGCACATACTTAAGATCTGAGCCAAGGCAACCTGAAGTCTAGGTATAACAATAGGTACCGTCGGTGTCTGAGTTAGTCCCATCAGCTTAACAGTCTCCGAAAGCTGCTCCTCTACTTGAGCGACTGGTGGCTCCACAGATGCTACTCTAGCTATAGTACGAGCCCCACCTAGGCATGGGCCTCTTGAGGCCTTTCCTGGTGGTACTTGTGCCTATCCGCCCGATCCGACTACACATGTCCTCACCATCTGTGAGAGAATATAAGATTAACGGTTCAAACTTTGGAGATAACAAATTCGCATGACAAGAAAGCAAGAAAAAATAAAGTTTTCCTAACAGTTTGGTAGCCTTTCGAAGATAAGTACATACGTCTATGTACCGATCCGCAAAACTCTACTAAACTTGCTCATGACCCGTAGAACCTATGAACCTAGGGCTCTGATACTAATTTATCACAACCCAAAACTACCAACCGACCGTGATGGCGCCTAACTCACTTGCTAGGCAAGCCAAGCAGAACAAAATGAAATAAAGATACTGAATTAACAAAAATAGTACAAGTCTAGAGCCAAATAATATAAACAACAACGTCGATACAAACAAATACCCAGAACTCGTAAATATAGAGTCATGAGCTCTAAAAGGAAAATACAAGTTTGAAATGCAAAATAACAATATTGTCTGAAATAAGGACAACAGTACAAAATGAAAATAGACACCAAGACTGTGGTCAAAATGCAGCTCTACATCGTTTCTCAGATAAATCAGCAAGCAAAACTCCGCTACTGGCGGCTCGGTCCAACACCTGAATCTGCATAAATAAGTGTAGAGTATAGTATGAGTACAATCGCCCATATGTACTCAACAAGTATCATAACTAACCTCGGCGAGGTAATATAATTAAGAACTATAAATGATACTCGCTAATAACATGTACGGTTCATAAATCCAACAAGTACAAGACAAAAATATGATCAATTCATGATTCACAGAAAGAACCACCTTGGTGCAAAAAATTTCTTAACATACTCTGTTCAGTCAAACATCTAGCATATAAAGAAGATATGCAAGCAAAGCAGATAACAGTCTAGGAAGTTGCATATAAAGATGCAATGCAACAACCAAATCAAACATTGGCCAGCTTTTCCTAAGAATTTTCATAACACTACCAAACCACTGTTCGCGTGTACACCATCAACAAGGCACATGAGAGGGTGACCCTAGGGGGATGGATCCTAAGGGGATGGATCCATATCCACATGGTGCATGGACAACTCACGTGCTTCACAGACAACTCACGTGCCAATAATGTATAAACCGCACGGGCAACTCACGTGCTGCACGAACAACTCACATGCCAATAATATCTGTATCTCATATCCGCACGGAAAACTCACGTGCTAATCATATCAATCGAGCTCTATAATTCCAAAAAAGAGAAATAGACCAAACCCTTTGATATATGTATTTTTCCTAGTAAAACCGCATCTGCAGTCCATAACATCGCACATGCGGTACCACATTTGCAGTCAAAATCTCGCTTTTGCGAGTTTCACTTAAGTCCCAACCTACCACTTCTACGGTCAACCTCTCATACCTGCGCACCAACTTATGTGGTAAACCTTCTCCATCTACGGTCCGTGCTCCTCCAACCAAATTCCTTTTTTGTAGCCCCATCATCGCAGAAGAGCATGTGTGCATCTGCGGGCTTTCCTCAGGCCATGCCAACCTCGCACCTGCGCAACAAAGGCCGCATCTTTGGCCAAGTCCCCCTGCAGATGCGAAAACACCAGAAGCCCTGAACCTTCATCAATGCAACTAAGTCCAAAAATGGTTTGAACTCGATCAGAAACACCTCCGGAGCCCTCGGGACCCTGTCCAAACATACCAACCAATCCCAAAACATAACACGAACCTACTTCAGGCCCATAATCAGACCAAACAACATCAAAATCATGAATATCACCTCAATTCAAGCCTAAGGGAACTAATGAACTTCTCACTTCAAATTCTCGTGTCGAATCATATCAAATCAACTCGGAATGACCTAAAACTTTGCATACAAGACCCAATTGACACAATTGACCTATCTAACCCCCAAAGCTGAAATGCGAGCCCGATATCAACAAAGTCAACCCCCGGTCAAATCTATCAACCTTCCAAACCTTCAACTTTTTAACTTTTGCCAAAAAGCATAAAATCAACCTACGAACCTCCAAATTCAAATCCGGACATACGCCTAAGTCCAAAATCGCTATACGAAGCTATTAGAACAATTAAAACACCATTACGGGATCGTCTACATAAAAGTCAAACTTCAGTCAGCCCTTACAACTTAAGCTTCCAACCTTGGGACTAAGTGTTCGAATTTACTCCAAAATTTCTCGAAAGCAAACCAATTCCCCGACAAATCACGTGACCATAAATACACATATGTAAAGGATAAAGTAGGGGAAATAGAGCTAAAATGCTCAAAACAACCGATCAGATCATTATAAATTCAATGGCAGTCATATATTATATAGATAGCGGAAGCGTGATTATAGTAAGGTTGCTTTCTTTTTGGTCTTTTGAGAAAAATGCTGATTTTAGAGGGAATCTGTAGGAAGGCACATTTGGTTAATAAAACATAAAATTCAATAAATATTTCAGTTGAAGCAGTAGAATCTGCTAAATACTTTCTGTTGTAAGTTGGACATCTAGCTGTCATTCTTGTCCAACCAAATAGATTTTTAGTTAAGTTATTGCTACAGTAAATTGCAAACTATTTAATGGTTGAACCCATTGATTTTAAAGTAGATATCTATTTAGTTTTCAAGTCAATCATCTGTAGGGGCAATTGGTCTGTCATATATGTTTAACCAAAGAATTAGATTCTTAGTCAAAGCCTATTTTTAGAAGTACTCGGGTTACTGATAATCAAGAAATTCAATATTCTCTCAGAAATAAGAAAGGAAAATAGAATAAGAAATGACAAAGTAATAAATAGAAAGCACAAGAAAGTAATTAAATTCTAATAATAATCAGAACGTGTCCCTACAAATGACATTTCTTTCCCTTATATAGAGGTCTTCAAGTATAACGTCTTTTCCCTTTTATGACCGAGTCATTATGAGCATTAATGTCATTAATGAAACGTTATAATTGGTAATCGTAACTGTTCGTGAAGATTCTGTAATGTTTGTAATCATCCACGCTCATTAATTGAAGATCCATGAATCTGCCCTTTTTACTGTCTTGGTTCATTCCACCGGTGCCTCTTCATATAACTTAAAAAGACTCGAGAAACCGTTTTTTTTACCTCGTGGGTGAATTGTTCGTATCTGATGTGACTCGTGTCTCTTTTAGTGCTCCTCTCCAGCTGTCGCTTTTCTAGTGATCCATGTGCCTTGCCATGTCAACCACATAATAACTCCACGTGTAACATTTATTTTTACCAATACAGATAGTCTCCCCACTTACCAATTATTCAGCAATTGAATATTTGGGAAGTGGATCACATTTATGGCGGGAATTGTTTGCCGCCGTTTCTCACGTACCATTGCATCTTCCTCTGAACCAATGCGTCGTATTTCAATTCCATTTAATGTATGTGACACGTGGCAATCATCGATTGGTTCTGCAACTCTTCAGCGGGTTTTAGGGCTTTTTTGCGGCTGTATCAGTTACGAAATGACTGTTTTCATAATGACGTTTCCATCATTACCCTCTTTACATGACGGTTGCTTCTGCATATAAATACATCCTTTGCCTTTGCTTTTACGACAAACTTTCTTCAATGTTCTTTATTCATAACTTACTCTTGTTCTTCATTACGTACTACTTCTCCATACAACTATGTCTTCTTCAAATCCTGATCCTCGAAAAGTTTTCATAGTAGATGAACTTTCCCCTTCTTCTGCTCCTACCAGGAGTAGGAGAGGTGGTAGGTTACGTAGTTTAGGGTCAGTGTCTGTACGTGGTTTTCCTTCTCTATCTAGTACTACTCCCCCATCATCTTTTAGAACTAGGGCTTCTTCTTCACATAGATCTTCCACTAGAAGTAGGGATTCTAGTGAACCGCTTCGTGAACCTACGGTCGATGAGATTATTCCCACTGAACTTTCCTTTGTCACTGATAGAGAATTAATTAAAAATCAGGTCACTTCCATGACTTTTCACGATCGTGCTGATGTTTACCCTTCCCATATTACTGAGGGTTTAGTTTCTATTGTACGGAGAGATTGCTATTGGAAATTTGACTTCCCGATTCTGGTCCCCCATGAAAATCAAAGGATCACTTCCTTTAAAGCTGGTTTTTCTTTTGTGTATACGTATCCCTTCACATTAGGTTTTAGGCCACCTATTGATCCAATTATTATTGAGTTTTGTCGTTTCTTCGTTGTGTGTTTAGGACATATTGGTCCTATTGTATGGAGAGTTGTGGCATGACTTAGATACTTGCCAAATATGGCTTCTTTACCCTTCACCTTTTACCATCTGATTCATCTTTACTCTTCCAAATTATTTCGTCAAGGGATTTTTACTCTCGTGGCGAGGAGTAAGAGGGTTTTGGTTAGCCTTGAAGACGACAAAGATCGTGGCTGGTATGGACGATTTGTTGCTGCTCCTACAAGTGGGTTAGTAGGAGAAGAGAACATGCCTTTCCTTGAGAAGTGGAACTTTGCACGTAAGTCTTTCTTTCAATCTTTTATTTCTCTTTTTTTTGTGAAGAACTTGTAATCTCGTAACTGTTTTACTTTTCTTTTTCAGCAACCATGAGAATTGTTGAGGAGATTCCTAATTTTCGTGGTTGGGTAGAGAAGTTGTTAACCGTTGCTCCTTTGGAAGAAAGGTCATGGAAATACCTTTCAAACAAATTTGGATGGAAAGTTAAGACTCACGGTAACTTTCTCTTTCACTTTCTTCCTTACTTCCATGTTTATTTTGGAACTTATTAACCCATTTCTTTGTTATGGTTTCCCATTCGAGGTGTGAGTGCTGATTCAATCACTGCTTCGAGGCTCTCTCTATCAAAGGCTCAAGAGATAATCTTGAGTTCTTCGTCAAAAAGAAAAGCTTATAGACCATAGAACTCTGAGGATGAAGAAGAACGGGACGAAGGCTCGTTGGTTCGTAAGCCACAGGCTAGGAGACGGGTCATTTCAGATGACGAAGCTACTCCCCCTCCTAGTTTTGTTCCCATGTCCGAGCCTGAAAATGCTACTTTAGTGAGTTCAGATGAAGAGACGCCTGCTGTACCCCATGACTCTACTGAACAACTCTTTTCTCGTGGGTTTGATGAAGAAAGCTTTGGCTTTATATCTGAGGAAACGCCTATTGCCACTTTTCATGCCTCTGCTCTGATTGAACCTCAGTTACCCGTTCCTGCTGCTGCTACCACTGTTTTGTGCCCATGGCTATTTTGACTTCCTCTACTTGCCCCTACTAATACAACTTCCCATGTTGAAGTTGGTTCCTCCAGTAACAGTAAGGCAATGAAATAAGTTACCATCTAGATTCCTGAAGATAGTAATCTTTTGAAGAAATATGGCCAAGCTGATGTATGGCTGAAACCACTGATTGGCCCTGTTGAGAAGTCAAAACTGGAAATTCACAGCTTTCTAATGTAGATGAATGATATTGTGCATTCGTCTTTAAAGGTATAAACCTTGTCTTTTTATTTTACGTGATTTCTCTTTTACCGGTATCATATTCCTCTTTTCATTGTGTAGATCAATCTCATCGAAATGGAGATGATGAAAAGGATCGTCCAAATAGAGCAGTTGATGAATGATTATCACACTGAGGCGGACAACTGGAAAGAGCAGTTCGAGGGGCTTCAACTTGAGATGGAGGTTTTAGAGGAAGAAAAGTGCACCTTAGAGAAGCAAGTAAAGTTTATGGCAGCGGAACTAGCGGTTGAGAAAGCCTCATCCAATCAGGTGGGCAAAGACAAGAATCTTCTCTAGTCTTTATTTGCTGAGCAGCTTTTCAAGGCTTCTAAAGAAATTAGGAGCTTAAAGGATATGCTAAACCAAAATGAAGCTTACTCTGGGGAGCTTGTTCAAATGCTCATGCAAACTCAAGAAGATCTTCGTGTATTCTCAGACAAGGTTCAGTTTTTAGAGAGATCTCTTGCCCCTTGCAGGCTTCTTACGATGCTGCCTTGAATGAGAAGGATAAATTAAGAGCTAAGGTTGAGCAGTGGGAAAACGATTATGAGGCCCTTGAAGATAAAGTAGTTGTTGATGTTAGCTGGGCTTTTTTGAACACTCGCCTCGAAACGTTAATGAAAGTAAGCCGGGAAGGCATTGACTTAGATGCTGAGATTGCAAAGACTAGAGAGACGATTGAAAAGACCCAGCAGAGTCAAATCTTTTCTTCACCTGAGGTTGGCATTCCCGAGGGTGATGAAATCGCACCTGGTGAGGCTGTTATTCACCTTCTCCTGCTCAAGTTGCTCTTCCTTCTGGTGATGATGCCACTCTTCATCCTACCGGTTCAGATTCTACCCCACAGTGAAAGTTAAAAAGTTTGAAATGTTTCTTTGTTTTTTTTCTTATTGGTTGAACATTTGGAGATTTACCCCTGGTCCCATTTGGGGGTAATGTTTTTGGAAAATCTTACCCCTAGTCCGTTTTGGGGTTTTTTGTATAAGACAATTAAGTTGGAACTAAGTTCATACTTAGTTTTAACCAAGTTATTATAATATCATCTTCTAAGTTTTTGTTCAACTTCTATGATATTTTATTCAGAGTTTCTGTACTACTCTTTTGTTATGCATTAAAAATGCTTCAGTACTTCGTGACTTTTTGAAACAAGAACGATTTATAAAAGAGGGCCCTTTTATAAATGAAACTTAATGAAAAAGACGTCTCAACTTCATAATGGTGTAAACATACGAAAGAAGAAATAGGAACACACACGTTTCTTTGAATAACTTTGAGAAAGTTTTGTATCTTTTGAAATATCATCTATAACTCTTTCGTAACTATTTTCTTTGCAATAGATTTTATTCAAATATCATCTATAACTCGTTCGTAACTATTTTCTTTACAATAGATTTTACAAAATTCAAGGGTACATCTTGCAAACCATGACTAAATATTGCCATTCGTAAGATTTTGAAATTTACATCCATGAGTGTATTCTTCATAGGTTTTTGAATCAGGCTTGCGTTTTTGGCTCTTGACTTTGCTCTTAACTTTTGATTTGCTAGGTAGACCATAGGCTTTGCGTTTTTGGCTCTTGACTTTGCTCTTAACTTTCGATTCGTTGGGTAGACCATAGGCTTGACTTGAATTCTGACTTTTCCAGTCTTATATATATATATATACTTTTCCAGTCTTCTTTTCCTTCCTTATATATATAGTCCCCCAAGTGTTTGAGCTTTGAAGTATGAAATCTCGAGCACTTGATTATTCCTTCCATGTGGTCCATTTCCTGAAAAGGAAAAACATACGGGAATAGGAGGTATATATAATTTAGATGATGACTGCTTAACCCTTTATATTTCCATCAGAAAGGTCGCAACCCTAGACCGGGAATAATGTTGCTCCTGCGTGTCTTTTAGGTCTAATATCTTCATTTGGTGTGGGCTAGCTTTTTTCCTATCATCTAAAATTGTTAGTATAATTTTAACTGTACAAAACAAAAATCGTAATTGAACGATACCTAACTGTGGGTATTTCTTTTGATCAGAAATAGTATTTATTTAAATGAACAGCATTCCAACACGAGGGTAAAACCTTGCCATCCATGGTTTCTAACTCGTAGGCACCTTTTCCAGCGATACCTCGAACTTTATAGGGTCCTTCCCAATTTTGAAGTACCTGAGGTGAGCCTTTTTGTTGTAGTATCATTCTATCATTTGCTTTTGTGATGCCATCCATATTAAAGCTGCTTCTCTTCTTTGTTCGAGTAAGTCCAAGTTTGTTCTTAATTTCTCATCGTTCGACTCTTCTGTTGCTAATGTGAATCTCGTGCTTGGTTCTCCTATTTCAACTGGGATTAAAGCTTCTGAATCGTACACAAGCAAAAATAGAGTTTCTCCCATGGCTATTTTTGTTGTGGTTCTATAAGCCCATAACACTCCTGGTAATTCTTTAGGCCAATTCCCTTTTGATTTTTCTAGTCTCTTCTTCAAATTATTGATGATAATCTTATTTGTTGACTGAGTTTGTCCATTTTCCACGGGATGGTAAGGTGAAGAGGTTATTCGTTTGATTTGACAACTTTGAAAAAACTCCGTGATTTTCGAGCCTATAAATTGTGGGCCATTATCACATACGATTTCTTTTGGAACTCCAAACCGGCATATAATGTTTTGCCAAATAAAGTCTTTCATCTCCTTTTCTCGTACCTGTTTGAAAGCTCCTGCCTCTACCCATTTTGAAAAGTAATCTGTTAACACTAATAAGAACCGTACCTTTCCTTTAGCTTGTGGTAAAGGCCCTACTATATCCATTCCCCAATTCATAAATGGCCATGGGGAAATAACTGTACTCTGTAGGTCGATGCATATTGTTGGCATATCATTGACACTTATCACATTTGGCTACAAAATTTTCCGCATTTTCTTCCATTTTAGGCCAATAGTATCCTGCCCAAATTAGTGTTTTAACTAAAGATCTTCCACCTACGTGATTTCCGTAATGTCCTTCATGTACTTCCCTCATCACGTACTCCGTTTGATTGGGTCCAAGGCACCTTGCTAAAGGACCGCCAAACATTTTTCGATATAAATTATCTCGAATTAGGCAGTAACGAGCAGCTTTATACATTCTTTCCTTCAGGTACGATCCCGTACTGCAAAAAATTAACAATCTCGCTTCTCCAATCCCATGTTAAATTATTAAAGCTTACCTCATGTTTATCCTGGTCAAGTGCTCAATGAAATAAATGTATTACAATAGCATTTTCTTCACTCGTTACTTCTGCAACTGAAGCAAGGTTAGCCAACGCGTCTGCTTCTGCATTTTCTTCCCTGGGTATTTGCACGATCTTCTATGATTGGAATTACCTGACCAATTCTCGTGCCTTTTCCAAGTATTGTTGCATTCGTGCCTCTCTAGCAGTGTAAGTCCCGTGCATCTGATTGACTACTAGTTGAGAGTCACTTTTAATCATGATTTGCTCAATGGAGAGTTCTCGTGCTAGTTCCAAATCTATAATTACAACTTCATACTCTACTTCATTGTTAGTAATAGGGTAACATTTAATTGCTTTTCTTATGCTTTCACCTGAGGGTGGGATTAAGACAATACCTAAAACGGCCCCTTTGACATTTGAAGAGCCATCAGTAAATAAAGTCCACGTACCTAGATTAGCTCCAGTAAAAATTTGTAATTCCTTTTATACTTCAGGAATTATTTTTATATTAAAATCTGCGAAGCAATCTGCTAAAACTTGAGACTTTATTGATGTTCTAGGTTGATAAATAATGTCCTATTCACTTAATTCTATTGCCCACTTGGCTAGTTTGTCTAACAATTCTTGTTTATGCAAAATATTCCTTAATGGATATGCAGTTACTATGGAGATAGGATGGCATTGAAAATATGGTCTCAATTTCCTAGCTGTCATGACTAATGCTAAAGGTAGCTTCTCTAGATGAGGATATCTAGTTTTAGCATCTAATAAAGATTTACTAACATAATAAATAGGAGATTATTTACCTTTGTCCTCCCTTACTAAAACTGTACTTACAGCTACTTTTGCAACTACAAGATATACAAATAGTCTTTCTCCATCCCTTGGTTTAGACAGTAGGGGAGGATTTGTTAAGTATGCCTTCAAATCTTTGAGGGCTTGTCGACATTCCTCAGTCCATTCAAACTGATTTTGCTTCTTTAATACTGAAAAGAATTTAACACTTTTCTCTGAAGATCTTGAAATGAATCTTCCCAAAGCTGCAATCCTACATGTCAATCTTTGTACCCCTTTTTTGTGAGTATATCAGGTATTTCTTCAATAGCTTTAATCTGTGCAGGATTTACTTCAATTCCTCTATTAGATACGAGAAAGCCTAGAAACTTACCTGAAGCTATGCCAAAAGCGCACTTTTCTCGGTTCAGTTTCATATTATATCTGCGGAGGATCTCGAAGGTAGTTGAAATATGTCGAAAATGATCTTCCGCTTGTTTAGATTTGACCAACATATCATCAATGTACACTTCCATCGTCTTCCCCGGGTGTTCTCGGAACATCTTGGTCACCAACCTCTGATACATGGCTCCAGCTTTTTTCAAGCCAAAAGACATGACTTTGTAACAATAAGTCCCCCTGTTTGTAATAAATGAAGTTTTTTATTCGTTTAAGGGGTCCATTTTTATTTGATTATAACCAGAATACGCATCTAGAAAACTTAATAATTTGTGGCCTGTGGTAGCATCAATCAATTGATCTATATGCGGTACAGGGAACGAATCATTCAGGCATGCTTTATTTAAGTCAGTGTAATACACACAAACTCTCCATTTACCGTTCTTTTTCGGAACTAGTACAGTATTAGCTAACCAATTAGGATATTTTACCTCGCGTATTGAACCGATCTTTAAGAGTTTCTGTACCTCTTCATCGATCACTTAATTTTTGAATGATCCTTGCTTCCTCTTCTTTTGTTTGACACGTATGAATGATGGATCTTCATTTAATTTATGAATCATCACCTCCGGAGGTATACCTGTCATATTTGAATGGGACCGTGCAAAACAATCTGCGTTAGCTTTTAAATATTCAATTAACTTACCTCTCATTTCTGGGTTTAACCTTGCTCCGATATGAATTCTTCGATCTTGCCATTGTTCGAATAGTGGAACAACTTCAAGCTCCTCAATCGTTGTTTTAATGTTTTCGTTCTCCTCTGGCTCTTAAATTACATCTGGTCTAGAGTCCACGTCTGTTTGTTTTGATACAATTTCTATTGAAATTTGATTTACCGCATCTTTCTCACTTGCACCCGCATCTTTTTGACTTGCACTCGTATCTTTTTGACTTGCATTCGTATCTTTTTGACTTGGCTGTATCACCGAATTGATGCTCCTTGAAGTTTGTTGATTTCCTCGAATCTGTTGAATTCCCCATTTTGAAGGAAATTTGATAACCTGATATAATATGGATGGCACAACATCCATATCATGAATCCACTGTCTCCCAAGAATCACATTATAGGCCATATCCGTGTCTATCACTTGAAATTATGTTTCTTTGATAACCCCTTCTGTGTATGTGCTTAGTTCAATCTCTCCCTTTGCAATAATGGTTGAGTTATCACACCCAGATAAGGAACGTGCTTTTGGAACTACACGATCGCCCATCAGCATTCCGTTCACTACTCGTAATAGAATGATATTCACACAGCTACTTGGGTCAATCAAAACTCGCTTTACATTAGTATCATGTATAAGTAAAGATATTATTAGTGCATCGTTGTGAGGAATCATTAATCCTTCGGCATCTGCATTATCAAAGGTTATGTCGCCGTCTTCCAGAGTTTGGCGAGTTCACTTCCCGTGAGTTATTATAAACTTTGTTGTTTTTCTCGTGGCTGTATAGGTTACACGAATTCTTCTCTACCGTTTATCACATTTACTATTCTCTTTGGAGATAGAGGTTTTAGGGGCTCTTGCCTATTTTTCATGTAAGCATGTTTTCCTTTCTCGCTGAACAATTGCATCAGATAGCCCTGCTTCAATAAATGTTCCACCTTACCTTGTAATAATCTGCAGTCTGATGTTCTATGGCCGTGATCATTATGGAACTCGCACCAAACATCTGGGTTTCTTCTATTTGGATTTGATCTCATCTCTTTAGGCCATCGTACCTTATCCCCCACGCTTCTTAAAACAACGACCAACTCGGAGGTACTCACGTTAAAATTGTAGTCCCCAATCCTTGCATTTGTATTAGCATCTCTGTTACGTTCACCTCGATCTTTTCTGAATCTCTATGATAACGAACCTGAATCTCTATTTGCGAACCTGTGATCAGCCCGCACGTTTTCGAATTTGAAACGAGCTTCTCACCTCGAAGGTCCTATATAAGGCTCGTACCTATTCTTACCGGACCTCTTCTCAGATTCTGACCGCCTTGAACTTGTTTTTTCTTCAACCCTTGACTGAGCTATGATATCTTCTTCGATCCGTAACTTGGTACTGTACCTATTATAGACATCATTCCATGTCATGGCAGGGAATTCTCGTAGGCTCTCTTTAAGCCTCCTCATAGCTTCTGAACTTTTCTCGTTTAAATTGCTTGCAAATGCCATGGCTGCCCAATTATCAGGTACTCTTGGTAGCAACATTCTTTCACATTAGAATCTATCTACGAATTCTCGAAGCAATTCTGTATATCCTTGGTTTACTTTGAATATATCCTCCATTCTCTTTTCAACTTTTTGTGCACCCGAGTGTGCTTTTATAAATAGATCTGCAAGCTCAGCAAAAGAGTCAATAGAATTTTTAGGTAAAAGAGAGTACCATGTTAACGCTCCTTTGGTAAGTGTTTTCCCAAACTTTTTGACCAGCACAGATTCAATCTCCTGCTTGGTTAAATCATTGCCTTTTACTCCTGCGGTGAATGCAGTAACGTGGTCACGTGGATCAGTCGTTCTATCGTATTTTGGGATGTCAGGCATTTTGAACTTTTTGGGAATTGGTAATGGAGTTGCACTTGGTTTCCATGGTTGTTGTGAATATTTGTCGATATCAACTCCTTTGATCACAGGTGGTACGCTGAGTATTTTCTCAATACAGTCATTTTGTTCTTTCATCTGTTTCTGCAAGGTTAGTATTAAAGTTTGTAAATCAGAATTATTAGGCGTACTTGGTCTCCAATCACGTGACTCTTTGGGAGTTCCTCCGCTTCCAGAATTAGCCAACCCTGATCGTGGAATTTCTACAGTTGCAGTATTGTTTGGTGGAGGTATGGGTGGAACAGTTGGTAGTCCCCTCATGAAAGCCTGGAGAGCATCATTCACGTACTCAGCAATTAACTGCTTCACAGCATCCTGCTCTACAGTTTGTTCATTTTTATGTTGTTCGTTGTTATGAGTAGTGGATCTTTCTGGTGATGCTTCTCTTGAACTGTGTGGGGTTCCTTGAGGTGACAGAACTGGAGTTCCTTCCACCTGCTGGTTGTTGTTATTGACATTCGACATGATTCAGTTAAGAGAGAGTGATTTGGAAAGTAAGAGAAGATTATCAGATTCCCGATAACGGAACCAATTTGTTTAACCAAAGAATTAGATTCTTAGTCAAAGCCTATTTTTAGAAGTACTCAGGTTACTGATAATCAAGAAATTCAATATTCTCTCAGAAATAAGAAAGGAAATTTAATAAGAAATGACAAAGTAATCAATAGAAAGCACAAGAAAGTAATTATATTCCAATAATAATCAGAACGTGTCCCTACAAATGACATTTCTTTCCCTTATATAAAGGTCTTCAAGTACAACGTCTTTTTCCTTTTATGACCGAGTCATTATGAGCATTAATGACATTAATAAAACTTTATAATTGGTAATCGTAAATGTTCGTAAAGATTCTGTAACATTTGTAATCATCCACACTCATTAATTGAAGATCCATGAATCTGCCCTTTTTACTGTCTTGGTTCATTCCACCGGTGCCTCTTTATATAACTTAAAGAGACTCGAGCAACCATTTCTTTTCATCTCATGGGTGAATTGTTCGTATCTGATGCGACTCGTGTCTCTTTTAGTGCTCCTCTCCAGCTGTCGCTTTTCTAGTGATCCACATGCCTTACCATGTCAACCACATAATTAACTCCAAGTATAATATTTATTTTTACCAATACAATATATTCTTGACCAAATTAATGTCTAAATTTACAAGGTTTAAGAGGAAGTTTTAGTTGGAGTGAAGCGGTTGGCTGCATAAGGCGAGGAGTGCCAGCCAGAGAAATACAACAGGTTCGCCATTATGTCGTATTATTTTTAACTGCCTACATGTTTTTTTTTTCTTCATACTTTTTTTCCAAATATGTTTCATTTTAGGATGAAAACTTTTAGAGGAATTTTCATAAAGCACTATAGTTTAGAGACTAATTATCATATGTAACTATAGATTGCCTAATTGCCATTCATAGTTACTGTACAACTGTTACCAGCTTTTATTACTTGTATTCAGACGCGCAACGAATACAACATGTGTCAATTATATTTATTCCTGCAACTATATTCATTCGGACAACAAATACATGAGTGTATATAAAAGCTACAACCTGTATCGACTGTATTCGTTTGTGCGACGAATACAACCAAGGCAAAATACATAATACTAGAATTCTCTCAGCGCGAGTCGAACTCAAGACCTCCGCTTATTAAGCAGGGTGCTCTAACCAACTTAGCTACCAGAGCTTATTGCTCTTTTGTTTTAGTTCAAAACAATTGATCTCTTGCTTCAGTACTACAAGTGAATTTACTATAAAATTCAAAATTAGCTATGAATGATAATATTTTGAAAGTATAGCTACGAATGATAAATACAATATATATATTTGTTTTATCACGTAATTTTTCCAAACTTTTACCATGGTAGAATAGGTACACACCGTAATCTGAAGTGAGCTTTTGAAAGATAGAGCTCTTGCTAACAAAGTTATGAAATATTTTGCTTCTTCTGTAGTTCCAATCATAAATAAAAAAAATTATTTCTTTTAATAGAGATGATCTTTCTATTCTTTCGATATACTTTTCTTTGAGTTTGCTTATTGCATTGCATGTATGTGCTCTCTTACACTAGCATGAATACAAATACTTGAAAATAAGGGTGTACTATCATATGATTGGTTTCTGATCAATAATAGGTTCATTTTGCAAATTCATCGTTAAATGACTTCCTAATGCACCAATCAACTTGTAACATGCACTTTGATAGAAAGAAACCTTATTTTTTTCTTGTAGAATTGTGGAGCATTCAAGAGCTACCGGACATTATAAAGTGATAAAAAAGATTAACAATGAAATTTTTATATGCAAAGTGGAATTTGAAGGTGGTATATAAAGGGGCTTTGGGACAATGTTTTTCCGGCGTACAAAAGGCCTCAAAATACCTCATTTGATCGTAAAAATATAACGGCAGTTGTCACGTGATCAAGGCATACAAATCATGTTAAGAGAAAGATTGAGTTGGAGAGGAGTGGATCCTTGAGTCATTATCCAGTTTTCAAAATTAGGTAGTTAGTTTGTAAAAAAAGATATGTGGAGAGTTGACGCACTTAATAACTGCCTTGAATTTGGGTTGTAATTCAAGAGAGTTTTCTGATGAGTTTCTTTCACTTTGTTTTGTTAATCTTTTGTTGGATAATTATCTTTTATATTTGAATATTGTTTTTTATTTTCTTGAGGTAAATTGGGTGAGGTATTAAAGAAATTCACATATTCGGTGTGGTCATCGACTCTTTGCTTGATGGTGGAGTTATGATGGGAAAGGACAACAATGTCTGCATTGTCAAGTTTGGTCTGCACAACAACTATCATGAAGTTTTGTTTATTACCTTAAACGTTTTTGGCTATATTATCGTTTTTATACTTCGATTCTCTCATATTTTTCTTCTTGTAAAACTTATTGATGCTGACAAAAAGGTACCTGGTCAAATTAGAAATTTAAACATCTCAAAAAACTTGCTAAACGTGTAATCACAACACATATGCCCAATGTAACGATCCGACAGGTCATTTTGAGAAATAGCATTCCGTTCAGTGGTTTAAGGCTTCGATCATGTTCGTATCATGTATTATGACATGCATGTGTGGTCGAGTTCGATTTCGGATGATTCAGGATTGATTTGGAAGAACAATTCTTGATTTAGAAGCTTTAGTGAAAAGAGATGACCGCAGTTCGACTTTTGTGTAGACGACTCCAGAATGGTGTTTTGATGATTTCAATAGTTTCGTATGGTGATTTTGGACTTAGGCAAATGTCCGTATTTGGAGATTCATAGGTTGATTTGATGCATTTTTGCGAAAGTTGAAAAGTTAAAGGTTTGGAAGGTTGAAAGATTTGACCGGGAGTTGACTTTATTGATATCGGGTTCGGATTGCGATTCTGGGAGTTGAAATAGCTCCGTTATGTTATTTGGAACTTGGATAAAAAATTTAACGTCATTCCGGGTTGATTTGGTGCGAGTCGTGGAAGTTGAAAGTTCATAAGCTCATTTAGTTCAATTTGAGATGCAATTCATAGTTTTGATGTGATTTGAGGCCTCGAGCTGGTTTGCGTTATATTATGGGTATTGTTGGTATATTAGGATGGGGTCCCGAGGGGCTCGTGTGAGTTTCAGGGTAGTTTCGGACCATTTCTAGGCCATTTTTAGTCGCTGATTTTTGGCTACAACAGTGTGCATTGCGATCGCGTAGAATTGGTCGCGATCGCGAAGAGTAAAATAGGAAAATGAGCATGTGAATCGCGATCACGGAAGATTTTTCGCGTTCGCCTAGAGGCAAAATTATGTTGTCACTAACCCGAATTTTGAAGCTTATATCTTGAAATATATAAGGAATTTGTAGATGATTCAAAAATAAAAGTTGTAGCTCTTTGTGTCTACTTTTAAAAAAATCAAACCATTTGTTATTTAGAGTTTTGTACAAAACGTTATGACTGATAAACTACAGATAATCTGGAAGAGATTGGGGAGAGTTAATAGAAATTTGTTCATTGCGATCGCGGAAAAAGTGCCGCAATCGCATAGAGTAAAATTGTCCTGAAAAATTTTTGTAATCGCGATCGCGAAGAGTACCCCTGGAACAGACATTTGAGTACTCTATTTCGAAGGTTTCATGTATTTTAGCATATTTTGAGTTAGGGACCTCGAATTTGAGCGATATTTCATGGGGTTTTCAAGCAATTCCTTGGTTCATGATTCCATAATTATTTTCATTATTTAATTAGTGAATTAAATGGAAGAAAATGAGAATTTTGTAAAATCTTTTAAATATGTAAAATGAGGATTTGAAGGGCGATTCGATATCGAAATTTGATAATTTTGGTATGGTTGGACTCATATCAGAATGGGTGTTTGGGTTTTATGAATTTTATCTGGTTCCGAGGTACGAGCCCAAGGGTTGACTTTTTAATTTTTTTTATTAAAAATCAAAACTTTATTATCCGAAATTATTTTGTATGAGTTTTATTTATGATTTGAAGTTATTTTGGCTAGATTTGAGCCGTCCGGAGGTTGTTTTGCTCGAGAAGGTCATTTTAGAGTATTTGTCCAACTTCTTTGAGGTAAGTATCTTGCCTAACTTTGTGTGGGGGAACTACCCCTTAGAATTTGAGTCATTTTTGCTAATTGTGTCATGTGAAGGTTGTGTACGTGAGGTGACGAGTACGTACTCGAGCTTATTTGTGGAAATTTGACCGTTTAGGACTCTTAGGTTCTTATGTTCATTAGATGTGAAGTTGTTTTAGGATGCTAAATCCTCCATTTACTAAATTCTCCCTTACGTGTCTTATTTGGAATTGATTGATTCATGTTCTACCCTTGTTGCTAATTAAACTCTTATGTGCTTTAATTGAAGTCGTTGCCTCTTTATTGCCTTGTTGTCTTGTCCCGAAATTGCTTAACCTTAATTAAAGTTATTATTATTTCTTTCATAGTTTCTTAACCTTAATTGAAGTTATTATTATCTCTCCCGAAATTGCTTAACCTTACTTGAAGTTATTATTATTTTTTCCGTAATTGCTTAGTCTTAATTGAAGTTTTTCCATCCCTTTCATTATTGTTGTTGTTGTACTCAGTGTTGTTGAGGTGAGGGCTATGCGTGGTTGTGGTATTGAAACTGTTTTGAGGAAATTTTGTAGCATATGGGAACATGTTGTGAAAGTCATTTTATTGTGTTGTTATGTTTTGGCACACGTTGTATTATTGAGAGGATTGTCGGGGTGTTCGCACGTGAGTTATCCGTGCTATTGTTATTGTTGATATTTGCACATGTGGCGTGACAAGGCGGGCTATATATGTGGGTTTGCGTATATGGCGAGACAAAGTGGAAATATTATTATGCGTGTGTGGCGAGAGAAGGCGGGCATTTACTTTATTATTACGCACGTGGCGAGACAAGGTGGGCTATGTCGGAGAATGATTTGTGATGACTTGTGATGGCCTGGGGCATTGTTACTGTTGATTGTTTGTGTAGCGGTGTTCCTACCTTGTGTGAGTTATACCTTGTAGATTTTGTGGTGATCGTTTCTTATGTGCCATTCATTGTCTCTACTCTTACTTGTTGACTTTATTTGTGATAGAACACTTGCACAAGCATACACGTAATTAACCACCCATATCGGTTTAAGAAGATGAATCCTGATGTTATTGACCATTTACATGTACTCTCGTCTACTTGCCTTCTATGGGAGAGTTGCTCTATTGGCACGTGAGTTGTCCGTGCGGTCATGAGTCATTGTTATTGTTGGCACGTGAGTAGTGCGTGCGGATATTAGATATTGTAACTCTCTTGGCGCGTGAGTCGTCCGTGCGGTTATGAATTGTAATGTGGGCACAAGATGCCAAGTGATTAAAGTTCATGAATTGGGACCCGTGATTTGTGATTATGAGGTTTGGCACCTCGTGAAAATTCTTGAATAAATATGGTGTGAAAGAGGTTGTTCTTATTTAGTTGTTACTTGATTTCCTTTATTTGGTTTCACTGGACTTAAATTGTATTCAGCTTACTCCATAATGTTATTACCTATTTGTTCCCTGTTGTTAATCGTTGCTTTTAGTTTCCTATTACGAGCATTGTTTTGTTATTTTTATCATGCGTAGCTCTACATTGATATTGTCCTCTGCTAGTTCACATTTATACTTGTTCAGGTTGTTTAGTCCACTAGGTGTCTTGACTGTCCCTCATCACTACTCCACCAAGGTTAGTCTTGATACTTATTGGGTATCGCTGTGGTGTACTCATGCTACACTTCTGCATATTTTTATAGAGATCCAGGTACTTCGGAGTTGGTTGGTCACTAGCTACTGTTTGGGTTTGCTCTAGAGACTCAAGGTAAACCTGTCGTCGCGTTCGCATGCCTCGTAGTCACCTTCTGATATTGTACTTGAACTGTCTATTCCTTTTCCGGAACAGTTGTACTTAGAAGACTATTCTCGTAAACTCAATAGAGCTTATGACTTGTACTACCGATTTTGGGATTGTTGGCTTTGTAAAGAACTTATGTTCCATATTTAGTAGTTGTTGGTTGAGTTGCCATTAATTCAATAAGTGTTAAGCTTACCTAATCCTTAAGACTAGGTGCCATCACGATATTCTACGTAGGAAAATGGGGTCGTGACAAGTTGGTATCAGAGCTCTAGGTTCATGGGTGCTACGAGTCATAAGCGAGTGTTTTAGAGTCTTGCGGATCGGTACGGAGACGTCTGTACTTATCTTCGAGAGTCTACGAAACTATTAGGACAGTTTCACTTCTTTCATTCATATCGTACGAGTTTATTGATCTCAGAGTTTGAGCATTTGTCATTCTATTTTCTCACAGATTATGGGAACATAAGCTGCAGTTACTGATGGTGCTGCCCCCAGAGCCGGTATTTCTAGGGGCTGAGGCAGAGGCATAGGCCGAGGAGGAGCACGTGCTACAGCTAGAGCACTTGTTAGAGCAACAGTTGAGGTACCGCTAGTAGCTCTTGTTGGGGGACAGGTACCGGGGGAGCATGTTGTTACCCCGGGACTTCAGGAGACTTTAGCACAGTTCCTAAGCATGTTTGGAATATTGGCTGAGGCAGGGTTAGTTCCGGTTGTACTAGCTACTTCGTAGACCAGGGGAGGAGCTTAGACTCCCGCCGTCTATACTCCAGATCAGCGAGTCCACGTTGGTCAGGTTCCAGGTGTCATGCCGACATAGCATGTTGTTGTAGTTCAGCCCGTGGTTAGGGCAATTGTCACGACCCAAAAATAACCATCATGATGATGCCTATCGTGGAACTAGGCAAGCCACAACTCGACAATTTCAACAAAGTAAAACACTCTTTTAGAAATAATAGTGGAACAATTTATATTAAAGGAAAAGCCATTTTAAAATAGAATTTAACCAAGATACGATACAATCCATCCCAAAACTGGGGTATCACTAAGTACATGAGCGTCTAAAACCAATATACAGTCCACAATAGTATCTAGAGAATAAAACTGAAAGTGCAGATAGAATAAGGAAGGTAAATCAAGGCCCCGCGAACACCATGCAGCTACCTCAATAGTTCCCGAACTCTGATGCCTCAATCAGCAGCCGCCGCCGTGACCAGGAACGCCTGGATCTGCACACAAGGTGCAGGGAGTAACGTGAGTACATCTAACTCAGTAAGTAATAAGTTCAAACTTTGAACTGAAAGGTAGTGACGAACTCAACTGGTACAGATAAAATGGAAATAACTGTGCAGAAACGTAAGCATGCTCTCAAATCACATAGGCAATTCAAACAGTAAAGTAAAGCAGATCCGAACAGTGTAATGAATATAACTTTGTTATCTCTACATGCCAATGCATATACTGTAAGTGATGCACCATGCAGACAGCCTCAAGTGCTCACACTCTCAATATCTCAACCACTCGGTATTGTATATGGCCCACACGACCCAGGGAAGATCCATCCCAGAACATATACAACACTGACCATATGTCACCCAGTACCGAGGAAAGGCCAATCTAGCCATGTGGAGAAGATCCATCTCCAGGTATCAAGTACTTCGGATAGGATCCATGTCCAGGGAAGTTCCATCCCTTAATAATATCATTCGCGCTCACTGGGGGTGTGTTACAAACTCCGGAGGGGCTCCTACAGCCCAAGCGATATCATAAAATTAGTATAATCGTTGCGGCGTGCAGCCCGATCCCATAACTGTCACTCATAATCAGGTTCTCAACCTCACTCAGTCATCACTCTCTCTAGTCTCACTCACGGGCTCACAATAACATGAAAACTAACCCGAAACAATGATATGATGTATCCGTAAATAACAACTTAGATTGAGATAGGATATGAAATGCATGAACATGACTAAGTACATAATATCAATGAAATCAGTGAGATGACAGCAAGAAACGACCACTAGGGGTCCCAACAGTTCCGGCATAAAGCCTAAACATAATATCTAGCGTGATTGACAGCTCAATTACTTTATCATAAGATGAAAACACGGATATCAACAAAATAAAGTCACTATACAGTACCATGGAATCAACCATGCCATAATTCTCACAGTGCACGCTCGCACGCCCGTCACTTGGCATATGCGTCATCTCAATACCAATCGTAAAGCATATAGTTTGGGGTTTCGAACCCTCAGAACCAAGTTTGAAAGTGTTACTTACCTCAACTAGGCAAAATCCTACTCCGAAATTCCTTTGCACCTCAAATCAGTCTCTAAATGCCCCGAATCTAGCCACAAACAGTACGATATAATCAGTATAGGCTAAAGGGATCAATTCCACCAGAAAACTACTAAATTATAACCCAAATCCGAAATCGGGTCAAACCCGGCCCCAGGCCCACGTCTCAAAATCCGATAAAAGTAACAAAACCCGAAAGCCCATTCACTCACGAGTCTAACCATACTAAATTCATCAAAATCCGACATCATCTGGTCCTCCAAATCCCCAAAATCCACTCTCCAATTCTCAAGCCCTAAACTCCCAAATTTCACTTCAAAATCTCACTAATTGGGTAGGGAAATCAATGGGGAATCAAGATTTATGATAAAAAATGAGTACAAGAAGCTTACCTCAATAATCCCCTCGAAAATCTTCTCCAAAATCGCCTAAGTCCGAGTCTCAAATGGTGAAATAAGACTAAAATTGCGAACCCTTGATTTTAAACCTTCTGCCCAGACTTTTCGCATCTGCAGACCCATTGTCGCATCTGCGACGCCGCACCTGCAAAAAATTCATCGCAGGTGCGGATTCCACTTAAAATCCCAGATTCCACTCCTGCGGCTACAAGACCGCATCTGCGCCTATCGCAGGTGCGGAAACCCATCGCACCTGCGGCAAAAACTCGCACCTGCGCCTAGCTGCCCGCTTTTGCGACCATCGCAGGTGCGGGAAAATCTTTGCACCTGCAGCTTCTGCTCAATTCAACCTTGGCCGCTTCTGCGGTCCCATCCTCGCTTCTACTAGCTCTCACCTGCAGTTTTCACTCCGCATGTGCGATTACACCAGCAACAACAACACTTCAGCTGCCCCTTTCAAATCCAAAACCAAGTTCGAAACCTCCCGAATTCCACCCGAGGCCCCCGGGACCTCAACCAAACATGACGACAAGTCATATAACCCAATACAAACTTAGTTGAACTTCGAATCACTCAAAACAACATCACAACACTGATTACACCCGGATTCAAGCTTAAAGAACTTCTAAACTTCCGAATTCCGCAAACGACACCGAAACCTACCAAACCACGTCCGATTGATCTCAAATTTTGTACACAAGTCCTAAATGACCCTACAAACCTACTCCAAATCCTGGAAATCAAATCCGACCCCGATATCAAAATTTCCACTACCGGCCAAAATCGCCAAAATTCCAACTTTCTCCAATTCAAGCCTAATTCTATTACAAACCTCCAAATCACATTTCAGACATGCTCTTAAGTCCAGAATCACCTAACGAAGCTAACAGACCCATTAAAATTCAAATCCGAGGTCGTTTACATATAAGGCAACATCCGGTCAACGTTTCCAACCTAAACTTTCAATTAAGAGACTAAGTATCTCAATTCACTCTGAAATAACTTCGGGCCCGAACCAACCAACCCGGTAAAACATATAACAGCTGTAGAGAATAAAAGAAGCATAAAATGGGAAAATAGGTCTATAACTCTCGAAACAACTGGCCGGGTCGTTACAGCAGCAGCCTCGGAGGAGGAACAACTTAGACTTGCGAGGTTTAAGAAGTATTGCCCTCCTACCTTCAGTGGTTTGGCTTCAGAAGATGCACATGATTTTCTAGAGGAGTGCCATCGCATTCTCCACACTATGGATATTGTGGAGACGAGTGGGTTGCTTTTGCTACGTTCCAGTTTAAGGGAGCGACATATCAGTGGTGGCGAGCGTACGAGTTGGGTAGCCCGGCCGATACAACTTCACTTTCATGGACTCAGTTTTCAGAGATGTTCTTGAGAGATTTTGTTCCTCAGACCCTTCGGGATGCATGGCGCATGGAGTTTGAGCAGCTTCGCTTGGGCAGTATGTCAGTGTTAGAGTATGCCATTAGATTTAGTGATTTGTCCAGACATGCACCTGCTTTGGTTTTTACAGTCAGAGAGCGAGTCTGCAGGTTTATTAAAGGGCTCAGTCATGGTATCCGATTCAGCATGGCTCGGGAATTGGAGACGGATGTTTCGTTCCAACAGGTGGTAGAGATTGCTCGCAGATTAGAGGGCATGTGGGATCAGGACAGAGAGGTCGGTGAGACTAAGAAGCCTCATGGAACGGGAGGATATACTAGTCCCTACTTTGGAGGCAGGGTACACCATGGTAGAGGTTTTGTGGGTTAGGAAGTTCAGTTTGCACTTCAGGCTTCGCGCGGTGCTTCAGATATCCATGGGTCTCAGAGATCCCGTACCGGACAGCTTCTGCAGCCACGCCAGCGGAGGGGTTGCTTTGAGCGTGGAGATACCAACCACATGGTGAGAGATTGTCCCAGACTCCGGATAGATATGTCGCAGCGGGGTATTCAGGCGGGTAGAGGGTGCCCAAGAGGGGAGGCCCGACCTGTTGATATGCTTTCTATGGTGGGGCTGAGACCACTGCACCTGATGATGTAGTTACAGGTATGGTTTCGATTTGTTATAGAGGAGCATTATTCGTATTTTGATTTAGTTCTGCTTATCAGGTGAGTCCTCTTATCTTGCTTCACGTATAGGTGAGTTTCATAATTTTGTTCTCTACTTATGTGTTTATCCTTGTTGGGATATTCTATAGTGGTAGCATGTGTCTATCATTTTGTTTTGTTCATTATTGAGAGCTATGATATTAGAAGTGACTTTCTATTACTCATTACGGTAAGTTCTGATATGATTTTTGGATGGTTGGGCTATAATTTGTGATTTAGATGCTCTACCGGTGTGGGAGTTCAGTATGTGTTGTAATTTTGTTAGCGGAATTGAATTAGTGGAAGGTTTCGATTGGTATGATGAGTATACTACTTATGATTCAGAGCTGAGGATGGGGTCCTCACATTTTCATGAGGTTTGATATGTTTAAACCAGGCTACGTACCGTGGTGGAAGTAATATCAGGATGAGATCCTTGTGTTTAATTCATGTTTTTTAATTCTCCCTTGTGAAATTGATTCGTAGTATGGTACTGATAGGGAGTTGTGTCTGTCGGACTTGTTTGATAGTTTTCTCATGTGTTTCTCTTTGCATAATTAGTGAGTTTTAGCTTACGATGTGTGTACCCGGGTGGCGTTAAATGTGACTGGATGAATCAGGTGAATAATTATGAGGTATTCATGTTCTTACATCATTGTCAGTATTGTGAAGGTCTGGAACGAGGCGTAAACTGAGATGAGTTTAATTGCTGGTGCTGTAGTTAATTATGGGCAGCTATTATGGCCAAAGTTATTATTATGGGCATATGTGTGATGTATTACGTTGCGTGGTTGTACCGTGTGGGTGTAGGCACGATTTGTTACAGCTGGTTGGGGTTGATATCATGTGTTGATGTGGGAAACAATTTCTTTTGGAAATGATTAGATGGTAAGAAGTTTGATTATAAGGTTTATCAGTGTGGATGGAAGAAATAATGTTCCATTGAGATAGTCTTGTCGGGCTTATATCGATTAGGGTGACATGGGATCACCCGCGAGTAATGTGTGGTGAGTACAATCAGTGATTTGATGACCTCGAGACTAGGACTATTCAAAATCGAACCGTAACCATTAACCGAATCGAAAAAATTACTTATTGGCTTATTGGTATTGGATTTTCGGGGTAACGGTTGATGAACAAATTGAGATTTTATAATTAACGGATAAACCGTTAATCCATTAAAAAAAATTATATTTATACTTTTACCCCTATGTATATAAAGTAATTTTTGAAACCCTAAGGTACTTTTGGGAACTTCAAGGTACTCTTTTTTGAATTACCAACTATTGTTTCCCCTTTCATTTGCAGTCGAAATATGTTTTGTTTACAATATATTGAAAATCATGTACTCAAAATAATGTATGTTAAGAAGTGACGTGCATCTCTTCTTTCTTCTTCTATTGTTGGTATACATATTCCTTGATTGTACGGTTGTCCTGAAGAGTAATGGATAAAAGGTACTTCCTTTTAAGTTTTTTAATATAGCAGTAGTAATTAAAATCTGACAACTTACAGGAAAATATTCTTAGCTATGCAACAAAAAGAACTAGGGTTCAAAAAATTTCTATTTGATTTAGCTGATAAACCGCCTGATAACCGCCCGTTAATCATTAATCAGATACCAATCCGCCCGTTAATCGTTAATCAGATACCAATCTGCCCGTTATCTTATTGGATGGCTAGCAGATTACTATATTTTTAATCCGATAACCGATAAGCCTAATCATTAAGCGTAATAATCTGCCTAATCCGCCCGGTAAGCACCTCTACTCGGGACAGTTCTTGGCACATTCGAGGATGGACGTTTGTTTAAGAGGGGAGAATATAATGACCCGACCAGTTATTTTAAGAATTAGCATTTCGTTCGGTGGTTTAAGGCCTCGAGCAGCTTTGTATCATGTATTATGACTTGCGTATGTGGTCGAGTTCGGTTTTCGGATGATTTGGGATTGATTTGGAGAGCAATTCTTGTTTTAGATGCTTAAGTGAAAAGAGTTGATTGTAGTTTGACTTTTGTGTAGACGGTAGAGAATGGTGTTTTGATGATTCCAATAGCTTCGTATGATGATTTTGGACTTAGGGGTATCTTCGGATTTAGATTTGAAGGTTCGTAGTTGATTTGGTGCATTTTGGCAAAAGTTGAAAAGTTGAAGGTGTAGAAGGTTGAGAGGTTTGACCGAGAGTTCAATTTATTGATATCAGGTTTAGATTGTGATTCCAGAGTTGAAATAGCTTTGTTATGTCATTTGGGACTTACATACAAAATTTGACATCATTCCGGGTTGATTTGATATGATTCGGTGCGAGTCATAGAAGTTGAAAGTTCATAAGTTCATTTAGTTCGATTTGAGGTACGACTCGTAGTTATGATATTGCTTGATGTAATTTTAGCCTCGAGTAGGTCCGCGTTATGTTATGGGACTTATTGGTATGTTAAGATGGGGTCCCGAGGGGCTCGGGTGAGTTTCGGGGTGGTTTAGGACCATTTCTATGTTATTTTTAGTTGCTAGTTTTTGCTCGCGTAGAATTGGTCGCGATCGTGAAGAGTAAAATGGAGAAAATGAGCATGTGAATCACGATCACGGAGGGCTTTTCGCGATCGCCTAGAGGAAACATTCTGTTGTCATTGACCCAACTTTGGAAGCTTATATCTTGGAATCTATAAGGAATTTGGAGATGATCCAAAAAAAGGAAAAGTTGTAGCCCTTTGTGTCTAATTTTCAGAAAATCAAACCGTTTGTCCTTTGGAGTTTTGTACAAAAAGTAATGGCTGATACACTACAGGCTGTCTGGAAGAGTTTGGGAGAGTAAATAGAAGTTTATTCACCGCGATCACGGGGAAATGGCTGCGATCCCATAGAGTAAAACTGTCCTGGAAATTTTTGTAATCACGATCGTGTGGTTTTGACCACGATCGTGAAGGTTACCCCCGGAACAGACCTTTAAGTACTCTATTTCGAAGGTTTCGGGTATTTTAGCATATTTTGAACTAGGAACCTCGGATTTGAGTGATATTTCGTGAGTTTTTCAAGAAATTCCTTAGGCTAAGTGTTCTTTATCCTAATTTGATTATATTTCATGATTGCATAATTATTTTTATCATTAAATTAGTGAATTGAATGGAAGAAAATGGGAATTTTATAAACTCTTTCAAAAATATTAAATGAGGATTTGAAGGGCGATTCGATATCGGAATTTGATAATTTTGGTATGATTGGACTTGTATCGGAATGGGTGTTTGGGTTTTATGAATTTTATCGGATTCCGAGGTGCGGGCCCAGTGGTTGACTTTTGGGTTGATTTTTTAGTTTTAATTAAAGATCGAAACTTTATTATCCAGAATTTTTTCCCATGAGTTTTGTTTATAATTTGAAGTTATTTTGGCTAGATTTGAGCCGTCCGGAAGTTGTTTCACTTGAGAAGGTCATTTTTGAGTATCGGTCTAGCTTCTTTGAGGTAAGTATCTTGCCTAACTTTATGTGGGGGAACTACCCCTTAGGATTTGAGTCATTTATGCTAATTGTGTCATGTGAAGGCCGTGTACGCGAGGTGACGAGTACGTACTCGGGCTTATTTGTAGAAATTTGACCGTTTAGGGCTCTTAGGTTCTTATGTGCATTAGATGTGAAGTTGTTTTAGCATGTTAAATCCTCCATTTACTAAATTCACCCTTACATGTCTTATTTGAAATTGATTGATTCATGTTCTACCCTTGTTGCCAATTAAACTCTTATGTGCCTTAATTGAAGTTGTTGCCTCTTTATTGCCTTGTTGTCTTTCCCAAAATTGCTTAACCTTAATTGAAGTTATTATTATTTCTTTCATAGTTGCTTAACCTTAATTGAAGTTATTATTATTTCTTCCATAATTGCTTAGCCTTAATTGAAGTTTTGCCATCCCTTTCATTGTTGATGTATTCTTATTTGGGGTCATTGATTCATATTATCTCTCTTATCATTAAATTATACTTTGTGAAATCATTGATACATATTTTCTCTCCCTTGTTGAGCTATTCTTGTTGAGACCATTATTCCATATTGTGTCTTTCTTTTTGAGCTCGTTCTTCCGTTTCTTTGTGTTATGGAGTTCTTGTGTTGATTTACTTGCCGTACTCTCGTGTTATTATTGTTGTTGCTGCTGTCGACCCAGTGTTGTTGAGTCGAGGGCTATGCGTGGTTGTGGTATTGAAACTGTTTTGAGGAAATGTTGTGGCATATGGACACATGTTGTGAAAGTCATTTTATTGTGTTGTTATATTTTGGCACACGAGGTATTGTTGAGAGGATTATCGGGGTATTCGAACTTGAGTTGTCCGTGCTGTACTTAGTATTGATATTTACACATGTAGCATGACAAGGCGGGATATATATGTGGGTTTGCGCATGTGGCGAGACAAGGTGAAAATATTATTATGCGCGTGTGGCGAGACAAAGCGGGCATTTACTTTATTATTGAGCACGTGGAGTGCCTACCTTGGTGATCGTTTCTTATGTGTCATTCATTGTCTCTACTCTTACTTGTTGACTTGATTTGTGATAGGGCACTTGCACAAGCATACACGTAATTAACCACCCATATCGGTTTAAGAAGATGAATCATGATGTTATTGACCATTTACATGTACTCTCATCTACTTGCCTTCTCTGGGAGAGTTGTTCCATTAGTACGTGAGTTGTCCGTGCGGTCATGAGTCATTGTTATTGTTGGCATGTGAGTGATCCGTGCTGATATTAGATATTGTTACTCTCTTGGCACGTGAGTCATCCGTGCAGTTATGAATTGTAATGTGGGCACAAGATACCAAGTGATTTGGGTTCACGAATTGGGACCCGTGGTTTGTGATTATGAGGTTTGGCACCTCGTGAAAATTCTTGAATAAATATGGTGTGAAAGCGATTATTCTTATTGAGTTGTTACTTGATTTTCTTTATTTGGTTTCACCGGACTTAAACTGTGTTCAGCTTACTCTATAACGTTATTACCTGTTTGTTCCATGTTTTAAATTATTGCTCTTAGTTTCCTATTACGAGCATTGTTTCGTTATTGTTATCATGCGTAGATCTATATTGATATTGTCCTCTGCTAGTTCACATTTATACTTGTTCAGGTTGTTTAGTCCAGTAGGTATCTTGACTGTCCATCATCACTACTTCACCGAGGTTAGTCTTCATACTTATTGGGTATCGCTATGGTATACTCATGCTACGCTTCTGCATATTTTTGTGCAGATCCAGGTACTTCGGAGTTGGTTGATCACTAGCTAGCTGCTCGGATTTGCTGTGGAGACTCAAGGTAAACTTGTCGTCACGTTCGCATGCCTCGGAGTCACCTTTTGATGTTGTACTTTTACTGTCTATTCCTTTTCCGGAACAGTTGTACTTAGAAGACTATTCTAGTAAACTCGATAAAGCTTATGACTTGTACTATCGGTTTTGGGATTGTTGGCTTTGTAATGAAACTTTTTGTTTCATATTTAGTAGTTGTTAGGTTGAGTTGCCATTAATTCAGTAAGTGTTAGGCTTACCTAGTTCTTAACACTACGTGCCATCACGACATCTTACGCTACGTCAAATGTTCCAACTGAAGTGGATTCATAGTTGAAGTTGTTCAAATTTACATACGAAGACATTCAGGATTTGGGTTATAATCTTTTTTTTTTTTTTATAAGGTAAGGTAAGGAAGGAGTTACATTAAAATTATGGAGATACAGAATACTGAAGAGGAACCTTAGTATAAGTTGTTTTCTTTGTGTCTTTTGAATTTGTGAATGATTCTATTTTATTCGTTGAATTTATATCATCACGACATTCATTAAATCGCAAAGTGAACGCGAGCCGTCCATATTCTGGAACTCTCCAAAGCTAAGTTGCTTTTTGGATTTTGGGACGAAGTGATGCATCTTCATGAGAATGAGTTAAAAATTTTTTTATTGTGCGTAGTTATTACTGAAACTCAACAAGTTATAGGAAGATATTTAGAATAAGATACCAATAACTGTATTCCTATGCCACATATCCAAATATACACAAAAAGTGATAAAACCCAGCTGATAAAATATTATTATGGTTGTTAAGACCCACTGCAATATTTATTGTTGTTCCCTTATGGTCAAAATGGTCAGCATTATGGTATTCAAAAAATTAAGCCTTCAATTGCCTCTTCTAGAACACAAATATAATGTGAATACGAACAGTTTCCAAGTGTAATTTATATGACTTCAATTGATGGATTCCTTGACGTTGAAGATAAAGTCATATAAAAAGGCAAACGAAAAAAAAGACATTATTTCTTGTCATAAATACTATTGTTAACAACTCAAAATAAGAAATGATGAAAATATAATCGTACATTCAGAAAGACTATTCCAACAATATGTAGCAGATGAATGGATTAAGACGAAACTCAGAATAGATTTTGCTTCTTTCAATCAGGATTTATTTAGAATATATATACTAAAAAGGACTTCTAGATACTTTACGACGTGGTGAGAGAGAAAGTTCATAGGTAGGTAAGAACAAAATACTTTCACTTAGATTCACATGGGGTGCAGGAGTGTAACGACCCGACCGATCGTTTCGAGCATTTGAATTTCGCTCGATAGTTTGAGGGCATGAGTAGTTCCATATGATGTATCATGACTTATGTGAATCGTCGATTTTGATTTTCAGGTTATTCATAATCGATTTGGAAGAATGAATTTTATCGTTGAAGCTTTAATTTGGAAGAGTTGACTATATTTGACTTTTGTGAATTTGACCCTGGAACGGAGTTTTGATGGTCCCGTTAGGTCCGGATGGTGATTTTGGACTTGGACGTATGCCCGAATTTGTATTTGGATGTTCCTAGAAGGATTCGGCACTAATTGGCGAAAGTTGGAAATTTGAAGGTTTGAAAAGTTTATAAGTTTGACCGGAAGTTGACTTTGTGGATATCGGATTCAGATTGTGGATCCGAAAATTGGAATAGCTTCGTTATGTCATTTAGGACTTATGTGTAAAATTTGAATTCATTCCGACTGGATTCGATATGTTTCGGCGCGAGCTGTGAAAGTTGAAATGTCAAAGTTCATTAATTTTGATTCGAGGTGCGATTCAACGTTTCAATATTGTTATGCCTGATTTGAGGCATCGAGTAGGTTCGCGTTATGTTAATGGACTAGTTGGTAGATTCGGATGGGGTCCCGAGAGGGTCGGGTAAGTTTCGGACGAGGTTCAGATAAGTTTTGGACAAGTTAAATTTTGGCTGGGCTACTGGTTCTGGTATTCTGCACCTGCGACTGGTATTGCGCGAGTGCGATGGTCAGAAGCAATCCCATGAGCGCAGAAGTGGAGAGCACAACTAGGCAGGAGTCCGCAAATGCAGGGCTCTCGTTGCATCTGCGCAGACGCAGATGTGGACACTTCGTCGCAGGAGCAGAGTTGGGCTGTTGGCGAGGGATCGCAAATGCGGAAATATTTGTACAGAAGCACGACCGCGGAAGCGTGTAAACGATCGCAAAAGTGATGGAAGCTGAGTTTGGTCTTGTTCGTAGAAGCGGAGGGTGGACCGCATGTGCGAGTCTGCAGAAGAGGGATTTTGTTCGCAAAAGCGAAAATGGTTGGGCAAAAGCTTTAAGTTCGAGGGTTTGGTCATTTTATCATATTTTGAGATTGGGGGCTCGGATTGAGATGATTCCTGAAATCATTTTTACCATGTGACTTGGGGTAAGTATTCTTGACTCACCTGTGATTATATTTCATGATTTTATTTTCGTTTTTGGTAATCAGATTATGGATTTGAAAGAGGAAATTGGAGGGTTTTGCCTAAAACTTCATAAAGCAAATTTTCGAGTTTTAAATATCGATACGGATTCGGATTTGAGTAAAATTAGTATGGTTGGACTCGAAATTGAATGAATTATCAGATTTTGTGAGTTTTGTCGGGTTCCGAGGTGCGAGTCCGGGTTGGACTTTTGGGTTGATTTTGGACTTTTTATTAAAGATTCGACCTTTATCGATTGGGTTTGTTTTGTTTGGCATTATTTGATGTATTTGAGTTGTTTTTGGCTAGTTTCGAGTCATTCGGAGGTCGGTACGTGCGAGATGGCATTTTTAAAGCATCGTTGGCTTGCTCGGCAATGGATTCGGCTTGTTCGAGGTAAGTAACACTTCTAAACTTGGTGCTGAGTGTATGAACCCTGAATATACGTGTTATGTGTTTGGATGTTGAGGTGACGCACATGCTAGGTGACAGACGTGTGGGCGTGAGCCATGTGAATTGCAACACCGTTATTTCTGTGGTACTGTGTAGTTACCCGATCTAATCTGTAGCCATGAAATCTCTACGTACTAGAGCTATTGAGTTGTGATACACGTTAGAAACCATGTCTAGGCTACATGTTCATTATGTTGGGACCCACTGAGGTCATTTCTGTTATTGAGTTATTTGCTTACATTGCAATTTCATACTCAGTCATGTTCATTCATTTCATATCATATCTCAGTCTCTGTTTCTATTTATTGACACATCATATCATCTTTTTTGGCTAGTTTCATGGCATTGTGAGCCCGGGAGGCTGGAGAGATTGATGACTGAGTAAGGCCGAGGGCCTGATTGTGAGTGATATTATGGGATCAGGCTACACGCCGCAACATATTTTTATTGATTTATGCCTGAATTTGGCTTATTATAGCGCTTGGACTGAAGGAGCCCCTCCAGAGTTTGTACACACCTCCAGTGAGAGCAGTTGAATTATATTGAGGGATGGATCTTCCCTGGGCATGGATCTTGCCCGAATCATTTATATTCGAGGATGGATCTTCTCCGGGCTGGATTGGCCTTATACAGTACTGAGTGATTGACTGTCAGTCGATGTGTATTTATATACGGATGGATCTTCCCTCGGCTGGATTAGCCATATACAGTATTGAGTGACTGAGTGTGTCGAGTGATTGAGCATGATGAGTGAAAAGTATGAGACAGTGAGATTGAGTACTCTGAGAGTGTGAGTACACACTATAACAAAAAAAGGTTTTTAGCGGGAATTAAAATGCTTTATAGCGGCAATAGAAATGGCCGCAAAAATATTTATCGGCAATTAGTTACGCAAAAATATTTATCGGCAATTAGTTATTAGTCGTTGAAGCTGGCGTCGGTAAAGGCTTTAGCGGCCATTTGTCTAAATGCTGGTAAAGGGCCATGTTATGGCCGGTAAAAGTCCTTTAGTTTTAGCGGCAAATACTACTGCAATTATAATGGACACTAAAACTCATCAAAATTCCATAAGCACTACGTTTTGCAGCTTTTATTATTACCGCTAAAAGTAAGTTTAATAACCGGTAAAAAGAACCCTTTTTGGCAGCAAATATAAAGATATACTTGAAATCCACTTTATTCATTTATTTAATAGCTTTTGTTATTGTCCATAAAAGTTCATTTAATTGCTATAAGAAAAACTTTTACAAACTTTTCTTATTGCCACTAACTATTAAGAAAGATTTTTTTCATTATTGTTAGTTAATGCCTGGTATTCTTATTAACCTTAAAAATGAATATTCTCTTCAAAGATTTCAATGCACTTCATTAACCCGGCCGCAGCAACCAAAATTACTAAACCATAAATTGGAAGTGTCAAAAACATAACAAAATGCTAACCTATTCAAATCTAATAACTAGTGTTATTTTGCATCTAATAAGTTATTTTATCAAGTAGCTATATACAATAAGCGACAGAAAGATTCTCCAACTCTTGATCATAATATAATATGCCATGAGCGAAGATTTTGATCATAATAATGTATGACCTGAAATAACAAAGAAAATAAATATAAATTAATAACCACATATAAAGTTCATTAATAGTCAGTAAAATTACTACGTGATGTTTACATCATTACATGCATATATACTAGCGTATCAAGGAATTGCTACTACAAAATCTCATCAAAATCAAGTGTACAAGAAGTTTGTTGTTAATGGTTTTTCCTCAGAAAATAGATCCGTACTTGAAGATCTCAAAGTAGCATAACCTCAGAATCAACTTCACAAATACATTTAAATGAATAATTGCCAAACAAACTTACACAAGCGTGTTTTAAAAGGTCCCAATGTTTTTCATTAGGATTACAGATTTCTCAAGTCTATTTGTACTAAACAATAGCAGTCCAACAAGTAGATAGCACACATGTGGAGCACTTACTGTTTTTGCCCACTAGAATGGATATATTCACATTTCTTTTTAGAAAAAAGAAGGAAGCCTGGAGAAATATGCAAAATCCAAAGACTTGACAATGATGCAAAAGTGATATTTTTACTCCATTTTCAAGATTCTACTCCTCTGTTTGCTATTAAACAGGCAAACGAAGTTAGAGACCAAAGATTGCGTCACACAAATATTGTAATGACCCAACCGGTCATTTTGACTTTTAGAATACCGTTTTCTAAAATAAAACTTTCCATATGTACATTTAATAATTTATGACTTGCAGGGATAGTTGGTTCAGGATTTGGAAGTGTTTGGGTTGAAACCAGAACACTTGATTCCTTAACTTAGCCTTAAAAGGACCAAGTTTGACTTCGATCAATATTTTAAGAAAACGACGCCAGAATCAGGATTTGACGGTTCCAATAGCTCCGTATGGTGATTTTGGACTTAGGAGCGTGTTCGAAATTTTATTTGGAAGTCCGTAGTTGAATTAGGCTTGAAATGGCTAAAACAAGAATTTAAACTTGGAAGTTTGACCGGGGAGTTGACTTTTTGATATCGGGGTCGGAATCCAATTCTGAAAATTTTCACAACTTTGTTATGTCATTTATGACTTGTGTGCAAAATTTGAGGTCAATCGGACTTGATTTGATAAGTTTCGACATCGAATGTAGAAGTTGAAAATTCTAAGTTTCATTAAGCTTGAATTGGAACATATTTCGCGGTTTTAGCGTCGTTTTAGGTGATTTGAGGTTTCAAATAAGTTCGTATGATGTTTTAGCACTTGTTGGTATATTTGGTTGAGGTCCCGAGGACCTCGGGTGCGTTTCGGATGGTTAACGGATCAAACATTGGACTTAAAAAGCTGCTACAATTTTTCTCTTCTGCTGAATATTCTGGGCTGTGATCGAGCCCAATATCGAGCCCAGATATCGAGCCCAGGGTCGAAGCTAGGGACGAGGCTCAGGATCGAGCCCAGATATCGAGCCCAGCTCGAGGGCCATGATTGAAGGCTCAGGCTTGATGCCAGGATCGAGGCCATGATCGAAGGACCATGCTCGATGCCATAATCGAGGCCATGACCAAGGTCCAGGCTCGATCCTATGATCTAAGCCACGATCGAGGGCTAGGCTCGAAGGCCATGATCGAGGCCCAGTTCGAGATCCAACTCCGAAGACTGCCTGGGCAGTTTTATAAAAGAGGGCATTCATCACATTCACCATTTTTAACAAATTGGAGATTGAGCAGAGGCGATTTTGGATAGATTTTCAAGGAAAAATATTGGGATAAGTGATTCTAATTCGGATTTGGTCTATATACACAAATATATCATTATTTTTACCATTTAATTAGTGTTTTGAGATTGAAATTTGGGAAAATTTTGAAATCTCATAAAAATGAATT